>NC_091438.1:13957455-14287991 GCF_964237555.1 Oryctolagus cuniculus
TTTTTTGAGGCCAGCATTACTCTGATACCCAACAAAATAAATAAAATTATATAAATAAAAGCACAGCATAAAAAGGAAACTAAAATGGACATCACGTTCTGGTCCTGGTTGCTCCTCTTCCTGTCCAGCTCTCTGCTGTGGCCCGAGAGGGCAGTGGAGGATGGCCCAAGTGCTTGGGCCCCTGCACCTGCATAGGAGACTGGGAAGAGGCACCTGGCTCCTGGTTTCGGATCAGCGTAGCTCCGGCTGTTGAGGCCACTTGGGGAGTGAACCAATGGAGGGAAGACCTTTCTCTCTCTCTCTCTCTCTCTCTCTCTCTGTCTGTAACTCTACCTGTCAAATAAATAAACAAGTAAATATTTAAACAATTAAAAATAAAAAAGGAAACTAAAGACCAATATCCTTGATGATCATAGATGCAAAAGTTCTCAACAAGATATTAGCAGCCAAATATAGCATTACATCACAAAGATTATGTATTAAGATAAAGTGGGATTTCTTCCTATGATGCAAAGATGTTTTGACATTCAGAAACCAATCAATGTATAAAAGGCAGGCATTTTGGCTCAATAAGTTAAAGTACAACTTGGAATTTCCACGTCATATATCAAAGTGCTGATTTAAATTGTGAATGCTCTGCTTCCAGTAAAACTTCCTGCTAATGCAGCATGGGCGGGAGCAGATGGTGGCTCAAGGGCTTGAACTCCTGCCACTGACATGGTAGACTTGGATGGAATTCTAGACTGGTTTCAGCTTTGTCCAGCCACATCTTTGCATGCATTTGAGGGAGTGAACCAGTAAGTGGGAGGCAACAGTCTTTCTCTTTGTAATTCTGCCTTTCAAGTAGATGGAAACAAATATATAAATATCAAATGGAGGAATCTGGAACACATCATGCTGAGTGAAATAAGCCAGTCCCAAAGGGAAAATATCATATGTTCTCCCTGATCGGCAACAACTAACTGAGCACCAAAGGGGAAACTTGTTGAAATGAAATGGACACTATGAGAAACAGTGACTTGATCAGCTCTTGTTCTGACGGTTGATGTACAATGTAATACTTTATCCATTTTAGTATTTTTTTTGTTCTAGTACCATTGGTTAAACTCTGTAATTAACACACAATTATTCTTAGGTGTTTAAATTTTAACTGAAAAGTGATCCCTGCTAGGAATTTGGAAAACATTATGCTGAGTGAAATACACCAATCCCAAAGGGACAAATACCACTTGTTCTCCTTGATAGGTGACAACTAACTGAGCACCAAAAAGGAAACCTGTTAAAGTGAAATGAACACTATGAGAAACGGTGACTTGATCAGCCCTCACCCTGACTATCGATGAGCAACTTGATATGTTATCCCTCTTAGTATTTTTTGTTTGTTTGTTCTACTTAATACTTTTGGTTGAATACTGTAATAAATACACAATTCTTCTTAAGTGCTGAAACTTAACTGAAAAATGATCACTGTTAAATATAAGAGTGGGAATAAGAGAGGGGAGAGATGTGCAATTCGGGACATGCTCAAGCTGACTTACCTCGAACGGTAAAGTTAGAAACATACCAGGGGATTCCAATTCAATCCCATCAAGGTGGCATGTACCAATGCCATCTCACTAGTCCCAGTGATCAATTTCTGTTCACAATTGATCATAATAATAGGACTAAGAACCAAAGGGATCACATAAGCAAGAATAGTGTCTGCAAATATTAGCTGATAGAATAAAAAAGGGAGAGAATGATCCAACATGGGAAGTGAGATACACAGCAGACCCATAGAATGGCAGATGTTCTAAACAGCACTCTGGCCTCAGAATCAGCCCTTAAGGCATACGGATCCAGCTGAAAAGCCCATGAGAGTATTTCAGGCATGGAAAGCCAAGACACTCTGGGGGAAAACAAAAACCTAAATGAAAGAACTCCACGAGTGAGATTCCAGTGGAAAGAACGGGTCATCAAAGAAGGAGGTACCTTTCTCTGAAGGGAGGAGAGAACTTCCACTTTGACCATGGCCTTGTCTAAAAATTATCAGAATCAGTGAACTCAGGGGGCTTCCATAGCCTTGGTAGCTCATGACAAGATCCTAGGTTGATTACTGATGCCATAAACAAGAGTGTCAATTTGTTAAGTCAACAACAGGAGTCACTGTGCACTTACTCCTCATGTAGGATCTTTGTCCTTAGTGTGTAGTACATTGAGATTTAATGCTATAACTACTACTCAAACAGTATTTTTCACTTTATGTTTCTGTGTGGGAGCAAACTGTTGAAATCTTTACTTAATGTATGCTAAACTGATCTTCTGTATATAAAGAGAAATGAAAATGAATCTTGATGTGAATGGAAGGGGAGAGAGAGTGGGAAAGGGGAGGGTTGCGGGTGGGAGGGACGTTATGGGGGGTGAAGCCATTGTAATCCATAAGCTGTACTTTGGAAATTTATATTCATTAAATAAAAGTTTAAAAAAAACAGTGCTTGGCACACACTTGACATTGCATATTGCTTTGGATTTATTAATGGATTTTAATGTTCACATTTTGAAGTTGATCAACACTTTATTTAAATAGCACATTTGTGAGAAATCTGCTTTTTTTAAAAACAGTTGTCCTATATCTAAGCCTATATCACCCATTTTATGTGTCTTCATATGTGTGGGTAGAGTTGGGATGCCTTTAGACAAACAATGGTAAAAATTTGATTCTTTTTATTAATTGATAATGGCCAATTTGATTCCAACATAAATTGCATTTTCTACTAATTCTTTCTGCTTGAGCACCTGGTCAATAATCTGTGGTATTATTAAGGGTCAAAATATGTATGTCTGAATAAGAATTAAGTTATTAACTCAGTTCTCTTTGGATAGCAAACATTACATTTGTTTATATATTAATAGTTGCCTCTTAACTGATGCTTGGTGCTTCTAAAACTTTGACTTTTACTTATTTCTCCTGATATCAAGATTTTAGAAGAGAAGTCTAAATTTGTTTTTAATACAAGGTACACCTTTCGTTGGTAGGCAGTTACTTTTTTCTGCATCATGTGAATTTCTCCAAGTAATTCATATAGAATTCACAAAGAATCAAGTGTTAATAAAAAAAAAGAATATTGGCTTTCCCTCACAATATGGATTATTTCTCATGATATCGTTACCAAAATTAGGGACATTCCAGGCATATAATACATGAAGTAAAAGGATTCCTCCATTCATTTCTGTTTTTTTAAGACTCATTTATTTATTTGTAAGTCAGAGTTAGAGAGAGAGAGAGAGAGAGAGAGAGAGAGAGAGATATCTTCCATCCACTGCTTAAGCCCTCAGATACCTGTAACAGCTAGCTTTGGGTCAAGCTGAAGCCAGGCCCTAAGGGCTTCATTTGATCTCCCACAAAACACTTGGGCAATCTTCCACTGCATTCCCAGATGCATTAGCAAGAAGCTGGATCAGAAGTGGAACCACCAGGACAGGAACCGGCACCCATAAGGGATGCTGACATCACTGTACCACAATGCCAGATCTGGCTTCCATTTTTTATTAGGACTTTATTTACTAATTTAATTGAAAGGCAGAATAGAGAGAGAGAGGACAAGACAAAGAGAGAGGCCTTCCATTCACTGGTGCATTCCCAAATGGCTACAACAGCCAGGTGTCTGGGTCAGGCCAAAACCAGTAGCCAGGAACTCCATCGTAGTCTCACACTTGGGTGGCAGATGCCCAAGCACTTGGGCTACCACGGCCTTCCTTCTCAGACACAGTATCAGAAGAGGAGCAGCTGGGACTCGACCTGCCACTCGGACACAGGATACCAGTATTCCAAATGGCACCTAAACACAACGCACCACGGTCTCCTCAGTTTGAAAATATTTTATGTACATCAAACTCTGAAGCAGAGGTACTAAGGATATTATTTTCACAGTGTAAAACTACAGATGCTTTGAGGAAGACAGAAATATAAAAGAAAATGTTAAATATACAATAGCAATGTATTGTAAAGCCAAATTCAAAGACTTTCAGAAAATGAGAGGAAAGTGGCCGGCGCCGCGGCTCACTAGGCTAATCCTCCGCCTAGCGGCGCCGGCACACCGGGTTCTAGTCCCGGTTGGGGCACCGGATTCTGTCCCGGTTGCCCCTCTTCCAGGCCAGCCCTCTGCTGTGGCCAGGGAGTGCAGTGGAGGATGGCCCAAGTGCTTGGGCCCTGCACCCCATGGGAGACCAGGAAAAGCACCTGGCTCCTGGCTCCTGCCATCGGATCAGCGCGGTGTGCTGGCCGCAGCGCGCCAGCCACGGCGGCCATTGGAGGGTGAACCAACGGCAAAAGGAAGACCTTTCTCTCTGTCTCTCTCTCTCACTGTCCATTCTGCCTGTCAAAAAAAAAAAAAAAAAAGAAAAAAGAAAATGAGAGGAAAGGACTACTTTCCCAGTAGAAGTTTTATTGATGTATTAAATAGTGGTCACTATCTCTGATTTATGGAAAGTGGTTCTCAAATGTTTATAGAGTCTGAGAGAAGTTTTCTGAACAATTCGAGTTTCTACTTTCCTGCACAGGCTTCTCAGTTCTTTGTTCTCACTGTCTTAGCTTGAAAAATCATGTTTATTCTGAAAGTGAACTTTCCTGGTCTAAGTAAAAAATTTGCCAATATTATCTTGATTATAAGACATATAAAAGACACAAGTTATAAAATACTAAGTTTTAAAGGCATTTTATCAATATCTGCTCATTTTTAGAATATCACAACCCAGCCAGCAAAGCTGAAGTAAATTATTCAAATTAAAAAGCAATGTAATTGTCTGTTTTAAAAAATGTATTTCTAAACCTGAATTTTACTCTACTAATGGCATTTACTAAAATCCTTCTCTTGAGTCTTAGGTCTTGGAAGATAATTTGTTTAAAGATCTCACCACGTGGAATTGTCCAATATGAAGAATGGTGCTGAGTACTACAGTTCACATAGAGATGTTGTCATGTGTCTGTTCATCTGGAAGACCTGCTACTGGCTGATCCGTTTTCTGTTTACTAACATGGACTAGCAAGAACCAAGTGAGCTGATAAATAGAGAAAATCTGGGGGTGCAGAATCTTAAAGAGCTGACTTAATCTTGCAGTGTGCACTAAAGCTTTCTGCTCTAGAAAATTTAGGTGCCTAAATCTGGGAAGACACATTGGGAATAATAGGTAAAAAATAAAGAAAAGTAAGCCATTTGTGATACCTTAAAGTGTAGATAGAATAATTACAGAAATTGCTTTAACTATGTTCAACTATATTATTTTTTTTAAGTAGCAAATAAATTAGATCTTTATAAATTCAGTGACAACAAACAACTATAATTGTAAGAGAATATAAAAGTTTTCAAGTATGGCATGTATGAAAATGAAAACTGGGTAAGTTGCATTCTAGTACAGAATTATCTATATTTTCGATATTATATCTGCAGTATTTGTCATTGTAGTTTTAGTTGATAATCATTCTAACTTTCATCTTTAAAAGAAATACTTGCAATTCATCAATAAATCATTTTCATCTGCAAGTATGTAGCATTGGCACGAATAATAGCTATAGCAATATTTAAATGTTTTATGCTTCTAAAATACTAAGAATGATTTCCTTAAAAGATAACATATTTCTTAATTTACCCTGATTCACATATATTACTGTTTTTAAATTCTTCCTAGTATTTTTCCAAATTGGTAATTTTTAACTTTTTTATTAACCAATAACAAAATATGTCAAAAATATTTTCTTGTGATAAAGTGAAAAATATCATCATGTAATATATACAGGGTATGTGTGTGTGTATTAACATTTACATTTATAATTTCACCCTTGAAATTGATGGCCTAAAAGTAAAATGGGAGAATCATCTAGATCTAAAGATATAGACAAGTGCAATTTAATATAATTTTGCTTAGCCTATAGCCCTATAGAAAGACTGTTAACCAGTTAAAACAAAATTCTTAAAGAAAGAAAATAACTATGCCTGTATTTGTGAAATAAGACAATTCTTTTAAAGCATTCAATAATAATTTAATTTGGCCGGCGCCGCGGCTCACTAGGCTAATCCTCCGCCTTGCGGCGCCGGCACACCGGGTTCTAGTCCCGGTCGGGGCGCCGGATTCTGTCCCGGTTGCCCCTCTTCCAGGCCAGCCCTCTGCTGTGGCCAGGGAGTGCAGTGGAGGATGGCCCAAGTGCTTGGGCCCTGCACCCCATGGGAGACCAGGAAAAGCACCTGGCTCCTGGCTCCTGCCATCGGATCAGCGCGGTGCACCGGCCGCAGCGCGCCGGCCGCGGCGGCCATTGGAGGGTGAACCAACGGCAAAGGAAGACCTTTCTCTCTGTCTCTCTCTCTCTCACTGTCCACTCTGCCTGTCAAAAAAAAAAATAATAATAATTTAATTTGTTTACTACTGTTATTCATTGAATTAAATGTATCCATATTTAAGTACATTCTTTGAAGCAATAAATCTCAGTAATTCATAATATGACCTTATTTGTAAAAGATGGTTCTTATAGAGATTCCCAAGTTAAAATGCAACAATTCAATGGACTTTAATCCCATGATCAGTGCCCTTATGAAAAGGGAAAGAGTTTGGGGACATGTATACACACAGAGAGATTTTGCATGTAAAGAGAGATGGGGAGAAGATAGCTCTCGAAAAACCAAGCAGAAAGCCCTAAACTGG
The DNA here is from genome assembly GCF_964237555.1 of Oryctolagus cuniculus. Classification (NCBI taxonomy): domain Eukaryota; kingdom Metazoa; phylum Chordata; class Mammalia; order Lagomorpha; family Leporidae; genus Oryctolagus; species Oryctolagus cuniculus. The sequence goes on from NC_091438.1 coordinate 13,964,128, forward strand.
ATCCTTCTCTTACTACCCTAAAAAGAAAACTGCCAGTATCTTGATTTCAAAGTTCTGGCTATAGCAGCAAATTTTCTGTTACTTAAGGCAGTCAAGTTGTGTTACTTTTCAATATAACTCAAACATATAAATGCAATCTGTGGAATATGTGCATTTAAAATAATGCAAAGGTTGTTACTTCTTTGGGACAGTGTAAATGCAAAATATAATCCTTCATATCTTTTAGGAATTTTGATTCAGAATGTCAGCACAATAAAATTCACTGGCAGTGTTTAAAGTAATAATATATGTATATATACTAAAATCACACAAATAGACCAATTAAGAAGATGTCACTCAAGATGATCTTTTTCTTATTTTTTAAATATTTATGTATTTGTCTTATTTGAAAAGCAGATAGATAGAGATTTTCCATCTGTTTTTTTCACTTCCTAAATGCCCACAACAGTCAGGGAAGGTACAGGCTCAATCCTAGGCCTGTAACTGCATCCAAGTTTTCCATGTAGGTGGCAGGGATCCAAGTACTTGAGTCATCAGCTGCCACCTCCAAGGGTGCACATTGACAGGAAGTTGGCATTGGGAGTGGAGTTGTGACTCAAACCAAGGTACTCTGATGTGGAATGTGAGCATCCCAAGTGGCATCTTAAATTTTACACTAAATGCTCGCCTGGGGCCATACTTTTCAAAATTTAATTGTGAAATTAACTATCACTTTTGTTTAATGAAATCAAATACTTCAGAAGTGAAAATACCTGCCTGCTTTCTATAGATTTTCAAAGTGATCTTTTCAGAGGCATATGGTGTTTTCGCCTACTGAGTTTCACAACTCAGTAAATAAGGCAGATCTATTTTAATAGGAAAAATTACTGGAAAGCTGTTAGCTGTTAAGGTAACTTTATCATCATTGTGCATTCTAGAATAAATTAACAAATCCATTTTAATATATATTAGTCACCAATAAAATGAAATATATGCATATATTTAATGTTCAGGTCAAAGAAACTACACACTGATAATTTAGCATTATACCATAGAAAGAAGGACAAATTTTATTTTTAACAAATAGTTTTCTTAAGTCAATACAAAAATGATAGTAGAGTTTAAGAAAAAAGGAAGAATCAGCTGAATCTTAAATAGTCTGAGATTATTTTTACCTAAATGTCACATCTATCCTGTTATTTATTTGACCTCTGTGGGATGACTGTATGAGAGTGGGAAGACACCAAACTGATTTTCTTACACCTGTTTCTTACCTGTAGAATATGACAAATCAAGCAGTTACTTTCCAAATTAAAGGGACAAGCTGTGACCCAGACCAAATTGGGCTCCTATTCAGAGGGTTGGGTATGGCAGAACTAATATTTTGTGTTCCTGCATGAAACATTTTAAGAATCATGCTTGCAATCATTTATTATTTAAACACTGATTCAAACATATTAAGCTTATTTATGACTTTATTTAATCTACCCTTTTAAAATTAAATATTCATCCTCTAAATATTAAACTTAACTGATTTAGGAACAAAAGCAAATCATAAAACATAACAAAAATACAGATGCAAATAAAAACAAATCTTATGATTTACATTAAAATTCATATAAAGTATGATGTTAATATCTTTTTGTTTTGTTTTTTTTTTTGTTTTTTGTTTTTTGGGTTTTTTTTTGACAGGCAGAGTGGACAGTGAGAAGGAGAGACAGAGAGAAAGGTCTTCCTTTTCTATTGGTTCACCCTCCAATGGCCACTGTGGCCGGCGCACCATGCTGATCCGAAGCCAGGAGCCAGGTGCTTCTCCCGGTCTCCCATGCGGGTGCAGGGCCCAAGGACTTGGGCCATCCTCCACTGCACTGCCAGGCCACAACATAGAGCTGGACTGGAAGAGGAGTGACCGGGACAGGATCCGGCGCCCGGACCAGGACTAGAACCCTGTGTGCCAGTGTCTCAGGTGGAGGATTAGCCTATCGAGCCTTGGCACTGGCCTGATGTTAATATCTTTACTTTTCATTGTAAAAGCTATTGTGACTACCTTAAATATGACGGATTTTAGTTATTCAAAATGTTAAATTGATAGGATTCTGCCTTATGCTAGATGTAATCAACCTTGAAAAATACACATAATTCTGAGATTAAATTCAGAGTAAATTATTTGTGTAGTTTTTGATATTATACATTTCTGCTTTTAATTTAATTTTCTAATCCGAGGCAATATTTTCTCTATATTTTGTAATCCAGGTCCTCCAAATAACTTTTTAAAAATAACTTTTTAGCAGCATGATTCTAAGATGACACAGTAAGAAATACAGAAATCTTTCTTCTCACTTTGACAACAATTGTACAGGCAGAATTAGCCTGGTGTGACTACTTCAGAACTCAAGACTGTGAAGAGCTTTCACTTCCCAAGGTAAAGATCACCAGTAAATTAGAATTAACTTTGCTCAAACCTGGCACAGCAGTTGTTATCATTCCCTCCCTCACATCTGGTGGCACGAAACCAGGCACGTGCTCCTGGAGAGGTTACATGGTGACAAAATTTTGTCTTTCAAATAGTGGGGTTTGTGTTCTCTTCATTTCTGCTCCTGATCACAGAGGTTCAAAGAGACTCGGAGCAATTTTTGCCCACATACAGCTCTTTTCCTTCCCTATGGTGAACTCTTCCTCTGTGGCTAAAGTGCAGAGGAGTTAAAGTGCTAATGCCTTTGCTTCCTTGATTTTACTCATTTTCTTTTTTTTAGAGCTAATCATTAAGGAAGATGACTTGCAAAATGAATGGCTGTACAAGGAATATTAAAAACTAACCATGCATGCATATAGAAATGCAGCATCAGAGAAAACCTAAGGCATTACATTTACACCTTAGGTTCATCTTTGGCATAGAGACAGACTACAAATATCAGAAACTAAAATTAAAAAATAGAAATCCCCAGGGAATGATTATATTTCAGAAGTCACCACATTATTTGATTCAGATTTCCAAAAAATCACAAGACATATAAAGAAATGGAAAAATATGCATCATTTACAAGACAAACAAAAATAAAAATAAAAAAGAAGCTTTCTCTCTGTCTCTATCTCTCTCACTGTCCACTCTGCCTGTCAAAAATAAATAAATAAATAAAAAAGAAGCTATCCATGAATAAGACCAATGGCAGACAGTACACAAAGACTTTAAAAATGCTCAAAAAACTCAAGGAAAACAGGAAAAATGTCAAGAATCTAATGTATGAATATGCATGAATAGTATAGAAATATAAATAAAGGTAGAGTCCAAAGGAAGTCATAAAGAATTCTATAGTTCAAAATTACACTAACCATATAACCAAATGGCTAGAAAGATTTAGAGGGTTATTTGAGTAGGCTGAAGAAAACGTCATATAAGTTTAAGACAAAAAGATTGAAATGGTTAATTTGTGGGATGGAGTGAGAGTGAAGAAAGGTTAGAGATCTGAGGACTCTGCCAAGCAGACCCACACATGTATTGAGGGAGAGAACAAGAGAGAGGAGCAGAGAGATTTTTGAAGAAATAATGGACAGAAATTTCCCAGTGAAAGACATGAGTGTCAACACTGGCAAAGCACAACACATTCTAACATGGCTCTTTGGACCACTTGGGGGGTGAACGAGCAGGTCAATGATTCTCTCTCTCTCTTTCTGTCTCTCATTCTGGCTCTATTGCTCTGCCTTTCAAATCAATTAATCAGTCAATCAAAAATGGCAGAAAAAAGCATAGATTTTTATTGCTTTATTGTGACTAAATGGAAAATATCCTGGGTGAGACTAAACTTACAACTTGGATAAAATCTCTATGATTCACTGTTATTATTAATATTGTTAAAAGCTAAGAGTAGTGAACTCTTTCCCTGCACCCAAAACTGCTATGAGTTTTTCAGACATTAGTTTACTTAACTTTATAACAATAAATAAATAAATCCATATCGACATTTCAATCCAGTTGTTGAAAGACAAAGAAATTATCTTGAAAATAGCAACAGTTTAGTGACATTACAATAAGATTATCAACACATTTCTTATTTGAAGATGAGAATGCAGTGGACTAAGGTTAACAAGTGCTAAAAGAAAAACTTTCAGTCTACAATCTTGTATGTATAAAATTATTATTCAATAATGATGGACAAATTAGCACATTATTAGATAAATCTGTTTTAGGCAGAGGGTGGCACTGCGTCATAATGGGGAATGCCACCACCTGCAGTGCCAGCATTTCATATGGGCACTGGTTCCAGTCTCAGCTGCTCCACTTCCAATCCAGCTCTCTGCTATGGCCTGAGAAAGCAGTAAAAGATGGCCCAAGTCCTTGGGCCCCTGCACCCACATGGGAGACCCAGAAGAAGCTCCTGGCTTCTGGCTTCAGATTGGCACAGCTCGGCCATTGCGGCTATTTGGGGAGTGAACCAGTGGATGGAAGTCCCTGCTCTCTCTTTATCTACCTCTGCTTCTCTGTAGTTGGGCCTGTCTAATAAATTAATAAATCTTAAAAAAATACTTGAGGGAGTATGTCACCACCAATTGTGTGAAATCCTAAAGGGAACCCTGTAGGTAGAAGTGGAGGGATACTGGAAACTCAATGCCATAAGAATAAATAAATATATCAATAGAGAAAAACATATGGGCAGTCATAAAAGCTAGTTTATTATAATAAAGACTCATAACTTAATTTTCTGTCTACATAAAAAGACTAATGCACTAAAATTTATTAACAAATACACAAAATATAATTCTGTTACATCAAAACTTGAAAAGGGTAGGTAGAACTGTAAATGAGGAGAGCTTTAGTGCAGTAATAAAAATAAGTTGGTATAAACTCACATTAGAGTGTTTATAACTTTAAAATGTTAATTGAAATTTTCATAGTAACAACAGAGGAAAAGAATATACATAGAAAGAAATGAGAAAGCTTTTTGAATGTTTTTCTGCAAAAATAAATCAACTAAAAAGAGAGATTAAGAAAAGCTATAGGTTGGGGCAGATGTTGCGACACAACAGGTTAAGCTGCTATTTGTGAGTCCAAGTTCCAGTTACCCTGCTTTTGATCCAGATTTCTGCTGATGTGTTCTCAGAGGCAGTGAATGATGGATGGGGCAAGTGCCTGAGCCCCTGCAGCTCATACAGGAGACCCTGATGGAGTTCCTGGTTCTGGGTTTCAGCCTGCCCAGTTCTGGCTATTGTAGGGATTTGAAGAATGAACCAGTGGATAAACAATCAATCTCTCTCTCACTCTCTCTCTCTCTCTCTCTCTCTTTCTGTGTGTGTATGTGTTTGACTCTTCCTTTAAAATACATGTCCTCTTTTTATAAACTTTTATTTAATAAATATAAATTTCCAATGTACAACTTTTGGATTACAGTGGCTTTTCCCCCCCATAACCTCCCTCCCACCCACAACCATCCGATCTCCCACTCCCTCTCCCATCCCATTCACATCAATTCATTTTGAATTATCTTTATAACAGAAGATCACTTTAGTATATACTAAGTAAAGATTTCAACAGTTTGCACCCACACAGAAACGCAAAGTGTAAAGTACTGTTTGAGTACTAGTTATAACGTTAATTCACATAGTACAATACATTAAGGACAGAGATCCTACATGGGGAGTAAGTGCACAGTGACTCCTGTTGTTGATTTAACAATTGAGACTCTTGTTGATGGCATCAGTAATCAACCTAGGATCTTGTCATGAGCTTCCATAGCTATGCAAGCCTCTTGAGTTTGCCAACTCTGATCCTAATTTGACAAGGCCATGGTCAAAGTGGAAGTTCTCTCCTCCCTTCAGAGAAATGTACCTCCTTCTTTGATGGCCCATTCTTTCCGCTGGGATCTCACTCACAGAGATCTTTCATTTAGGTCATTTTTTTTTTTTTTGCAACAGTGTCTTGCCTTTCCATGCCTGAAATACTGTCATGGGCTTTTCAGCCAGATCCGAATGCCTTAAGGGCTGATTCTGAGGCCAGAGTGCTGTTTAGGGTGTCGGCCATTTTATGAGTCTACTATGAAAATACACGTCTTCTTAAGTAGCTATGGGAGAATTTTCCATTATAGATTATATTTTCAGCCACAAATTGAGTCTTGATAGATTTTTAAAGTTAATTTCAAATCCTGACTCTACCGCTGTCTTCTCTCCTTCCATGAATAACTTTCTTTAATGTCTAAACATTTGTTTTCCATATGTAAAATGGAGAGAAAAGTCCTATTTATTTATAGAGTTGGTATGAAGTTAAACAAACTAATATATGTAAAACTCATAGAAGCTTTAAGTGCAGGAAAAGTGCTCACAACTCTTAGCTTCTAATAGTGTAAATAATAACAGTACATAATAGAGATTTTAGCCAAGTACTAGGTTGAAACTCATCCAGTATATTTTCCATTTAGTCACAATAAAACAGTAAAAATCTACACTTTTTTCTGCATTGTTAAGATTGATTAATCAATTTGAAATGCAGAGCAATTGAGACAGACTAAGAGAAAAAGAAAGAAAGAGAGAGAGAGAGAAAGAGAGAGAGAGAGAAAAGATGTGTTCCTTCTGCTGTTTCACTCCTCAAATGGCTGCAATGGCAGGAGCTGTGCTGATCTTAAGCCAGGAACCAGGAGCTTCTTCTGGGTCTCCCATGTATGTGCAGGGGCCCAAGGACTTGGTCCATCTTCCGCTGCTCTCCCAGGCCATAGCAGAGAGCTGAATCAGAAGTGGAGCACCAGGACTCAAACCAGAACCCACATGGAATACTGGCAGCACTAACAGTGGCTTCACCCTAGGCTACACAGCAGCACCAGACCCTTCTTTGCTTATTTTAAAAATAAACCTCTTAATGGAACAGAAACATATCTTGCCACACTAAAAAGACGGAGGAAGAAATGGCCAACTAGTAGCATGTTAGTCTATAATTCAATATATGAAATGCATCCCCACTCTAATTGGGTTTCTCTGCATGATTCCTGATTCCTTGGACCAAAATATAATCCGAGGTAAGAAATATCTAAAGAAAAATTTATCTAGGAAATTGTATACATTGCTCTTTGCACTAAGAATCTACATTTTCTTTAATTTCAGTTCTTAATCTCATCAAAGCAATACATGCATATGATCAATAACTCAAAATATTCACCAAGACATCATTTATTAATTGGGTTATTGTCTCTTTGTAACACTATTTTCACAAAGTTACTGCTTCAAACAAGGCACTTAATTACCGCAGGCTTTCTGTGGATCAGGAGTCAGGTTGCAGCTTCCCTGGATGTTCTGCTTCAGTGTCGTACAAGGCTGGTGTGAAATTTTTCTCAGGTTCTAGTCTCCTCTGATGACTTCACCAAGGAATGACCCTCTTCTGATCTCATTTATTATTGACCACATTTACTTTCTCATAGACTTTTGGACTAATGGCCATGTCTTACTAGCCTTGCTGGGATGGTCTCATCTTCTTGTCTCTGGAGTGCATGCTCCCATGTAGACAGATTTAATATAAAGTAACATTAACATTCCATCACCTTTGCTTTATTGGTTGTAAGCCTGCCTCAAATCCTGCCCACACTCAGGGGAGATCACTCAAAGCTGTGAATGCAAGGAGATATACCCCCCTGTAGTATTTCCCCCACACATAGTTTAAAATCAGCCCTCAAATCCCCGTATCAATCTAGTTTTGATATCTGTGAACCAATAACTTCCTGCTCTTTTATCTGTTCCTGATATTTTTCAGAAAAGTTTACTTCCATATATTTAAGGAATAGGTCCATAAGACTTAATTCTTAAAACTATCAATTTTAGAAAAATTTTAATCACCTGCAACAGAATACAAGCTTTTATCCATGTGATATATCGTACTGCAACACCAATCCATTACACACATTCACATTCAGAAACACTTATGTAGTATGTGAATATAGAATCTATAGATTTAAATAGCTACTTTATTGTCCTGTTTATTATTTTTCATTATATTATAGTTTGTTGTTTTATATAGAATATCATTCATTGTTTACAAAAAGAATTCATAAATTTCTTTCCATCTCTAATGTATAGCATCCAATTATCTATCATTTTGGAGCAACTGACTTTCAATGAATTTGTTAATTGACTTGTTTTTCATTTTGTTAGTCTCTTATATACTTAATCAAAATTCAATCACAAATACTCTCTTCATGCAGTTATCTAAATCTCCTTTTACTGCATTGAAATATAAAAGGTATTTCTCAATGTCAGGTTCTTGGAGTACTTAGTATCATCTAAAATTGTCTTCGGAGGAATATAATTTATTTTTGTTCCACAATTGTCATCCAAGAGTTTTCTTTAACTTTTATTCCAGAGAAGTTTTTGACATCTCTCTTGAAACTCTGGTTCCTATGACCTCCTGTTTATACCTTAATTTTGTTAGAGCTTTATTGAGAAAGGATTCATTAAAGTAAAACTTATGAGATCCCATATGCTTTCTATCCTAACTAAATGGTAATATGGCTGAACACAGAATTCTAGGTTAACAGTCACCTTCTAATTTTTTCAAACATTTCTCCATTATTTCACTGATTTTATTGCTACCTTTTACAAGCTAAACAACTTTTTGGTCCCTAATCATTTCAAGTATCCTTTCTTATTTGGTACTTTAGTGTTTTTTAGCTTAAAATTCTGAAAATTTTTGATGATACACATTGGGATAGTTCGATTTTAATAACTGTTTCTGGTACTTCACTGAGTGCTTTCAAACTGGAAATACACACTTCGCAATTCCATGAGATATACTGAAGTATTTGTTCAATGATTTTCATTTTTTTGTTTTATTTTTTCCTTTTCTGATTTCTAGTATCTTATTGCTATACTCCACACCCAAATTCCAATGGTTAAAATATTTTCCTCTAATTTTCCACATGTATCAATGAGTGATTTAAGGGAGATTTTCTCAGGTTTATTTATTTATTTATTTTTGACAGGCAGAGTGGACAGTCAGAGAGAGAAAGAAGAAAGGTCTTCCTTTTCCACTGGTTCACCCTCCAATGGCTGCTGTGGCTGGCGCACCACGCTGATCTGAAGCCAGGAGCCAGGTTCTTCTCCTGGTCTCCCATGCGGGTGCAGGGCCCAAGGACTTGGGCCATCCTCTACTGCACTCCTGGGCCACAGCAGAGAGCTGGCCTGGAAGAGGAGCAAACAGGACAGAATCTGGCACCCTGACCGGGACTAGAACCCAGAGTGCCCTGCCGCAGGTGGAGGATTAGCCTATTGAGCTGCAGCACAGTCCCAGTTTAATTTGTAATTCTATAGTGATTCCAAATTTTGTTAATAAGATTTTGAAGACTGAAATTGCTTTAGGAGTTTATATTTATTTCCTTTTTTCATGTATATACTTTGTATCAGTTCTAAGTTATTAATGATACTGGGGCTGGTATTGTGGCTCAGTAGGTTAACCCTCCACTTGCAGCACTGGCATCCCATAAAGGTGCCAGTTCTAGTCTCAGCTGCTCCACTTCCAATCCACCTCTGCTGTGGCCTGGGAAGGCAGTAGAAGATGACCCAAGTGCTTGGCCCCCTCAGCTTCTTGGGAGATGTGGAGGAAGCTCCTGGCTCCTGGCTTCCGATCAGCCCAGCTCCGGCTGTTGAAGTCATTTGGAGAATCTCTCCCTCTCACTGTCTGTGTCACTCTCAAATAAATAAATGAAATCTTCAAAAAATGATTCTAAGGATAAATATTTCCATTCTCCCTCAGGAATTTTATTCCCCAACTAGGCGTCTATTTTCCAGTAAGCTTTTGGTTATGATCTTTTACACTTAGAAGTTTTACTCAGTCTCTGGCTATTTTTGGATATCATCTCACATTAAGGAGGGTAACACTAAAAGCTGAATGGAAACTACACAGAGAGGATTGTTTTACTGACTGTGAATTTCACTGTGGGATGAACTGATTGGAACTTTTCTGATGAGAACCACTGATGACATTATCTTTGAATCTTTATCCTTTGATCGGTCCAAATCCCTAGATACAAATTTTCTAGACTCTTCACAAATAGTATTAGTCAACTGACTCAGACCAAAAGCAGAAAGAACCAAGGAGGTCTCATTATTTAAGAAATTCAATTTCTCTGCTAGCACCGCGGCTCACTAGGCTAATTCTCCACCTGCTGCACCAGTACTCCAGGTTCTAGTCCCAGTTGGGGCACTGTTCCTGTCTCAGTTGCTCTTCTTCCAGTCCAGATCTCTGCTGTGGCCCGGGATGGCAGTGGAGGATGGCCCAAGTGCTTGGGCTCCTGCACCCGCATGGGAGACCAGGAAAAGCACCTGGCTCCTGGCTTCAGATCAGTGCAATGAGCCAGCCGTAGTGGCCATTGGGGGGGGTGGTGAACCAACGGAAGGAAGACCTTTCTCTCTGTCTCTCTCTCTCACTGTCTAACTCTGCCTATCCCCCCCCCCAAAAAAAAATTCAATTTCTCTTCACTTCTCTGTTTTACTGTAGGGACATGAATACTATCTCTAGGAAAGGGTATCTTCTAAGGTATCTCTAGGAAAGAAAATGTTTTGTTTTTCCACCTATACAGGATAAATTTCTAGTCTCTATAGTCTTTTGGTGAATGTTTATGTATGTATTTGGGGGGAAGTGCAGTTGTCTCACTCTCCAAAGAAGGACAAGGATTCTTGAGGAAGTTCAAGGATGATTCTGACAGTGTTAAAAAACTTTCTACTGACTCCCCTATTTGGATGGTTCATTTTGCTGTGGGATTCAGTTTTGCCCATGAATGGGATAATGTACAACGTTTCTGGTCTGCTGATTCAGAGATGCCTGTTGGCTGTTGTGCTTTATGGTTTCCAGACTGTGCTCCCTATCCCTTTCCTCCGTTTCACTTGATTATTTTGTGTAGAAATTAAAATGCTGTGTTATCCTTACAGTGGAAAGTCAGAACTGGAATAAAAGGAGTATATTTAACTTTTTTATTAAATTGCATTAATTTAAGAGAGAGTGAGAGAGAGACCTTCCATTTGCTGGTTTACTTCCCAAAGGCTTGCAAGACCTGGGGCTGGATCAGTCCAAAGCCAGGACCCTGGAAATCAGTCTGGGCTTCCACATGGGTGGTAGGAACCCAAGTACTTGAGCCATCATCATTTGCTACCTCTTAGAGTTCTTATTTTCAGGAAACTGAAATTGGAGGCAGAGGCAGGACTTGAACCCAGGCACTCTGATATGGAAACAGAGGACTCAAGCCACATCTTAAACACTGTTTCAAATGCTCCCCTTTAAATGGTATACATTTACACTGCCACCTTTCATCTGAATTTTGGGGAATCTTTTTATCCAGTAAAGAGACTATTGTTTTTTTCAGCAAAATAATTGGAAAAAAAATGATGTGGTGTACAACAACAGGTAATCATGAAAATAATTTGCACAATGATAGCTGTAATTGTGTTTTGCAGCTACTGTAAGAAATCACCACCAATCAAGGGGCTGAAAAGAACAAAAACTGCTTCCCTCGCTGTGCTGGAGGTCAGGATCTCAATACTGAGGTCTTGGGACAGATGAATCTGCGAAGCTCTGGGAAAGCATCTATTCCATGCCACTCTCCTAGACCCTGAGGGCTATGAGCTAGCCATGGGATTTCTCGGTTTGCAGCTATACCACTGCGATCTCTTTCTCCATTTTCAAAGCAGCTTCTCTTTTCCTCTGTGCTTTACCTGATCTATCGGCCCCCAGTCATTTTTTTCCAAATAAAGTGACATTCACAGAATCCAAGTATTTGTATTTGGAGATAAATATAAACACCCCCATCTAATAATCTAAACATTTGATTCAATAGATTATGATAGCACTATTTTTAAAATATAAATTAGGTGTTTTTTCCCCTCAAATTTAAGCCTCTTTCCAAGTGAAGAACATAAAGTTGGGCATTTAAAAAAAAACTATGTTTAGTATGTCATTTAGTATGCACATGTAATGTACAATTTGTCTAGTGCTTTCAAATTTTGATTTTATACTAACAGATATAAAAAGAATAGATGAACAAACTAAGCTACAAAACTGAATTTCCTACTCACTAATGCAGAACAAAATAAGAGTGTTACTAGACCAAGCATCTCGGGACAGATGATATTCATTGTGTGTGCAGTGTGGCAACACAGAATATGAAGTATGAACTGACATAGTGCTGTACTTATCAGAAATGGTTCACAGAACACATACTGCTAAGACTTGACCTATCTAAAATAAGTAAAAATGCACTCATTCAAAAAGGCAAAAACAAGCTCAAGTTCTATGTGATTTGTTGATTCAATAACTTAAATTCCTCTAATGCTATTAGAAGATAATTGGGATTGATCAGTGACTGTGGAAGTTTGTTTCTTTTTAGAAATATGAAATAATCTGCAGTGAGACATTGAGTAAAACTTGAGACTGTAGATACCTAGACAGGCTTATGAAGAAAGAATAATAAAAATGATATGATTTTTTAGTAATCTAACAGAAATATTGTTAGTCCGTGTTTTAAACTGAGCTCTCAAAGATCTTTTACATATTTTGGAATTACCAATTTTTAATATTATGCAATTTTTAGATTTTTTACATGAGAAAATAATTTTTAAAGTAAGACATAAACTTGAGTATATATGTGACAAACTTAAAGTGCTAATATTTATGGCAGCTAAGATTTGCTGATTCAAAAACTAATTACAATTCTAATTAAATTTATTACAATATTATTCTAGGAGCAAAATTTATTTTCTTATAATACTGACATATTGATGGCTGACTGTTGGCTTAATTACGGCTAAGCTATTATTAGAACATCAACTCCGCATTGTCTTTCTAGATAACTTGACTTGTCCAGATTTCTATAGTTTGTCAATTCAACTGGTTAAAGTCTGCTACCAGCGAATAAGATTGCTGAATGGATAATCTAAGTCAGCCATGAAAAAGAAACTCATTGTGCTATTAACATAGGTCTTTCCCTTTTATAATGACTAAGCCAGCTTTGTTAGGGATTTATCCAAAAGCTATCAAGAGAAAACTACTAAAATGATAACTTAAATAAATTAAAGGTTATTTTTCACTTACATTTAAAAAGTTAACATTTAGTCAGCCTAGAGACTGCCTACTGGCATCTTTCTTCTTTGTGGCACTTTTGTTATAAAGACTTATTTATTTGAAAGTCAGAGTTACATAGAGAGAGAAGGAGAGGCAGAGAGAGAGAGGTCTTCCATCCGCTGGTTCACTCCCCAGTTGGCTGCAATGGCTGGAGCTGCGCCAATCCAAAGTCAGGAGCCAGGAGCTTCCTCTGGGTCTTCCACGCAGGTGCAGGGGCCCAAGGACTTGGGCCATTTTCTACTGCTTTCCCAGGCCACAGCAGAGAGCTGGATCGGAAGTGGAGGAGCTGGGTCTTTAACTGACGCCCATATGGGATGCCAGCACTGCAGGCAGTGGCTTTCCCCACTATTCCAGTGTGCCGGACCCTCTATCTGTTCTTAGAGGTTTCACTTATTTGGTCATATTTTAGAAAGCACAGTGGTGCAGGATCAAGCAGAAACAGTCCATGAAACCCCCTGGTGTGTTTTCCTATATACTGTCTTTCCTAGAAGTGCTACACTCTGTTAGCTAAGGAGATACCACACCTTGCCACACAGCTAGCCCTTGAGCAAGGAAGTCTCTGTGTGTAGCAGAGTGAACAGTGGCTCCCTGTAGACATATGTCTTAATCTCAAGAATTTTAATTTATTACCTAATCTGACAAAAGATTCTTTGCAGATGAAATTGTTAAAATCTTGAGATAAGGAGATTAACCTGGACTACTGGGATAACTACAAATCAATCACAAATCCTTACAAGTCAAGAATCCTACCCCTGTGGGTCAGAGATCTGCCCATGAAAAGCAAGTACAAGTTACGTGACTTAAGAAGGAATTAACTTGCAATAGTTTTAAAGATAGAGAAAGTGATCATGAGGCGAAGAATGTGACAGGCATATAGAAGCTGCAATGGTTAAAGAAATGTGAGTTCTCTGAGAGCCTGAAGAAAGAATCCAGGGTGCTGGTGCTTTTGAGATTAGGCTGTTGAACCTGTACCAGTATTCTGACCTACACTGTGGTAAGATAATGTATGCTGACTTTAAGCCACTGAGTTTCTGGTAGATTGCTATAACACAGAAAAGAGATACACTGAGAAATATTTTTAAACATTTATTTGTGCAAAAGGAAGAGTGAAAGAGGAATGGGAAGAGAGAGAGAGAGAGAGAGAGAGAGAGAGAGAGAGAGAGAGAGAGAAAATCTCCCATCCTCTGATTCACTTATCAAAGGGCTGCAGAAGCCAGGGCTAGGCCAGGCAGAAGCCAAGAGCCAGGAAATTCATGCAGGTCTCCCCATGGGTAGAAGAATACCAGGTACTTTGGCAGCCATGTGCCTTTCCAGGCACAACTGGCAAGGAGTTGTATTGGAAGTGGAGAAGCCAAGACAAACTAGCACTCTAATATGGGATGCTGGCATCACAAGTTGTGGTATAACCCAAAGGCCACAAAAGTAGCTACATGAATTCTGTTTTTAAATGTGGAGAATCAGTGTTCTTAAGTATTTAGTCAAAGAAGACGCCGAGAATGAGTATTAGGTAGCAATATTCTATTTGTATCAATCTCCCCTCAACCTATTTTTCTCCACCTGCCTCCACTGAAAACCAATTAATTAGAATGAACTATTATCCCAATCAGTTTGGAATGCAATTAATCTAATAGTTTAAAAGTTCAACTCTAGATAATATAAGAAGTATTATTAAATGTTTTAAGAATAACTTCTAAGTATGCATTTCTTAATGCTCTGAAGAAGTGAAATTCTTCATTAAAATTACTAAGAGACAAATGTGGTTTCAGATTCTTACAACTAACACTCTCTTCCCTGGGACCTTAAATATCTCACTTCTAGCATTTTTGAGGTCTCAGCTTAAATAATTCCTTTTCCAAGAAACTTCCCTTGAACCATCCTGTATGCTATAAGCATTACCTCTGTTTCCATTTCTCTCTCTACTATACCACTAAATATATTTCCCATTATTGAGGTTAACTTATTTATTAAGCATTTTACTTGAATATTTTCCTATCATCCCTATAAGAATATGACTCTATCCAGCTGTATTTATTATTTATCTTGTACACTCCTGACCATTAAATATTAGAAGAGTGTCTGACACATATCATGGATTCAGTAAGATTTCTCTGAAGTAGTAAGAGCCCAGAGTGCTTTGGCCTCAATGAATGAATGAATTTTTATTAGTTAAAGAACACTAAACCATATACTTGAAGAAGCTGTATTAGAAACTGAAAAATATATAAGGACTATTACAGGAATATAAGCTGAAATTATCAGAAATTTTAAGCAACATTGACAATGTTGTAGTTCGCATTGCATCTAAAAGTTGACAAGAACATATTGGGTTAAGTCCTTTTTAGGAAAAGCAAAATTACATGAAAAAGAAAGCATCTTGCAATAGACTAAAGGAGTACTCCTTTAGTGTTAGAGCTTATTTGGATCATATGGGGTTTTTAAAAATGAATATTCCTGATTCCTAAACATAGGGGTTTTAAGAAACCAGACCCCACTGAAAACCTGAACATGAAAAATGTAATAAGTAACTAAAAATGCAATAGGTCTACTAAATATTTTGTGGTTTATTCTTAAATAGAAGAATTAAATGTGTAAATATTTCAAATGAGCATTGTTGAAAAATGAAGTAAGGAAGTTACTGAGCATTGAGCAAAGAGGGCAGAATTTAGACACTTTTCTTAAGTAAAATCAATGGGACTGATGACCAGTTTGGATGGAGAGAAAGGTACAGTATTCAGGTTGCTGTCATTTTCCTCTGAGAACAGTCATTATTGTTACCTGTGAGGCAAAGGAGTCTCAGACGTGCAAAGGAGTCTCAGACGTGCACAGGAAGAGAAAAGCCCAATCATCTCAGAATCCCAACTGATCCCAAACCTTGGCTAACCAATGTGTTAAATGAAGAGGAGTAGATCATAGCAGTGCCAGAAACACTGCCCAACAGAGCTCAGACCTAATTGCAGAATCACAAACAAGTAAAGTGTTTCTTGAGTCAACCACTGAATTTGGGGGTGTTTTTAAATCCATCGCCATGCCAAAATCCAAGGGCGAAAGAAAGTGTCTTGAAAATAAGAGCATGTTACAAAAACAGAGTCAAAGCCAGAGACACAGATTTTGGATACACAAACATGCAGAGAAAAGCTAATGCCATTTTAGAGAATAAAATGATCCATGGTATGATCCAGAAAAGAAAAATTTTAATGGCAGAATGATATGTGTACCCAATCTTTATGATCTAAGCAAACAAAAAAGATTCACCATAATGCAGAACAGTCAATAGTTGAGTCATGGAAGCCCAGATGAAAATTTTTGTGTTGAGTGTGAAGTAGTGACTTCCTAAGTATTATTAAGTGTTAGAGAGAAATCAAATATAATTTTGGTCGTAAGTCTACTAATTTTGCAATGAAGAGATCATCAGTGTCTTCCATAGTAGTAATTTCATTCAAGTGTTATGGTTGAGAAGAAAATGAAAAGAAGTAGAAATAAACTATGTGTGTGTCTTTGTGTAGGTAGATGTGGGTTGCATAGGGAGTTGGTCATATTTCAGTCTGACACTAAATAAATAGATGAAAAAATAAGTAGATTGGATACCCAGGAAATGGGAGGACCAAATGATAACTTTATAATTGTGGTCATATAGTCATTGAAATTTCCCCTTCCCTTCTTGGAGGGGAAAAAGGAGGAACCACACATTTCTTTCTGGGAGAGAAAGGAAAGATTTTAGAAGTGATGATTAATATACACTACTTTAAGATAAATTTTAAAAATATGGGTTTCTGGTAAATATAAAAAGATAAGCTCTATGCTTTTATTTTAAACTAGAGAGAAAACCAGGCTTTGATTTTTTTACTCAGTTCAGTCCTACACAAAGTAAAGTAATTTTGTGTAGTTTTTAATGACAGAGAGGAAAACCATATGATTGATAAAATCATTTGATACCATGTGTCCTTTTGATCCAAAACAGGGTACTTAGTTCTTTTGTATTACTTTATACACAAATATTTATTCACAAATATAAATATATATAAAACAGGGATGGAGGGCTTACCGGGGCTGCTCCTTGGGGCAGCAATAGGGAGAGCCCCTTCCTGGGCAGCAACAGCTCCTCTGCCCTACTGCAGGATGAGGTGCAGGATCTAGACGAGGACAAGTACGATTTGGAGGTGTTCAGTAAGAATATACTCAACTTCTTCAGAAGCTCTGACTGGAGTGTTTTTCTAGCTTCTTCTGCATCTAGGTAGTCAACACTGAATCCACAATTGATGTTGTGTTGAATAGGATGCCTCAGTGAGGGACATGAATTCCTTCAGCCCTGTGATGCCAACATCCCCTTTATCAATGATAAACCAAATCAGGTTTGAAGCTGAGCCAGATTTAAAGGATCTCTTCCTGACTGTCAATGAACCTGAAAGCCACACTACAATTGAAACTTTCATCACTTATGGAATCATTAGTAAGATGTCTCGTGGGGAATTTGACTCCAGTGAATCTGAAGTTCAGAGATGTTATCAAGATTTTCTTTGGTTGAAGGGAAAACTCGAGGAAGCACACCCCGCTCTGATTATTCCAGAAATACCTGAAAATTTATAGTGAAAGGAATGGTGGAGTGCTTTAATGATGACTTCACTGAGACACGAAGGAAGCCATTAGATAGATTGTTTAACCAAATTGCTGATCACTCAACTTTAACATTTAATGAAGACTTGATTGATTTTTTTTTTTTTTTTTACTGTACAAGCATGGGGACTGTCTTCTCACAGGAAGCAAGGGCCCAGATTGCTCAGCAGGATGGGGCAAGGGACAGAGCAGTGGTGCCCTCCGTGAGAGGAGCTAGAAACCGCCCTGAGGAGTTCATGGAAATGAGTAACTTTATTGAAACGTTTAGCCAGCAAATAAACTTAGTAGATAAAATATCTCAAAGAATTTACAAGGAAGAAAGGGAATCTGTTGATGAAAGACTGTGGCCCCATTCATGTTCTGTGGTCAGCGTCAGAAGAGGATTTGGTTAACACCAGAAAAGGTGTTGCCAGCTGCATCAACAAAACAGCATGGTACTGGTACAGAATCAGATGAATAGACCAATGGAACAGAATAGAAACACCAGAAATCAATCCAAACATCTGCAGCCAACTTATATTTGATCAACTTATATTTGCTCCAATTCCTGGAGCAAGGACAATCTATTCAACAAATGGTGCTGGGAAAACTGGATTCCCACATGCAGAAGCATGAAGTAAGACCCCTACCTTACACCTTGCACAAAAATCCACTCAACATGGATTAAAGATCTAAATCTACAATCCGACACCATCAAATTTTTAGAGAACATCGGAGAAACCCTGCAAGATATAGGCACAGGCAAAGACTTCATGGAAAAGACCCTGGAGGCACAGGCAGTCAAAGCCAAAATTAACAATTGGGATTACATCAAATTTAGAAGTTTCTGTACAGCAAAAGAAACAGTCAGGAAAGTGAAGAGGCAACCAACAGAATTGGAAAAATATTTGTAAACTATGCAACAGATAACAGTTTAGTAACCAGAATCTACAAAGATCAAGAAACTGGTCACCACTGACTCCCATGCTCTGGATGATAGCAGTTGAGTGAAGAATTTCTGTCAATGTGTTTTGATATCTTTCTCTTACCACATATGCACTGGGACTCTGTGGTCATGAAACTTTGGCTGACCTATTTTGCCACTTCCTAAAATACTTCTCCATTCCAACATAAACTTCACAGTAAAATGTTAAATACAATACATCTTTTGCTCTAATTTAAGACATTCTCAGGGTTTGGTGTTTGTTCCATATTTTATATGCAACACCTATTCTCCTTCAATATGCAAAGGTAAATGAGTTGCAAAGCATTTTACACACTTTTAGAATGCATCTTTATTTTAGAGGGAAAAAAAGTCTCTTTGGAAAAGCTAAGAGGTAAAAACCACATTATTTGACTGCTTTTCAACAGAGTAAACACATAAACAGCCTGTTGAAATGCAGATCCCTTAGCAAGGGAATGATGTTTCTTTTCTTAGGAGCTTAGCTGGAGTCTTATTGATCTACTTTATAAGACAAGTTCCCATTGGAGTTAGATTGATTTGTTCATTTTTATTTGATTGATACTTAAGGTTTTGAAAACATGAAAATGTACGTCTAAAATATGTTCTTTAAAATTTAATAAGAAAAAGCTGAGTAGATTCAGGCCAGGAGCATAAGCTTTTCAAAAAATAATTCCGAAAAGAAATTATTTAAAAGCTAAATGGGGCAGCTTGGAGTTAGATTTCCTGTACCAACTCATATCAAAACATGTGCACCTTAGATCTTTCACCAAAGGATATTGTTTATTCTGTCCAATCTAGCTGTCCCCAAGATGTGCAACATAGACATTTTGACAACTGAACAAATTTATTTAGTAAAGCAGCTGAAGGAAACACTCAAGGAACACATTGAAACTGATTCTAAATGCCATTTAGAGGTGGCATGAATGATGCTGCTTTGGAAAGACACTTATTTCTTAATCAGCCCCGTGAAACATTTGTGCTATTAGAAGTCAACTATATATAGCAAGCATGATTGATATTTTATTCAGAGGAAAATATCTCTGAGATCACCACAGAGCTAGTTTATCCATAACTATAATGAAACAGGTCTTGTTGCTATGTTGTTTTAATATTAAATTAAATAGACACTGTAATAGCATGGGGTTCACAGGCCATATGTCAGCAAACAAGCAAATTGAAGAAATGCTTCACATAGTCACCACATTAGGAACAAACAGAAACACACCAAGAAAAAAAGAATGTAGCTCTTGCAAAGGAGATTTACTAAAAGAGACATAAGAGTAGCAAAGATGAAGCTTTTCTGCAAATAAAGTAATTTATTATGTTATTCATCAAGTATCTATTAAAAACCGCAAATTTGGTAGATATTTTGCCAATTGCATTAGATGCTTATTAAAAACCCAGTGATTCTTCTTACTTGTCAAAACATCAACAAGTTAGTACAATGTTATTTACTGAAATCTGTGTTAACATGATGACAGTGGACCTAATTCATATTTCATATGAGGGCCTTTATATACTTTTAGGGTTCAAAATCACTTATTTGGGTCATAGGATTTGTTGGCATCTAAAAAGGCATTTAACATCTGCAAAATATCTTTATGAAGGGTGGGCGCTGTGGCACAGTGGGTTAAAGACCTGGTCTGAAATGCAGGCATCCCATATGGACGTTGGTTCGAGACCCAGCTGCTCCTCTTCTGATCCAGCTCTCTGCTATGGCCTGGGAAAGCAGTAGAAGATGGCCCAAGTCCTTGGGCCCCTGCACCTACATGGGAGACCCAGAAGAAGCTCCTGGCTCCTGACTTTGGATCGGCACTGCTCTGGCCATTGCGGCCATCTAGGGAGTGAACCAGCGGATAGAAGACCTTTCTCTCTGTCTCTACCTCTCTCTGTAACTCTGTCTTTCAAATAAATAAATAAATCTTAAAAAAATTTATGAAATTGAAAATAAAAATATATAACAAAGGCTTAATTAGAATACTCAAACACATTATCATAATATAATCAATGGTAATTCAATTTTTATTTAATTATAGAAATATGTAGGCACACATTTGTCCCAGTAGTTAAAACATTATCATCCCATATCAGAGTGCCTAGGTTCAAGACCCTGCCAGTTCCAAATGGCCCATGAATGGAAGATTCTCTTTCTCTCTCTCTCTTTCTCTCTGGCCTTCTCCTTTCAGATAAATAAAAATAAATTTAACTAAATTATAGAAATAATAGCCAAATAAAATAAAAAGCAATATCACAAAGATAAAATTATCTGTAAAAATTATTTTGAATGCTCATTTTAACATGTAATAAAGAATTTCAGAAATAAATGTCAAGACCTTATCAAGATTTTACCATAGTAAATATATTGTCATCAAATGTCCCACAAAAGTTCTATTTAGATATACTAGATTTTGTCAGTTAAAAAACACTACACTCTTCTTATAAAAATGTTATCTATATTTTAATTACAGAAAGGAAGCTAGTATATGTGGAGCTGACCAACCTATGCTATATATTATGTCTAAGAGGAAAAGAATTTTTATTGCAGATATTGTCATTTCTGGAAGGTACAACTATGCACTAGTGTTTATTACTAGTGGTATTTTGAGACAGATGTGTTTTGTCTTTCATTTGACTTCTGTGCCCAAGAAAAAGTTACCTCTGCCTTTATACAGCTTACTATCTAGTGGCAAAGGGGATATTAATATAATTATCAATGCAATAAATTTATTTAAATGCTAAACAATTTAGGTGATTAAAATTCCTTGAATATAATTTGTATGTGTGAAACATACAAACCCTCATCAGGAAAGATATTCAGACTGTAAATAAGCATGCAAAGTGGTGTTCTACATTATGTCATCAGGGAAATGCAAATTAAAACAACGATGTAGTAACACTAAATACCTATTGGCACAGCCAAAATCCAGAATATGGACAACATCAAATCCGATGAGAATGTGGAACAAAAGTGACTGTAATACATTTACGGTGGGGATACAAAATGGTGTAGCCACATTGACAGATAGTTTGGTTGGTTCTTATAAAACAGCACACATCTCACCATATGAACCAATTCTGTTATTCTTGGTGCTATAGATGTTGGAAACATATGTCTGCACTAAAGCAAGAATATGGATATGTATAGCAGTTTTATTCATAATTGCTAAAATTTGGAAGCAACCTAAGTGTCCTTGAATAGATGAGCGGATAAATATACTGTGGTAATCCAGTTGGAAGAATATTATTAAGCACTGGAAATATCAACAAGCAAGCCTAAAATGACATGAAGGAAATTTCACGACTACATTCTTCATGATGCAAACTGTGTAACTCTGGAAAAGGCGGAAGTGTGATTGTCAGGGTCCAGATTAAGGTCCAGGAGGATGAAAAGGAAAAGCCCATGGGGACACTTCAAACTGAAGCTTCTCTGTATGCTCTATAATAGTGAATATATTGCAGGATTCATAAAATGGACACTAAATGTGAACCCTTATATGAACCATAGAGTTAATAATGATGTGTCAGTGTAGGTTCATCAGTTGTAACAAAGGCACAGCTCCAGTAAGAGGAATTATCATGGGTAGGCTACACACAGGAAGGGCTAGAGGGCATATAAGGAATCTCTGTACAGCTCATTCAATTTTCCATTAACCTAAAACTGCTCTAAGAAAATAAAATGTATGATAAACTGGACAAAGCACACAAAAACACACACTCACACACAAAATTATCATCAAGACAAGGAGACCAGAGATGGTACGTCTTTTCTTTACTTCTTGAATCCTCTCTATTTTTATTTAAGTTTGCATTTTTAAGTTCACTTGAGAAATTTTGATTCATCTCATAGAAATAAAAATGGATTCATCATGCAGCAGATACTTATTGAGCAGCTGCTTATGGCAGATACTGTATATGGACTCATACCCAAAATGAAGATTTTAATATACAGAAATAAGATACAGCCAGACATGGAAAGAGAGAAGGAGAACGCATTTCATGTGAAGAATTGAAAATATTTAATATTCCAGAGATAAAAGAGAGTATAATGAACTTAGATTATTTTTTGATGATTAAATTTCCAGTTTAAGAAGTGGACTATATAGAGGCGCTGATCACCCAGGAGCAGTACAGCAATTCTGGATATATATGGCTTTCCTTGTCTGCATTTCTTTCTTTTTTCTGTTTTATTGACATGATCTTAATGTCTCTTGGGTAAATACAAAGCTGGAAACTCAGTTCAAAAACTTGTACTTTGCGCTACTGCTCTTAACTTCAAGGTAGAGCACCTGATGTAATTCCTGCCAATGAGGCCTGGTGAAGCTCAATTCTTGGTTGGTAGTGTTTGTATGAATCTGTATGTGTGTCTGCATTATGTGAAACTATTTGCATCATTTTGCTTTTCCTACTGGCTATTTCTAAAGAGTCTGAATGTAGCCGCAGGCCACTAAGAGATATGTTACCCCAATAATGGAAAACTCACCTGCAAATAAAACAAACATAAACACATGGCCAGATGGAAAGAGAAAGATTGAGATTTATTGATCCTATTTATGCTCCATAAGAAATTGTGTAAGTCTAAAGTTGTTCTTTAAATGAACATTGAAGCTATTTGTAACAAAATGTCTTTCATTTTAATTAATTAATTTATTTATGTTTTGAAGCCTTTTTCAATTTATCACTTTCATATAAAAGAGTTCAGACTAATCAACATTGAAGCCAATATTATTTATGTAATTTTCAACTTTGCATTGATGGGAATACAGACATGTATTTTCTGCAAATAAATATTAGGCACTGTTTGGGTTAAAAAAGAAAAAAAAATAGGTGGGAATTTGTGAACCAGACCAATTAGTATATAAGAAATAATAGCTAAATATTACTACCTGTTGTTCAGTTGTAGAATTTCATCTTACTGATTTCACCATTATGCCATTCTATAAGAGTTTATATTATAATTAGTATAAGGACCTTTGTACCGAATGAGAGAATTTTTTCTTACCTCCTACATTTATATTCTACATAAGGCTAATATTGATTTCTTCAAAGCAAGGCTAATATAGTCGGTGTTATATATAGACTCTTGTGTTGAAAAATAATTGGCTGTCATTTTAATTACAGTTAACATCATTGACATTTTTTTAACACAGCTTATATCCCTTTA
This sequence comes from Oryctolagus cuniculus, assembly GCF_964237555.1. Classification (NCBI taxonomy): domain Eukaryota; kingdom Metazoa; phylum Chordata; class Mammalia; order Lagomorpha; family Leporidae; genus Oryctolagus; species Oryctolagus cuniculus. The sequence continues at coordinate 13,987,903 of NC_091438.1, forward strand.
GTAGTGTTTTAGCAGAGAAACAGTAAGCTTCTGAAATCATACAGTTTAGAAAGTTTTATAAAATTCTTACAGTCTTATAAAGCTGTTTGAAGCTAATCTGAAAATTACCAAGTGTTTTTGAGATAATTATAGCCTGCAATATGGTAATACAAATGAAGGTGAATACAGTATTCAATAGAAATGAAAACACAAATAGTAGTATGATTGATTGATGACTGTGAATTCTTGCAGTGGCCTTAAATAGGAATCACTTAATTTTCTCTACAGTTTGAAGCATCATAGTCATTGAGAGGAAGATGGCAATGTCAGATCAGAATCAAACTCATGTCAGAGGTTAATTTATACATAAATCCAAACAAAGATGAACAATTCTCTCAGTGTGAAATTTTTAAAATGCCTCAGGTTGTTAGGATGAGGAATGCTGAAATGTAGTTTGAAGATTCATTTAGATATAATGTTCAATGTTCTCTTTCCCTTCATTTTTGCTTTATGGTCAGTCAGAATTTAAACACAGCAGGCACAGACTAAATGAGTAGTGTGGTTTCCAAAAGCACCTATGAGAAGAAGATATATAAAATGGTCTAAATTAAAGACAGTGGCAATGACAATGAAAACAAAGAAAACTTGGGAGATTGTTAAGTAATCTCTGATATCAATGAAAAATCTTTGTGTTTCACTGTAGAAAAATATTACCTGGATTCTTAAAAAAGAAATTACAGTGATAACATAGGGAACTCTAAATTCCCTTAATCTTTGCTCTTTGAAAAATGTTCTTTAGAACAAAGATAGACTAAAACAGAAATCTGAAATTCCTGAAATTACAGGCAGTTTTCTTCTCTAGAATAAAGCTGAATAGTCTTCATAGATACTCAAAGGAGTTTTTGACCACAAGATCACTAAAATTAAGTTCTGTAGAGATTACTTTCAGATGTGAATTTTTTAGGGTTGATTCCATATCTGTTATGTGCCTTGGGATAATTTGAGATTGAATTGGGACATGCAAAGCAAAGCAGTTTCCCCAAATGGTTATAATATGGTCAAGCTTGGATTTGATTGATTTTTTTCATTTGCATATTGAAGACACTGTTTAGGAGACAAAAGAGATTTGTCACTTCCTTATTAAACTGTATTTTTTTGTTTGTGTTCTTGGTGTTCCTTGTAAGTAAAACTCTTTCAGAGTTTCCTTTTCTTTTGAGATCAAATGAGCTCTGACATGAAGCACAAAAGACACAAAAATGAACAATGAGATGTTGCCACTTCTTTTGTGTTTTATTTTCACTTTGCACAATCAAACTAAGCCCTGCCTGGCAATATGGCTTTGATGACATCAGGGGTACCAGAATATGAATTTTACTTTTCAAGTTGCTATTCATATTTTTATTTATTTTTTGTTTATAAAAGTAGAATTTCTCTCTCTCTTAGAAATTCTGTCTTCTCTCCCTCCATTCCTTTTCCTTTCTCAAAAATATTCTTCTTACTCCTGACAAGATGATAAGTGTGCTCTCCTCCTGTTTACTCCAATTTTGCCATTGAAACTACCTACTTATTTTTAATAGAATTTAAAAAGAATAATAGCAGCCATAGAAACTAGAAAATCAGAACATTCATTTGTCAATTCATCCCCTAATACATGAATATGAAGGAGGTATTCCTGGGGAAGCATATAGAAGAAGAATCTTAATTCAAATGTGTCAAGGGAAAGATGGAATTTAACCCCTTGTAATCAGGGCACTTCTGTTTTGACATTTGCTGTGGGGACCACCACTTTCAGGCAACCTCAGCTTGGATTTACTCATGTCAGGATCCAACAGAGTATCCTACGGCTGGCTCCAAATGATAATCTAGCAAAGATTAAGGATACTTCCAACCTAAAACAGGGCTCATGTATATAGGGAAAATAATCACTAGGTATACAGCTAATAAACCTTGCTATGACTGTTTCCTTATTTCATCCTTGTTCCATATTCATTAATTACTATCAAAATTATAAATATACTCAAATTACCTTAATTTTTCTGTTTTTTAACCCAGAAAACTTTTATTTAAGTTATATAAATTCCATGCATTTCATAAATACAACTTTAGGGACATAGTGATTCTTCTCACCTCACCTGCCCTCCCACCAACACTTCCACCCTTCTTCCTACATCATCTATTCTCATTCTAATTTTTTACTAAGATCTATTTTCATTTAACTTTAAACACATAAGATCAATTCTATACTAAGTAAAGAATTCAACACATAGTATGGAATATAAACCTCTTCCATACAGTCTAGAAAAGAGCTAGTCAAAGTCATTGCATCTCACAGCATCAATTTCACCCCCACAGATTACCTTTTAGGTGTTGTATTAGTTACCATAAATCAGGGAGAACATACGGTATTTGTCCTTTTGGAATTGGCTTATTTCACTATGTTTTCTAGTTGCATCCATTTTGTTGCAAATGATAGGATTTTGTTTTGTTGTTGTTTTTTACCATTCTCCAGTATTCCATGATGTACATACCCCATAATTATAGTCTTCACTTGACATTTGGGCTGATACAATATCTTAGTTATTGTGACTTGTGTTGTAATAAACAGGGGGTACTATTAGCTCTTTCATATGCTGATTTTATTTCCCTCAGGTAAATTTCCAGGAGTGGAATGCTGGTCATATGGTCTATGTTCAACTTTCTGAGGTCACTCCATTCTGTATTCCACAGTGGCTGGACCAGTTAACATTCCTACCAACAGTGGATTAGGTACCTTTTTCCTCACATATTCACCTGCATTTTTGTTTGTTGATTTCTGTATGAAAGGCATTCTATAGGGGTGAAGTGAAAGCTCATTGTGGTTTTTATTTGCATTTCTCTGATGGCTAGTGATCCTTAGCACTTTTTATATGTCTGTTGGCCATTTGGATTTCCTCTTTTGAAAAATATCTGTTTTTAAGTCTTTTGTCCATTTCTTAACTGGGTTATTTGTTTCATAGTTTTTGAGTTTCTTAAGCTCTTTATGTATTCTAGATATTAACCCTTTATCAGTTGCATAGTTTGCAAGTAATTTTTCCATTCTATCAGAAGGCCTGCGCCGTGGCTCAGTAGGCTAATCTTCTGCCTGTGGTGCTGGCACACCGAGTTCTAGTCCAGGTCGGGGAGCCGAATTCTGTCCCGGTTTCCCCTCTTTCAGGCCAGCTCTCTGCTATGGCCCAAGAGTGCAGTGGAGGATGGCCCAAGTCCTTGGGCTCTGCACCCACATGGGAGGCCATTGGAGGGTGAATCAATGGCAGAGGAAGACCTTTCTCTCTTGTCTCTCTCTCGGTCCACTCTGCCTGTCAAAAAAAAAAAAAAAGAAGAAGAAGAAGAAAGAAAGAAACAACAGAGACAATGTACAAGACCCAAATTTGTTTTCTGAAAGGATTAACAAAATTTACAATCCTGGAGACATACTGAAGTACAAGGAAAAGAGACTCAATGTAGTTACGCCTGGGGTGAAAGAGGACACTAATACAACTTTGCATATATAAGAAGCATTATATGGGAATATTATTAACAAGTGTATACCAACAAATTAGTTAACTTAGAGGAAAGGACAATTCCTGGAAAGACACAAACAGTTGAAGCTGATTTGAAAAAAAATCAAATATAAATATACATATAAATGAAGTAAGGAGTTTAAGTTATTAATCAAGGTACTTCTCACAAAGCAAAGCCAGGTGCACATAGCTTCACATGAAAATTTCTCCAAACATTTGAAAAATAATTAACCTCAACCAGTTACAAATTGTCCCATAATAAAGAGTAGAGATGATTTTTAGCAGCTAATCTTATGAGACCAGTGTTGCCTTGATATTAAAATGAGATAAAAAATTACAAAGGAGGAAAACTGCCTGCTTAAGAATCTGGTTATAAATACCTTCAACAAAATACTATCAAGCCATATAAGGTATTATATAAAAAGTATCACACACAATACCCGAGTATATTTTACTCCAAGAAAGAAAAAAAAAAAAAAGGATTAACATCTTGCTAGGAAACAATGTAAGACAGCACACCAACAGGGATTACAAAAATAGGTGATAATATCAGTAAATGCAAAGGAAAAAAATATGCTTTGAAACCCTCCAATACTCTTCCATTATAAAAACACTCAAAAAACAAGGAATAGAAGGGAACTTCCTCTACCTAATTAAGAGCATCTACAAAAGCCCATAGCTAATGTCTTACTTAATGGTAAAAAATTCGATTTCCCCTTAAGTTCAGGAATAAGATGGTGTTGTCCACTGCCACATTTCATTCAGCACTGCACTAAAAGTTCTGGCCAGGACAATTAGGTGAGAAAAACCAATAAAAGGCAGTCATCATGGGAAGGATGGAGTAAAACTACATATAACATCATTTTATCTGTAGAAAATACTAAAAAATCCAATAAAATCTATTAGAACTATTAAGCAAGTTCTGCACACTTTTAGGGCACAAGAATAATATATGAAAATCAATTGTATTTCTGCATACTAGTGATTAACCATCCAAAAGACATTAGGAAATCAATTCCATTTAAAATAGCAAGAAAAAATAAAATGCTTTAGAAATAAACTAAATAAATTTCAATATTTGTACACTGAAAACAACAACATATTGTTGAAAGATATTAAAGAAGATGTAAATATGTAGGAAAATAGATCTCTGTCACTTTTCAGAAGACAATAATAAGCAGTGGCATCAGCAAGTTGGCTAAATGAGGTGTCTGGTGCACTCCCCTCCACACAAAAATGACCAAACCAAAGAAAACAGCAACAGTTAAATCACTGGAATATTTGAGGCAGAGCATCAGAGTGTGGTGGCGATGTTGCAGAGATACCATGGAACACAGAGATACGCAATAGCCGTATAAAGAAGGAACTAAGCACACAGCATCCAAGGTTCTATCTCACAATATTCACACTAGACAAGTACTTTACTTGGTGATAAAACACAAAGATAAGTAGGAGCCCCTCAGGAGTCCTCACTAATGCCAAAGACGTTTGCAGTGTTTACCACCATATGCCCTTGCAGCCTTCTTAGGTCCTGAGCCCAGTCTGGAGAGTTCCTCCTTAGACACAATGCTACACTGTCCTGGAGCAATATTCCAGCAAACACTCTGCTCTTTTCCACCCAGATTCCTGCTGCATAGAGTCATGGTAACGCTCGGCCCACCCAGGGTCCTTTGAAACAACTACAGCTCTGCTAAACTTAGCTCCACAACCCTGCTAAGACAGTACCCAACCTGCCGTAACCCTGGGAAGAAAACAGATGGCTCACTCTTAGTGTCTCAGCAGGCAGAGGCCCTTAGAAAATAATCAGGTTGGGTCCAGTGCTGTGGCATAGTGGGTAAAGCCGTTGCCTGCAGTGTTGGCATTCCATGTGAGAGCCGGTTTGAGTCCCAGATGCTTCACTTCCAATCCAGCTCTCTACTATGGCCTGGAAAAGCACGAGAAGATGGCCCAACTCCTTGGGCCCCTGCACCTGCATGGGGGACTTGGAAAAAGCTCCTAGCTCCTGGATTCATATCTGCCAGCTCTGGCCATTGCAGCCAGTTGGGGAGTGAACCAGCAGATGGAAGACCTCTCTCTCTCTCTCTCTCTCTCTCTCTCTGCCTCTTCTGCTATCTCTGTGTGGCTCTGACTTTGAAATAAGTGAAAAGACAGAAAAGAAAGAAAGACAGGAAGGAAGGAAGGAAGGAAGGAAGGAAGGAAGGAAGGAAGGAAGGAAGGAAGGAAAAAATAATCAGGTTGTCTTCCCTATTCTTCCATGGCTCAGACATAAGCACATGACCTGTGTGTTCACCCTTGAACACAGGACTTAACCAGGAAACCAGACCTAACAGCTCAATACACTGAAGCCCCAGTGAGGAGCTCCAAGGAAGAGAGAAGCCTTTCCCACTCTCACACTGCCCTAGAAATCAGTCAGCTTCATTTACCCACCCTAAACTCTGAAACAGCTAGGCAGGCAGCACTGAACAGCTCAGCCCAAACAGATACAGGGAAGCAGACAAGCAGCCCACCCACCCACCCACTCACAATGCCAACAAGCAGCCAAGCAGCCTTGACTGAGTGCTCACCATGCTGTATCCCCAGGGAGACAACTGGGAGCCCTCACCTGTCTTCTTGTTGCCCCTAAAAGCAATTGAGCAGCCCATTCTCAGAGGCTTGGCTCATGGAGGCCCTGAAAAGAACACACTAAGCCCAACTCATCCACCGTTGGCTCTTGAAGGAAGTCTTACAACCCCAGCAACCCAACAAATGGATAAATCCTCAAATATCACTGAAGGTTGATTATAACTGAAGAAGATATATGGACACTCTACTAAACCACTCACCTGAAACAGAAGCTAATGGGGCATATCCAAACAACACCACAGGACACTGAAATCTACCCTGTAAAATCAGTACAGTCAACTGACCAATCCTATGCAAAGTTATCAATGGAGGACACAGAAGCTTGGAAAAGCAAGGTTCAGATGCAAGACAACGAGACATTTTAGTGACCCCCTCCACATGGGAGCACCAATGTGAACAGTTGTTCACTCACCAAGTCACATCTGGAAGAGCTGTGGAAGCTGGGTGAGGGACAACAATGCTTGCCTTTAATATGATCTTCAGAAAGTCACATTAAAGAAAGCAGGAAGGAAAAACTTGCCCATATCACCCCTCCCTTAGCACCGCATAGCACAACCTAGAGAGATGCTTCCTTCCTGGGGGAGGGAGAAAGAATTAAGTTCATTTCCTATGTTTGAATCCCAGTGCCAGGTCTAATATGATTAAATTTAATGTTATACAGGGACCCGGGGCTCTAGCAGATTAAGTATCTGTACCTTTCATAGATAGGTGACCTCTGCCACCTCTCTATCAACCTCCTGAATAAAATGGAAGGAACATGTAAGACAAGAGAGGGAGTTTAAAACTTTGCTTTGGAGTTCAAGGTCAGACCCACTGCCAAGGGACACAGCATCTGTTAAATCCTAAAGGCCTCTACCTGAGTCCAGTGCTTGCAGATGGAGCCTCTAGTCTTGTTTCAGCAAGAGACCTGCACTCTGGTGAATAGACTCTTTTCTTTGTGCATCCGCAAAAGACTCAAGTGGAGCTAGTATACACCCCTAAGAGCCTAGTGACTGAGAGCCAGGTGAAATCCAGCCTGATTTCAATATCAGATGGACACCTGTGCTCTTGTAAGGTAAACTTGTTTCTGGTGTGTATCACTGCCAGCCTCATGTGGACCATGTGTGCACCCTCAAATTGCACAGACCTAATAACTCTGAGGTGTGATGACCCCTCTCCCACAGTGATTGCCTAGACACCTTTCGGGCTGCCTCAATCACCCTTCCATAAACCTTGAGGAAATAATAAGGAATCACATGACTACTTTGGTATTTAAGGCCAGGCCAGTAAATCCCAATAATGAGCAGATCCTAATGGTTCCTGCCATCAGGCCAATGCCTGCACATGGAGCCTCCAGAGACTTTGGTGCCTTGTGGAGATCTGGAGCCCCAGCTATACTGTCTTATATCCTAGAGACCAAAATTGCTGGTTGGTAGGAATGGTGTCAGGCAGAAAATGCACTTCAATAGTAGACAGACAACAGAAGGGTGGGTTGAATGAGTCTAAGTAGACTGAAGGTTCTGGATATGATATAGCATCATGATGTTAGTAGCCAGAGGAACAGGCTCTTGAGTCGACCACAGCCACAGGAACAGACCTGTAGTGATGGACCATTCCTTTTCAGACACTTCCCCCAGTTTATTCTGAACAACAGACAAAGACAAACTGCATATTAGGAACAATTCTGAACTTAGGTAGTCTTTTGGGATGGAAACAGTGAAAAAAACACCAAAGTGGAATGGCAACACTCTTTAATTTAGAGTGCCATATAGTGATGAAAAAGCAGTATATTAATACTGAGAAAAAATAGACTGTTTAGAATTTCAAGAGGCAGCCACAAATTATAACCAATTCTTCAATGTTCAGGTGATGTCAAACAAAAAAAAAAACATAAGAAATTCTGTGGGAGGAGGATGCAGGAAGTATTATCATCTAGACATTCCCAGAAAAACAAAGGGTGAGAGAATTTATTACCTTGAGAAACATCTTACAAGAAATGATAGAGATTTCTTCAAACTGAAAGAAACAGATGCTGATGAGTAAGAAGAAAATATCAGAAGGTAGGAAACTCACTGGTAAGAGTAACTATAAGGACAAATTCAGAATAATCAGATAATATGACATAGTTCATAAGCTATTTGTATCTTCAGCATGAAGAATAAAAAATAGAAATAAACACTAATCACTACATTAAAATGTTGAAATAAGCAATACAGAGGATATTAAAAGAAACATCAAAAATGAAAAACATGAAGAATGGAGTGCAAATGTTGAGCTCTACTAGTATTTATTTTTTATTTCTTTCCCTATTTTTACAACCAATATTACATTTCTACTATATCAAAAATGGTTTGGTATAAGCAAAAGAAGATTGTGTAAGCATCATAGTAAGCACAAAGCAAAAATCTATAATAGATTTACCAGAAATAACAGGCAAGGAATCAAAACACAATAAAGAAAAATCATTCTAACCACAAGTGAAGATTATCAGAGAGATGGAATATAAATGAAGGAACTACAACAAACTAGAAATCAAATAGAAAATTGGCAGTAGTAATTACCTTAAATGTAAATGGATTAATTTCTCTGATTAAAAGTAAAGGAGTAGAACCAACACGGTGGTATAGATTGTTCAACTACTGCCTGCAGCTCCAGGATCCCATAAGGGCACCAGTTTGAGTCTTAGTTGTTCCACTTCCAATCCAACTCCCTGCTTCCCCAGGCACATTAGCAGGGAGCAGGATCTTAAGTGGAGTATTGGGACTTGAAGCAGGGCCTGTATGGGGATGCTGGCACTGCAGATGGAGGCTTAACCCACTTTGCCACACAGCTGGCCCCAAGATCTTTATTTATTTGAAAAATAGTGTGACAGAGAGATGGGGGAGATCAGGGAGAGGGTAGATCTTCCATCCCACAGGTGCATTCCCAAATGGCTGTGAAAGCTGGGGCCAGGCCAGATCAAATCCGGGAGCCTGGACTAGATCAATGTCTTCCACATGGGTGACTATAGCCCAAGTACTTAGGCCATCATCCATTGCTTTCCAAGGCATACTAGCATGGAGCAGAATCTGTGGACATATATGGAAGGTGTGGATGCACACAACTCAGGACCCCAGCAGCCAACAGGCTCAGCACCAGCTTTGGAGAATGAGATGAAACTAGACTAGAGCAGCCAAAGTCATTTGTGATAAAAATGTGGGAAGAGCCTTTGTGAGTCCTGTTTGGAGGCCTGTGGGGGCCAGTGTATCTACCAACCTCGAAGGAAATTAAGGGGGGCATTTCTCTCTCTACCCAGCACTGGCCCCTGTAACTAGCTGAGAGAGGGCATGTGCCATTTTGGACATATGTAACAGCTGCACCAGCATGTGCCCATGCACCCAGCAACCAGCCAAGAGGAGATGCCTGAGTCTATCTGAGAGAGATGACAAAGGGTAGGGTGCTCGTGACTGTGGAGGCCTTGTGTGCCAGGACTGTGAAAACACTATGGCTTCCTGGGAGAGTTCAGAGTGTGGCTAGGACTTGAGGCAGTCACTGTGGGCAGTTCCCCATGCTCAGGGACCCCTGATTCCCTGGTGAGGATCATTGCTGCAGGATCCATGCTCACACCAATAAGTGCATGTATCCTTTGTGTGGTCATTGTGGCGGGGGGACAAATATTGTACTCACTGGCACTAGTGCCCAGGCATTGGTCTCCTTTGAGGAGAGGAGGTGAGTATTAAACTACACCAACAGAGCAGAACAAACTCCCTTCTGATAAAAAAAAAAGAAGCAGAGATTTACCACACCCTTCTTAGTGTCAATTTGGACACTCCTTTCACTCTGGAGCACTGAACAGAGCTTATACATAAAAAACAAAGCTGGTAGTATCACAATACCAGATTTCAAGATAATACAAGGCAGTTATAATCAAAACAGCCTGGTACTGGTACAAAAACAGATGCATAGACCAATGGAACAGAATGGAAATTCCAGAAATCAACCCACATATCTACATTCAACTTCAGAAATATGAATATAGACCTACCATAAGACCCAGACATCCGAAATTTACCCAAGGGAACTGAAATCAGCATATGAAAGAGTTAACAGTACCCCTATGTTTATTGCAGCTCAATTCATAATAGCTAAGATATGTAATCCACCCAAATGCCCATCAACTGAAGACCTATAAAGATATTATGGAATACTACACAGCGGTAAAAAAAATGAAGTCTTGTCATTTATAACAAAATAGATAAAATTGGCAAACATCACACTTAGTGAAATAATCCATCCCTAAAGAATATATTCTCCCTGATCTCTGACACCTAATAGAGCATCTAAAAGTAATCTATAGAAGTGGAATGGACACTTTGAGATTCATTGACTTTGAACAGCCCTTGTCTTGACTGCTGAAGGACAGTTTTTCTTTCTTACTATTTGTTGAACTCTTTACTTAGCATAGAGTTAATCATGTGTATAAAGTTAATTGAAAATAGATCTTAGTGAAAAAATAACTCCATAATGTTAAGAAAATGTTTTAAACCTGTGGCTCCAAAGTGCAATTGAATGCTATAAATCAAAGCAACAAAATGCCCCATATATATGTTTGTTTTAGTTTAGGTGATACATGTACTTGCCCATGCACATGCATGAAAGTATTTGGTTTCTTAGATGAGTGTATGCATGTATTTATATGAGACTTAATAACCATGGGGAACACATACACATAAACCTAAGTCTCACACTGAGTGACCATTTTGTAAATAAAGACACCATTCCCCTAGAGAGACATCAGAATAACAATTGTCAGGCACTATGTAATATAGCATAATATTAAAACAATCTCAGAAAGGAATATTTACTTTAAGACATAAAAATAAAAATGAAACAACAAAAGATAAATTGATAGTGATAGAACATACCACATACCACTATGCAGCTACCTATAAAGGTTATTTAGTCATAAAGAAATCACACCTTCATTAACATAGCACTCAGGGACACCTCTGATAGAGCAGACCTCTAGTGTTTCATTCTGGTTCCTTTTCACTCCTTAGAGGTATAGAATGTGAGCCAGCTATAGTGAAAGAAACTATACCTGTTCTCATTTTTCAACCATATTTCCCATTCCTTCTGTGCATGTCCTACACGGCACTTAAATCCATGTTGTTACTGAAAGAGTTGTTTTCTTATTACCAAGAAATCATATAGGATATTGTTCAAGAACCTGCCTCTAATTCTAGACTCCTTGGGTTTAAATGCCAGTTCTGCCATTCCCACCTGTATGACCTCAGGCAAGATTCTTCATCACTCCAAGGCTGAGATTCTTCATGTGTACAATTGGAAATAAAATAGGATTGATGAAAAGATTAAATGAGTTCATGCACTTTGTACAGCTCTTGAAACTTTGTGATGCTTGAGTGGATGTCAGCTATTATTTTTATTTCTCTCTCCTGCTAAGTACTCTCTGAATGCTGCCTGTGTGTTCTGCCTCACTGGTCTTTGGGTAGGCATAATAATATTAATAATCAAATAACATAAGCAATGATTACTGAAAACATTATATGTCAAGCATTGTGTGAAATGCTCCAAATAATTTCCACTGATCCTCATAGTACCTATACAAAGCAATTTAAGGAACTTCTCAAAGCTGTTTAAGTCATTTGAAGAGTGCATCACTATTAAGGAAGTCAGAGAATTTGATTAGATCCACATGTAAGATGCATTGCAAAAGACATTTACATAATGCCCTTTGGGTGTCTACTTCTTATATTCCAACAAAGCATGGAGGAGAGCAACTCTGGAGAACCCATTATGAACTTTCCTTACTCTGCTCCCTGGACCAGAAGGTCCTGTTATATGCAGCTTCTGTATCATTGCTTAATATTTAGGCTACAAGTATTTCATGTAGGCAGTTTACAGCTCTGGACTTTCATCAAGTATACAAACATTTTCTGAAACAATACAGTAAGTGTCAAGAAGTTTAACTGTACAATAGAATAGAAATTTGAAATAGTTATTAATTACTACTACAGTTTAAGGAAGTCACCTGAAATCGAAACTATGTGACTGCTTTGTTTAAGGGAGAGAACACTTCTCTCTAAATTAGGTGCTACATATTGGTTATAAAAAAAAAGACAGAAGCTGTGTGCATGTGTGGGCACTGATTTTATGCCTATTTTATTTGATTAAGGCAAGATATATACTGTCCAGTTCATAGAATTTATTTCTAACCTTTCTCTTTGTCATGCACCAATATATCCTAGACTAGATGACACCTCAGGGTCATCATTTTAATGTTTTTAAGCCTGAGAATTCTAACTCCAGCATTTCATTAAGTAATTGGTACGGATGTACAACTGATTATTTACTGTGTTCTTTGGGAGAGAGGATTATGATTTAGACTTCTTGATTATTTGCTTATATACCACGCTCTCCTCCTAACCCCATACAAGTTCCTAGCAGAATAGTAAGCAGTCACTAGAGATTTTGAATTTTTTCAACCTCCAGTGCTGTGAACTTGACTTGTTTAGGGTTGAAGAGAAATCTGAAACACATTGAAAGGACAAAGGATTAGAAAGGCCTTCCTACTTTCTATCTAGATCAGCACGTTCAAGAGGTTGATGATATGTATCACTGAGAGATGTAATTTGTGTGTAATGTGTGTGTATGTGTGTGTGTGTGAGAGAGAGAGAGAGAAAGAGAGAGAGATTATATCTGAGTGTTGTTCAGTTACATATTTACTTATGCTGTTTTTTTTTTTTTTAAATATGGAACGCTTCACGAATTTGCGTGTCATCCTTGCGCAGGGGCCATGCTAATCTTCTCTGTATCGTTCCAATTTTAGTATATGTGCTGCCGAAGCGAGCACACTTATGCTGTTTTTTAAAACTAAAAATTTCAGATCTACTCTCACATTTGTTCTTCTGAAGGCAAAAACAATCCTGTTGGCATAAACATCAAGATTAGAAAAATCAGATAAAAAGGATTAATATTTAATTCAGAGGATAAAAAGACATTCACTAGAAGCCAGCAATTGTATTGTAATATGATGCTTTTTGTAAAGTCTTTGCATCTTCCTATTGAGAGTAGTTATATTTGAACATAGCATTCACCCTTCATTCACTTGCTATGTTTCTTCTTTCATTCATTTATTGCTTATTTATTAAGAAATATGTATGTTGTCTCTTATGCCATAACATAAAAGAAGGAGGTATAAATATATCCGGTGAAATTGTGGTAGACAATGTCAGTACCTGGACCCTGACGCTTAGATATCATGAACATCACTGCTATGTGTTCTGATGATGGGACTTCATCTGTGCTGGAGATCAGCTCTGCTAAATTAATCTTCTCAAGCAGGCAGGAAGTGATAAGAAATTAACACCCCTCTAGTTTCACATTTATGTTATGGTTTTACTTCTACTGTTGACTCTCAGGAGTTGATCTATAAATACCCTGGCTCCCTTTCACTATTATTGGGATTATAGAGAGCCATTTATGTGGTGCATTAATAAGTCTCTGCAGTTTGGGCCTTCTTGGCCATGCTAGTAAGTATCCTAAATGTCATATTGCTTTCTTGTATTGGATATTGGGTCCCCACGCCTCTTCTCTATGGGTGCAGGTAAATTTCTTTCACTAGTATTCTAACCTCAAGGCATTGTCATGGGAGAAACAAACCAGTACTTGCTATCATGTAAAATGATACTCCATTCTAGTGCATATGAAAATAAAGATATATGACTCCTGCAAAAGAAATCATCTGAAACACTTGCAAATCTATTTCTAGACATAATGAACCAATATCTTTGGTAGAGAAGCTTTGATATCTGTACTTGCAATTTGCTCTCTAGTTGATTTCCATGCTCACTCAAGTTTGAGAACCATTAACCTTTTGGTTGTCAAAGCATTCCACATTCAGAAGTATGGAACAAGATCCCTACCTTACATATTTTACAAAAATCAATTCAAAATTGATCAAAGAACATTGGGGAAACATGACAAATCATTGGCATAGGCAAAGATTTCGTGGAAAAGACTCCAGAAGCTGACATAATCAAAGCCAAATTAACAAATGGTATTACTTCCAGCTAAAAAGCTTCTGCACTGCAAAGAAAACACTCAGTAACTGTGAACAGGCAACTGACAGAATGAGAAAAAACATTTGCAAACTCACTACTGATACTGATACTGATTAATATCCATAATGTATAAAGAGGCCAAGAAACTCAACAATGAAACAAATAATCCAGTGTGTTTTGAAATGGGCAAAGGACTTGAACAGTAGTTTTTCAAAGAAGAAGATTCAAATGGCCAACAGACACATGAAAGAATGCTCAGGATGATTAGATAGCAGGGGAATGCAGATCAAAACCGTAAGGAGGTTTCACCTCACCCCAGTCAGAATGGCTCTCATAGAGAAATCAACAAACAATAACTACAGGCAAGGAAGTGTGGGAAAGGATACCCTAACCCACTGTTGGTGAGAGTGTAAAATAGTGCAGCCATCTGAAAATAGGTCTACCTTATGACCCAGCCATCCAATTCCTGGAATTTACCAAAATGAAATGAAATCAATGTGTATAAGAGTTATTTGTATGCCTACCTTTATTGTAGATCAATTTACAATAGATAAGATAGAGAATCAACCTGGATGCCCATCAGCTGAAGACTAGATAAAGAAATTATGGGATTTGTACACCATGGTATACTACACAGTGGTTAAAAAAATGAAATTCTGTCTTTTGCTACAAGATGGATGCAACTTGAAACCATGATACTTAGTGAAATAAGCCAGTTCCAAAAAGATAAATACCATGTTTCCCCTGATCTATGGTAACTAATAGAGTACAAAAAATGTAGGGGCCAGCACTGTGGCACAGCAGGTAAAGTCACCACCTGCAGTGCCAGCATCCATATGGGTGCTGGTTCAAGTCCCAGTTGCTCCACTTCTGATCCAGCTTGCTGCTATGGCCTGGGGAAGCAGTAGAAGATGACCCAAGTCCTTATGCCTCTGCACTGCATGGGAGACCCAGAAGAAGCTCCTGGCTCCTGGCTTTAGATTGGCGCAGCTCCGGCCATTGTAGCCAATTGGGGAGTGAACCATCAGATAGAAGATCTTTCTCTCCCTCTCTCTCTCTCTCTGCCTCTCTTTTTCTTTCTGTGTAACTCTTTCATAAATAAATAAATCTTTAAAATGTAATGTATATGAATGAAATTGACATTTTGAGTTTTGATTATTGTTTATAGACCTTGTCTCTATGGTTGAGGAACAGTGTTTTTATTCTTCTTGCTAGTCATTGAATTCTTTACTTAATGGAGTATTAAGCTTATGATTATAAAATAAACTGAAACTATGTCATTATAAAAATTAAAAGAATAAAAGGAAGGTGTTGGGAAGGTCGGAGCATGGGAGGTAGGGAGGCTGCAGTGGGGAGTATCATTCTGCCCTAAATCTGTATATATGAAATACATGAAATTTGGTCATCTAATATAAATAAAAATATTTTAAAAAGTAAATTTTTCACAAATTTATGTAATGAAAAAAGTGATTCACACTTCAAAAACTTAATTTAAAATATCCTGAAAGATAACACTACTTGCAATAACCATTCTTCTTAGTAAATATGTATTTTTTTAATTCTCCATGATGGCTCTATCCCATTCTTGTCACATGTCTATTTGGAATTTAATTCAGACTCCACATCCCAAAGGAAAGTTCATTTTTCATTTCTCTCTTTATAAAAAGATCAAAAAAAAAATCAGAAACTGATAACAAAAGTATAGAAATTTAGTTTAGTGTGTTGGCCTCAAAGTTGTGATTGATACTGCATGCATTATTAATATCCGCCAGTGTCATAATTGCTGTTATTTATTACAGATTAATTTTTTAAAGATGTATTTATTTATTTGAAACTCAGAGTTATTTGGGCCGTGCACCCGCATGGGAGACCAGGAGGAAGCACCTGGCTCCTGGCTTCGGATCGGCGCAGCGTGCCAGCCGCAAAGCACTGGCCATAGCAGCCACTTGGGGGGTGAACCAATGGAAAAAGGAAGACCTTTCACTCTGTCTCTCTCTCTCTCTCATTGCCTAACTCTGCCTGTCATAAAGAAAGAAAGAAAGAAAGAAAGAAAGAAAGAAAGAAAGAAAGAAAGAAAGAAAGAAAGAAAGAAAGAAAGAAGGAGAGAGAGAAAGAGAGAAAGAGAGAGTTACATAGAGAGAGGAGAGGCAGAGGCAGAAAGAGAGAAAAAGTCTTCTGTCCGATGGTTCACTCCACCAGTTGTCCACAATGGCCGGAGCTGAGCTGATCCAAAGCCAGGAGCCAGGAGCTTTTTCCAGGTCTCCCATATGGGTGCAGGGGCCCAAGGATTTGGGCCAGCTGCTACTGCTTTTCCAGGCATAGCAGAGAGCTGGACTGGAAATGGAGCAGCCAGGTCTCGAATTGGCACCCATATGGGATGCTGGTGCTTCAGGCCAGGACGTTAACCCACTGAGCCACAGCGCCGGCCTCAATAGGTTAATTTTTTAAATGACTGTTACTTCACTTTTTTAAAGATTTATTAATTTATTTTAAAGTCACAGTTAGAGAAAGAGAGAAGAAGAGGGAAAGTCAGAGTGAGATTGTCCATCTGCTGGTTCACTCCTCAAATGGCTGTAATGGCTGGATTTGAGCTGATCTGAAACCAGGAGACAGGAGGTTCGTCCTGGTCTCCTGTGTGGGTGCAGGGTCCCAGAGACTTGGACCACCTTCTACTGCTTTGTCAGGTACAGTAGCAGGGAACTGGATTAGAAGTGGTGGAGCAGCCAGCCCTGCAGGCAGCAGCTCAACTGGCTATACCACAACACCAACCCCTGTTACTTCACTTTTAACTCTCCAAAGACAAGGATGCCTTAGAATCCATAAAGAATCAGGAAATGTGTCGAATTTGAATGAGGTTAATATTTGTCTATTGCTGTTTTAAAAGTGTTGAGTTCATGGATATCAATGATGTTACCATTTAGACAAAGTGGATTTTTGGTGTGCTGTGACTTACTAACTGAAGTAAAGTATATAAGTTTCTGTCAAACATTTAATTCAATTAGTACACTGAAAAATATTTGAATTTTCACCAGATTTAATACTAAATTAAAAGTGTTTGAACTCAGGACCCTTTCTTTTCCCATTACACAGTTTTAATGATTATTCAACTTTTAATTAAAGGTTTGAGCAAATTATATTCTTAATGAGTATTGCAATTATTAAGATTAATCATAACTGTAATAGCTTTTAAATTAACACAGTCTTTCGCTTAACAAATCTTTGTGCAATAGGGCAAGAAATAATTACACTTTATTTTTCTTAAATGTGTTAGTAATTAACATTTTTAATTTTGTATCTGAAAAAAATGCCTTGATTCAAATATAAAAGGAAATTAATGAAGATTGCAGTTTGTAATTTAAACTGAAGTCACAGGATATACCTATTAGTTGTTAAAACTAGATTTTTCCTTAAGGTTTTTGAACATACTTTCTTGTGATTTTTAAAGATGATAAGATTTTCCTGATGCCATAACGTTCAGAGTATGTTCAAGAAACTGATGTGTAAAACTCTGAAATAAAGTAAACTAAGGTTGAGAAGTACAAATAAAAGCAAAAAAATATATAGATGTAGACAGGTCAAATATTGGGAATCTAGAACCGAGGTTACTCTAATCAAAGGAGGATTGGGCTTTGATTTTTTGCAGTAGATTAGAAACTAAGTAAAATGCTCATACTTTGGGCCTGCCAAAGGTTTTAATAAGAAGGTGTGAGAAATAAAGACTCAATAGAATCAGATATGGTAGATACAAGTTAAATGACTGGCAAGATAATGAAGATTTTTAGTGGAGACAGAGGCAGGTAAAGAAAAAAATGTGAAAAAGTTCAGGTACTTGTATCAGCAATCCAGACCACTTGAGTTAGTGGAATTCTCTGTAAATCTTGTAAGAACATATTCTTTCACTTTCACTTCAGGTCTAAATGGAAATCTCAGAATGTATGTACTATCAACAAAAAGGATTCACAAAGAATACAAGAATAAATTCAGACGTAAAAGTTTTATTCAGGTATGCTCCATTTTCTCTTTGTCAATCCATGTCAATGAATGTGTTTTGATAAAAGAATGATTTTTTCATTGCAGAAAATCTGCAGTTGTAGAAAATTGCAATGTTGTAAAGAAGCTTGGGCTGAATCATGAGAAGCAATGTGGAGAGAGTCTTGGAGGATTGCGTTTGTCTTGGACATACCAGCTGAAGACAACAGTATTAGCCAACAACACATGGAGCAAGAGAACCACTAGCCAGATTTCAAGAAAAATGAAGTTCCAAAAAAATGATAAATTGTTTTTTGGGGTGGTTTGGTACATGGCAATGAAAGACTGAAACAAGCCATGACCGAGACTTAATGGCAAACTTTATTCTTTCTTCCTTAAAAAAATAAATAAAACCAAAATCATCTATTAATATAGTTTTGACTATTCCCCCTTTAACTCTTAGTTTCTTTTTTATTAAAAAAATAAAATCTGAAAGTGTAGTAGTATTTTACTGCTACAAATACATATGCCATGAACATTTTTATCATTTTGTCAACAAAATTTATTTCATTAGTGAATGTATACTAAATATAAAAATACAATAAAAATGGTCAATTCTTTTAATCAATAAGATTTATGTTATAATGTTTAGTTTGATCAGTTATATAATTTCTGTTATATTACCTGTAACAGGCAACATGTGACTGTGAAGATAACCTTATTTTTTCACAAAATATGATTATATGCCAACTGCTATTTTAGGAAGTCTTATTGTTAATTATTACAGAATTTCATAGGGTTAGGAAATATTTTAATTTTAGGCATTAAAAAGGCTACCAAAATGTTTTCTGTTTGCCAGTATATGTCCCCCTAGAAAACTTGGAGCAATCCATGACTCTATCCCTAGAAGGTTTTTGCTTGCCTTCCCTCTGTTCCGCAGTGAGAACTCTAACCCTAGCAACATCACACATTTCCTCTTTTGCTCATTTGATAAGGTTAACACTTCAGATCCTCCTATTCAGATGCCACCTATTGATTTTCTAATCCACTGTCATTTTCAAGGCTGTATCATTTAGTTTAGAGTTCTAACCTGATAGTTATTTTCTTTCAGATCTTAAATAATATTTTGCTATCATCTTCAGGCTGCCAACATTTTTTGTTTGCATTGACCTGTCAGAATTACTTTTGTTCCTTTGAAGGTAATATATCTTTTTGTTAGTATCTTGCTGCCTTCTTGTATTTCTCTTTGTCGGATTTTACAGTTTTGCTTTGATAGTTCTACAAGTGGATTTCTTTGGATTTATCCCACTTAGAGTTTGTACAGTCCCTTGAATTTGAGTTCTATTTTTTGTCTTTCATCAGTTTTAGAAAATTCTTGGCCATTTTATCTCCCAAGAGAGTTTCTGCCTTGTATTTTTCTTTTCTCCTCCGTGACTCCAATTACACTAAGTCAGACCTTTCATCATTTGTCCTGTATCTATTATGCTCTTGAAAGTACATTTCAACCTTTGCATCTCAACCCTTACCATCTGGATGGCTTCTACTGATTCAATGATCCTTCTTTTTGGGGATCTTGTCTGATGTTACATCTCTAGTGTTTTGATACCAGTTGTTGTAGTCTTCCATTTTATAATTTCTACTAGTTGCTTATAATTTATATACATATGTATATATACCTATTTATATGTATTTTCTACTTGTTTTTTTTTCCTTTTTGTGTGAAAATATCTGTCACATCTCTGAGAACTGCAACTTTTGGATCGCCTCTAAGTAGGATTCTACAGTTTGCTACTTTGCTTGCTTTCCTTTTTTATTCTTCCATCTCCTGGATTGGTAGTTTTTTGAACTTATTATGGCTTTTTTAAATTAAAATAAATTAAAAATAAAAAAAAATTAAAAAGAAATTGATATTCCAGATATAGTTATCTTCTACTAGAAAATATTATGTCACACTGCTAGAACAGGTACATACTAATTCATTTCATTTCATGTGGTAGTTGAGTTTGATCAAACCAAGGTTTTCCATTTTGCAAAGGCAAATATGTTTCCAATTCGTTCTTATTCTTATTTTTTAGCACCGCAAGATCCAATGTGAGTGGGTGTGAATGTATGTATACGTGTGTATTTATGTGGTATTTGTCAATGTGTAGTGGGCTCTACAACACGTTTTCTTTTTCTACCTGATACTGTGAAACTCCTGGAATCTCTTTTCTTCATCCTAATTTACTAGCAATTACTTTCTCTTGATGTTAAATCTGTTAATGCAATGCCACTTTATAAGCCAATAAATGCCTTGACTTTTAAAAGTGCTTTCAAAATTTGGGCTTGCTTAAAAGTTTTTCCTTCACTCTAATTTGTTAGTCTTCACTGACTTGGTAACCCAAAAAATTCAGCTTTGATATTCCTTTTCCACAACGTTGTGGAAAGTTAATCTCTGTTTACTGTGTGTGAAGTTGATATCTTGAAATCTGATTATTGTTTCTAACCCTTGTCTATACTCGTAAAGAGTAGTGCTCTTTCTACATTCTGCTTGCATTCTTTATATAATGGAGTATTACACCTGTGTTTATAAAGTAAATTGGATGTTATCACAAAAATTAAGAAGGAAGGAAGGAGGAGGGAGGGAGTGTGGGAAGTGTCATTATGTGCTTAAAGTTGTGTATATGAAATATATGGAATCTGTTCTCTTTACATGAATAAGAAATTTTTAAAATATAGCCACCACTTTCTGTTTGGATTATTAGTTTCATCCTTATAATAGTAAGTTTTTTATGGGGAAATACATCCAATAATTTGAGTTTGCTTCTATATTTTATCCTCTTTGTGATTCTCCCTTCTCAAGCCCTAAATGTTTTGATGTACTCTGGAGTCCTCAAAGACTCAATTTGTTTTTCTTCTTTTCACTTATTCATGTTTATGTTTATTCTTAATGGGGATTCAATGCACAAAAAGCTAATGTACCACTAACTACCAGTTATTCTCAATTTTTAAAATTAATTTCAGGTACTTAATTCTATGTCTACAGTTTGAATTTTATTACTAACTTCCATAGCATTGCAGTAAGGCTTTTTACGTTTTGTCTTATTTTCACATTCACTTTTCCAAATATACTAGTATAAATAGGGGAAATTTGTCTCAGAAAGACCAATTGACTTAACTGCTACATCAAATTAAGTAAATGATGATGCCATTATGATAACAAAGTTTGGGGTATGGGGAATATTTACAGTAATCCAAATTACCTTCTGTTTATGTTTCCTTGGATTCCTCCCACTTTTTAGTTTTAGAAAAACTTCACACATTTCCTAATATGAAAAAGTAAAAATTTGAAGGCATCTTTTGCTCATGCTGCTATGTGGTCTCAGAGAAGGCAAAAATGAAGAAACAGAGAATCCTACTATTTGTTTCAGTTGGGTGGTGTTGAGAAACTTTGTCAAAGGATAGGCACAAAGAAGGGGCAGTTGCTGTTTGTTGTCTGTCGATGTGACTAGAGGATGTGGTCCTTTAATAGCTGTAGTGAAACTGCCTTTCCAGTTGTTATGAGAAAGGGAGAAAAATAATACTAACACAAAAAGTCCCTAAAGGGATTTTCAAATCACAGAAAAATTTTACGTTCACACTTCTATAATACTTTGCCTGCTTTGCCTGTTATTTTCACTTCAACTCAGATTTCATCTATTTGGGCAGTGTTACCTTCAGGGAGTCCATACAAGCCGAAATGCAAAAAAAAAAAAAAAAAAGGAGTACACTGCCAGAAATATTCTCACTGGTTTCTGCAATTACCTCCTTTTAATAATCCATTTATTAGTGGTTAAATTTTAGTTCCCTGTGTTCCAATGTCACTACTTGAGAAGAGCATTTATTTATTTATTTATTTATTTTTTTTGGACAGGCAGAGTGGACAGTGAGAGAGAGAGACAGAGAAAAAGGTCTTCCTTTTGCCGTTGGTTCACCCTCCAATGGCAACCGCGGCCAGTGCACTGTGGCCAGCACACTGCACTGATCCGAAGGCAGGAGCCAGGTGCTTATCCTGGTCTCCCATGGGGTGTAGGGCCCAAGCACTTGGGCCATCCTCCACTGCACTCCCGGGCCACAGCAGAGAGCTGGCCTGGAAGAGGGGCAACTGGGACAGAATCTGGTGCCCCGACCGGGACTAGAACCCGGTGTGCTGGTGCCGCAAGGCAGAGGATTAGCCTATTGAGCCACGGCGTTGGCAAGAGCATTTTACTTTTTATGGGCAGGAAAAATCATGCCAACAAAAGTATAAACATTCTATGTATAATTATGAACGACCTTGCAGGAGTAAGCCAACACATTCTGCAGAATTGATAGCCAGAAAGGAGTTGGTATTGAGTCCAATAAAGTGAAAAGGAACTTTGTGAATAAAGGGAGCTTTAAGGGTGGGAAGGTGATCAGTGAGAGAGGGAGGAGGGCCAAGTAGATTAAACTAAAGTCACAGTGATATGACTGCGCCAGACTGTTCACACTGCTTTTGAAACTAAAATTTGATTCCCAAAAAATGACAGATGTTGCAACGTTGGCCAATTAAGAGACAAAAACCTGTAATAATATTATGCTCTTCTGACTATATAACAGTTACTTGAACACAAGTCAGATCATCAAATACTATCCAACATGTATAGGCAATTTGTTACTAAATAAAAGAAAATATTAAATAAAGGTAGCAGTAGGAAAAATAGATGTATATATTAAAATTTATAGGATCAGTCCAAGTTATTTTTACTTTGTGAAAAGCAAAGAGGCATAACGTTGTGTAATATGTAATACTTATAATTTTATTCCCTTTTTAACCAAGTGAACTGTTATTTAAATATTGTTAAAACCAATTTAAAACCTTAGAAGTAAAGAGTTTTAAAAGCCACTCATGAACTCAATAAAAGATCGCACTCTGTGATTTTGTTTCACATATCTCCCAACTAGTCTTTTTTTCTCACATATTTCATACACACACAGGCATGCATATGAGAACACACATACAAGTGCATGTTATAACAAGTTTCTCATTTACTGGATTTCCCAAAACCAAACAGTACCAAAAGTGTAAAAACATTTATTTCTGTTTCTATTTTTTTTCTTCTTTATTCCCTAAACCCTACATTGATTCTTCAGAAATCCTCATTAAAAATGTGTTTGAGAGATGTGAGAAATAAACTGTCTGATATTGTTTTTACTTAGGGTTCAATTAAAATGCATTGCATTCAAAATGCAGAATGGCAAGAATGATTGAAACAATGAGTTCTAGAAAATTAACAATTTTTAGATTCAGAAAGAAGTCTAGAGTTCATCTCCTCCAACCCTCTCTTTTTTTTGGAAATCATAGCCAAGACAAAGGCTTTTGTAACTTGCCTACATCCCCATGATTTCCCATAGAGGAGGAATAACTAACAATATCGTTTCCTTTAGACCAGAAATCATTACAGTCTTCAGCCATACTCAGAAATTTAGGTGAGAGAGTGTGTGTGTGTCTGTGTGTGTGTTGCTACATAAATCAAATTTCAAATGACGATTTTTTATACCTTTATCATCAATTATATTTTCTTTCAATAATTATAATTTCAAATCAATAAATTCTATTCTCTGTATCTAGCCAAATTTCAGTAACATTATAACACCGTCAACCAGCTTTATATAGAAGTTATGCTGAATTAGAGTAAATACAGGAGTCTTTTTACTTACTGAATATAGATCCCTGGATGTCCTTCCAGTCCACGGCGGGGGTGACCATCTCTGTCATGGACATCGACGAGGCGCCCTACTTCCCCTCCAACCACCAGCTGATCCGCCTGGAGGAGGGCGTGCCCCCGGCACCGTGCTCACCACCTTTCCCGCCGTGGACCCCGACCGCTTCATGCAGCAGGCAGTGAGATACTCGGAGCTGTCAGACCCGGCAAACTGGCTGCACATCAGCACGGCCGCCGTGCTGGACCGCGAGTCCCTGTACATCAGCAACAACGTCTACAAGGCCGCCTTCCTGGCAGCTGACAATGGGATCCCCGCAGCCAGCGGCACCGGGACCCTGCAGTTCTATCTCATCGACATCAATGACAGCGCCCCAGAGCTGCTGCCCAAGGAGGTGCAGATCTGCGGGAAGCCCAACCTGAATGCCATCAACATCACGGCCGCTGACGCCGACCCCAACATCGGCCCCTACGTCTTCGAGCTGCCCTTCGTCCCGGCCGCCGTGCGCAAGAACTGGACCATCACGCGCCTGAACGGTGACTATGCTCAGCTCAGCTTGCACGTCCTCTACCTGGACGCCGGGATGTACAACGTCCCCATCATCGTCACAGACTCCGGGAACCCCCGCTGTCCAACATGTCCATCATCAAGGTCCAGGTGTGCCCGTGTGACGAGAACAGGGACTGCACCGCCACTGGTCTGTTGGCAGCGGCTGGTCTGTGCACAGGCGCCACTGCGGCCACCCTCCTCTGCACCGTCATCCTGCTGACCATGGTCCTGCTGTTTGTGGATGAAGTGGCGGGAGAAGGAGCGCCAAGTGAAGCAGCTGCTCATAGAACCCGAGGACGACGTGCGCGACAACATCCTGGAGTAGGATGAGGTGGGCGGTGGTGAAGAGGACCAGGACTATGATCTCAGCCAGCTGCAGCAGCCCAAGGTCACAGAGCCCGCCCTGAGCAAGGCCCCCGCGTGTGGCGAGTGGACGAGCGGCCTGTGGGTGCCAAGCCCCAGTACCCGGCCAGGCCCATTGTGCCCCACCGAGGGGACATGGACAATTCATCAGTGAGGGGCTCCAGACAGCGGACAAGGACCCCACTGCACCCCCATACGACTCCCTGCTGGCAGCGAGAACGACCCCACTGCACCCCCATAGGACTCCCTGCTGGCAGCGGACAAGGACCCCACTGGACCCCCATACGACTCCCTGTTGATCTTCCACTACGAGCTCCATGCAGGCTCCGTCAGCTCCCTCAACTCGTCCAGCTCCGAGGACCAAGACTACGATTACCTCAACGACTGGGGGCCAGGTTCAAGAAGCGGGCCGACCTGTACAGCGGTGGCGACCAGGACTAGCAGGCCTCACGCTGCAGATGGCAGCAGGCGGATGCCCCTCCCCGCCCCCGCCAGGCCCCACAGTGAGCCAGAGGCACTGTCTTAACTTGAATTCCTTAGAGCAGAAGCGCTGTTTAAAAAAAAAAAGAAAAGGCAGAACCGCGGCTTACTTGACTAATCCTCCGCCTGCAGCACAGGCACCCCAGGTTCTAGTCCCGGTTGGAGCACCGGATTCTGTCCCTGTTGCCCCTCTTCCAGTCCAGCTCTCTGCTGTGGCCTGGGAAGGCAGTGAAGGATGGCCCACGTGCTTGGGCCCTGCACCCCATGGGAGAACAGGAAAAGCACCTGGCTCCTGGCTTCGTATCAGTGCAGTGCGCCGGCCACAGCAGCCATTGGAAGGTGAACCAACGGAAAAAAAGGAAGACCTTTCTCTATCTTTCTCTCACTGTCCACTCTGCCTGTCAAAAAAATAAAAATAAAAATAAAATAAAATAAAAAATGAAAAAAATAGAAAAAAAAACAAAAGTAAAAAATGGAAGTGTCTTTTGGTACAAAAAAACAAACAAACAAACAAAAAACAGGGCCTGGGGAGCAATTCAGTGTATACTGGGGTTCTGGTGGACCTGTGGGGTCACGGGACATACTGAATATCTTTTGATATTCAACCCTTCTAAGTCATACTAACTGTGGAAGTATTATCAATGCACATGTTCTAAAAGGATCCTGAAACTTTATATTTCTCAAAACAGAGTGAGTGACATAATGAATGGCTGTCTACAAATTTGAGCACTTTTTGTATACCTGATCTAAACTTGAGGTGAAACAATTTTAGCAGCATGAATCCGAATTCAAGGGCAAGTGAATAATTTGCCTAGGGAGCATGCATCAGGAAAACTGTAGCATTTTGTAAGAGGTGGTTATTTAGTTTTGAATTATCTAAATTATTTTATGTATTGCCTCGATTCTCTAGGCGATTAATCATCTTCACAATGAAATGGAATGTCTTACTTAAAGATAAATTTTCTTGATTTTTAAAAACGAACTGGAAGTCTACTTTCTTCCCTTCCAAAACAACATAAATATTCGAGGCCTTTCAATTCACTTTAACATAGAACTAGAGACCGGCGCCACGGCTCACTAGGCTAATCCTCCACCTGCGGCACTGGCACACCGGGTTCTAGTCCTGGATGGGGTGCCAGATTCTGTCCCGGTTGCCCCTCTTCCAGGCCAGCTCTCTGCTGTGGCCCAGGAGTGCAGTGTAGGCAGGCCCAAGTACTTGGGCCCTGCACCCCATGGGAGACCAGGATAATACCTGGCTCCTGCCATCGGATCAGCATGGTGCACCGGCCACAGCACGCCAGCTGCAGCGGCCACTGGAGGGTGAACCAACAGCAAAGGAAGACCTTTCTCTCTCTCTCTCTCTCACTGTCCACTCTGCCTGTCAAAAAAAAAAATAGAACTAGATAATTAAACTAAATTTTAAAAATAAACTTAAAAAGACCTATTGGGGAAAATATCCCTACTACCAAAAGCAATTCTAAAGTAGCCAAAAACAAATTTATTTCTGAATATCCAGGAAAGCAAGTGTAAAGTAAAACATGAATGTTGTTACTGCACTATTCATTTCTTTATCAAATACCAGTTGATGTTCTGGGCAATGCATTAGGCAGCGTTGATAAGAAAACATTCTAGCCACAGTGTATTTCCACAAAAGTTACAAAAAAGCAAATTACAGGCTTTCTAAACAGTACTATTTGAACGATAAACATAAGAATAAGGAAAAAAGACCTTATGTATAATACACCTTTTTATTTTCCCACATACTCATCACAGAAAATTTTCAAACTGAAAAAATAAAAATGTGAAGGAAATCAAAACATTCTGTGCCGGCCGCAGTGGCCATTGGAGGGTGAACCAACGGCAAAGGAAGCCTTTCTCTCTGTCTCTCTCTCACTGTCCACTCTGCCTGTCAAAAATAATTTAAAAAAAAAAGAAAATCAAAATGTTCTCGGTATTTCCACCTTCACTGATGTGGAGATAAATATACTAACATTCCTCCACACATTTAAGTACCATATTTATATACATACACATGCAAAATCAAATATACTTTTCATATAATTCAAAATTCAGACACTCAGTTTCCTCTTGGTAGACATTTTCCTTGCTGTTTGTTTCTAATATAAACAACAGCATAGTAAACACCTTTGGAAACATATCCCTTATTGCTTCTCTGATGACTAATCTCTAACACTGACTTCCCACAGATCACTGAGCCATACCTGCCAGTATTTGTGTCCTTGTGACAGTCCATCCACTTGAATTTTGGCAGGTTCTGTGACTTGCAACAAACAAAATCTGGCAGAAATTAATTGTTCTATGATGTAAGTTCCAAGATATGGTCTGAAGATATTTTTGGATTCCATTTTGATTTCCTGAAACATTCACTCTTAAGACTTGAGCAACTTTGCAAGCAGTTTAACAACTCCTAGAACACTGACAAAAAAAAAAAAAAAAGCCATACGAAGACACACTAAAGACGAGATGCCACATGAAGGAAAAGTTAGCAAGACAGGGAAAGAGGCAGAGAGGAAGAACAAGAAAGAAAGAGATCAAGAAAAATCACTGAGACTTTAGAGATATTGAGACACCCCATTGAAACTGGATTCTCCAGCTCAGCAGTGTCCGTTGACATCATATCAATCACACTAACTGCCCAGCTGAGCTGTTCCAAAGTGCCTGATATAGAGGCAGGTGTGGCTCATGGGCTAAGCTGCCACTTCCAGTGCAGGCATCTCATATCTGAGTGCTGGAACGAGCAGATTTTTTTTTTATTTTAACTTTTATTTAATAAATATAAATTTCCAAAGCACAGCTTTTGGATTACAGTGGATTTCTGCCCCCCCATACTTCCCTCCCACCCACAACCCTCCCACCTCCCACTCCCTCTCCCATCCCATTCATATCAAGATTCATTTTCAATTATCTTTATATACAGAAGATCAATTTTGTATCTATTAAGTAAAGACTTCAACAGTTTGAAGTCTTCAAGTCATTAATTTCCCCCTTGGAAACTAAGTTAAGCAAAGAATCACTGATTCTTATAATTAATACATGCAGGATATTTATGATAACTTTCAAGGTAAGAACACTTAAACATAAGAAATTGTGCAAATAAAGATTATGATTAGGCATAGAAAAATTCAAATTTGAAATATTTTTCTGCCATTCTATATATTTTATAATTTCTAAAATTATAATACATTCCTGTCAGCATCAAAGAAAAAATAAATATAAATATGGACTTGAAGATGTAGAAAAGCAATCACTAAAATGACCTAACAAATTTATTTGGCTTGTTGTATATCACAGCATAAAAATATTGTCCAAAATCATGCTGTAGTAATATGAACTGTAGATTTGTACATTTAATTAAAGGTTGTAGACTCTGATATTTCTGTTAAGATCTTAAGATATTTTATATCCCATGATGTCTGAAACATATGCACACACAGAATAGTGTCTTGTTTTTAACATTTAAATAATCACATAAAATCATGTATCATAATTTTTTCCATTCCCCTGTGTGTTCCAATTCAATACTTGTTCACTCAGACACAACTTTCACAATCAAATATCTTTGAAATATTTTGCCCATATTTATTTAATCATCACTCTCACACTTTGTGACGTACTACCTGAAGCAATGAAGGATGTAGTGCTACCACTTCCCTAAGAGTTAACATTACAAATCTACTTCTTTAGGGCTTAAATTTGAAGTGCATCTATTTTAATGAGTTGTGTCTAAACATCTAAAACTGGTAATAGATTACTTTTTTGTGGATTCCTCTTAGGAAACAGAGAATACATTAATTCAATACTATTTTCCATAAAATGAAAACTATGGTTTTCAAATGTTGATATTTTTATATTTAAAAATAAAGGTAACAGATAATTGAAAACATTTTTTTTCTCTTCATAGTTCAATAATTCACAGTAAATTTGCTCTAATGTGCTGAATTTAAGAAAAGTTTGTTAGCTTACTTATTTTTATATTTATTTGAAAGGCAGAGAGACAAAGAATGGAACAGACAGAGATCTCTCATCTGCTGTTTTGCTACTCAAATGCCTGCTAGAGTCTGAGCTGGTGCAGGCCAAGGCCTGAAGCCTGTAACACAATCCAGGTTTCCCACATGGGTGATAGGGACCAAAGACTGAATCAGTTCTGGTGTGTGCATTAGCAGGAAGCTAGACTTGGAAGGATTGGAAAATGGATCAAAGATACTCTGATATGGGATGTGGGCTTCCCAGGTGACATCAAAACAGCTGTGCCAAATGTCTACTCCCAATTTTTGTTTCTTAGGTGCAGTGAAAATTCTAGATTGCCAATCATACTTTCTTTTTTCTTTTTCTTTTTCTTTTTCTTTCTTTCTTTCTTTTTTTTTTCACAGGCAGAGTTACAGACAGTGAGAGAGAGGAGACAGAGAGAAAGGTCTTCCGTCTGTTGGTTCACCCCACAAGTGGCCGCTATGGCCAGCACTGCACCAATCTGAAGCCAGGAGCCAGGTGCTTCTCCTGGTCTCCCATGTGGGTACAGGGCCCAAGCACTTGGGCCATCCTCCACTACCCTCCCAGGCCACAGCAGAGAGCTGGACTGAAAGAGGAGCAACAGGGACAGAATCCAGTGCTCCAACCGGGACTAGAACCCAGGGTGCCAGAGCCACAGGCAGATGATTAGCCAAGTGAACCGTGTCGCTGGCCAAATCATGCTTTCTTGAGGTATTCTTCACAGCAGTTAATAAGATTTATAGTACTCTGGGGAATTATTACAATGTAATTCATATTAGCCTATTTTAAGAAATATCTGTCCAAATTATCTATAAAATATCTTTTTTTGGATTGAAGAAAACTGATAAAGTGTAACACAAAAATGCCTACTCTGAGATAATTGCAGGATGATCAGTGTGGCAGATGAAAAACAGAACTTTCACTGCTATTTCATTGAAGCATATTCAACAGGTTGACTTAAATCATTGTAAAAAATAGGAGAGAACATTAATAAAATATTATTAAAGGTTTGTCTTTTAAAAATATATTTCTATATAATCTGCTCTTTTTATTCTCTACAGCCATTACTGAGACAGTGGGCAGAGGGAGTGGTTAAGCCACCTGGGAGTTTTCTCAAGCTCTAAGGGATATGTGTTTGATTCCTTTTGCTCTGAATAGAAACAGATCACCTGTATGGACTAGATTCACCTCAGCTTAGAGGGCCAAGGCTGACCTAGATTGACCTGCAGCTCACTATACACTCATGGTCATACATCAGCCTGCTAATAACATTCTTATCAGTCACCATGACAGAAACAGAACCATACAAGGAGCAAAACGGGGCATTAGATAGATTCTGGGTATCTCTAGATATTTTTTTTAAAAAAATTTTTATTTATTTATTTGAATGTCAGAGTTACACACACACACACACACACACACACACACAGGTCTTCTATCTGCTGGTTCACTCCCCAAATGGACACAACGGCCGGAGCTGCGCCTATCTGGAATCAGGAGCCAGGAGCTCCTTCCGGGTCTCCCACATGGGTGCAGGGGCCCAAGGACTTGGGCCATCTTCTACTGCTTTCCCAGGCTATAACAGGGAACTGGATCGGAAGTGGAACAGCTGGGACTTGAACTAGTGCCTTTAGGGATTCTGGCACTGCAGGCCAGGGCATTAACCTGCTGCAACACAGTGCCGGCCCCTCTACCTACTTCTAAGATGCTCTGATGATTCCCAAACAGGTGAAGAGTCCTGCAATATATGTGGTTTTGAGCACTAATCAATCTCAAAGTGGAAATTTTTTCATAGAACAAAATTAGGATGTCTCCCTACTTTGGCTGGAGTAGCTTTAGACCCTCCTATATTTTCCAGAAGTAAAAATACAGCTCACATGCCTCATGCTTTTCAGGATGTGAGTATGTATTATGATTGTGTTACAGGCTTTTTTCTTGGCTTGATTTCTGCAGTATACTCTAGACACATAGTAGGTACTCAATGAATATTCAATAATTAAATTTGCCCTTTTTTTGAAAAAAAATTAATTAAGCATTGAGCCATTAGCTTGTAGGTAAGGAAGCCCTGGAGTGAGTGATGTTACTTAATTGTTCTAATACTGCTTATCAGGAACTCAGTAGGTGTTCAGAAGCTCTCTTGTAATGATGGATGTTGCCCATTTTCATGCAAGACTTGGCTTTATGTAGTTATTTGTCATTGCTTTTGATAATACCTCTTCTGCATAAAATCTTTTAGGGCTTAGAGACTAGACTTTTTTTTTTAAGATTATTCCCTTTGTAGTATTGAGATGTTCTAGGATGCTTATGGCTTCTTTCCAGTTGCACAAGCTGGTCATCCTAGCAAAAAATATCATATACAATTGGAGTGAAAATGTTAAAAAGTGATATCAAGCAAATATCAATAATTTTTACAAATAGGACATAACTTACTTTCCAATTTCAATACAGCAATGGATTTCAGATATTACATTCCTAGCAAAAAAAAGTTAATAACAGCTAGTTATACAGGTAGTTGGAGACATAATCAATGGACTACAGAAAGTAAGTGGAATGAGGATATTTAGAATTCTTATATAAAATATATAAAATTATTTAAAAATATAATGACAGCTGGCACTGTGGCTCAATAAGCTAATTCTTCACCTTGTGGCGCCGGCACACCGGGTTCTAGTCCTGGTCGGGGCGCCGGATTCTGTCCCGGTTGCCCCTCTTCCAGGCCAGCTCTCTGCTGTGGTCCGGGAGTGCAGTGGAGGATGGCCCAAGTGCTTGGGCCCTGCACCCCATGGGAGACCAGCAGAAGCACCTGGCTCCTGGCTTTGGATCAGCGCGGTGCGCCGGCCACAGCGGCCATTGGAAGGTGAACCAACGGAAAAAAAGGAAGACCTTTCTCTCTGTCTCTCTCTCTCTCACTGCCCACTCAGCCTGTCAAAAAATATATATATAATGACATATCAGTGATAATGCAATGATCTTTCATTGTAATGAAACATTTATTCAAATGCCTTTTTAGACACACCATCTATTTGTAGTTAGTAGCCTTTGCCTTTGCATTTTTTTTAAGTTCGTCAGAGTTTGATTCCAGGACCTAATTACAATGTATATTCTCTCCCAGGGAGCTATTGTTAATATACATTCCACAATACACAATCTCTCTTCTATAAACCACTATGTTTACATATTAAATCCCAAAGTTTCCTCATAAATTTACATTTGTATAACACTCACAGACACTATTGGTCACTATTTTTTAATCTATAGTTATACAAACATGACAGTTTTTAAGTTTTCCTACTTGTTAGGTTTCTGTTCTCTTCCATCACCAGCAGTGATAATATTGCCATCTGCACAGTTATCAAATTGGGAAATTTAAGATAATGTCTTTTTTTTTAACTTTTATTTAATGAATATAAATTTCCAAAGTACAGCTTATGGATTACAATGGCTTCCCCCCCATACCGTCCCTCCCACCCACAACCTTCCCCTTTCCCACTCCCTCTCCCCTTCCATTCACATCAAGATTCATTTTCAATTCTCTTAATATACAGAAGATCAGCTTAGTATACATTAAGTAAGGATTTCAACAGTTTTCTCCCATACAGAAACATAAAGTGAAAAATAATAGATGATTTTTTTAAATGATGATGAAATCAGATCAGACCTATTGTCATGTTTAATCCCAGTGAGAGTCAAGTTGGGAATTGATAATTTCTTTTTTTTTCTTTTTTTTTTTTTTTTTACAGAAGATCAGTTTAGTATGCATTAAGTAAAGATTTCAACAGTTTGCACCCCCATAGAAACACAAAGTGAAATGTATTGTTTGAGTACTCGTTATAGCATTAAATCTCAATGTACAGCACATTAAGGATAGAGATCCTACATGAGGAGTAAGTGCACAGTGACTCCTGTTGTTGACTTTACCAATTGACACTCCTGTCTATGGCATCAGTAATCTCCCTATGCTCCAGTCATGAGTTTCCAAGGCTATGGAAGCCCTCTGAGTTCTCCGACTCTTATCTTGTTTAGACAAGGTCATAGTCAAAGCGGAGCTTCTCTCCTCCCTTCAGAGAAAGGTACCTCCTTCTTTGAAGACCTGTTCTTTCCACTGGGATCTCACTCACAGAGATCTTTTTGCCAGAGTGTCTTGGCTTTCCATGCCTGAAATACTCTCATGGCCTTTTCAGCCAGATCCGAATGGCTTTAGGGCTGATTCTGAGGCCAGAGTGCTATTTAGGACATCTGCCATTCTATGAGTCTGCTGAGTATCTCGCTTCCCATGTTGGATCACTCTCCCCTTTATTTATTCTATCGGTTAGTGTTAGCAGGTACTAGACTTGTTTATGTGCTCCCTTTGACTCTTAGTCCTTTCATTACGATCAATTGTGAACTGAAATTGATCACTTGGACTAGTGAGATGGCATTGGTACATGCCACCTTGATGGGATTGAATTGGAATCCCCTGGTATGTTTCTAACTCTACCATTTGGAGCAAGTCAGCTTGAGCATGTCCCACATTATACATCTCTTCCCTCTCTTATCCCCACTCTTATGTTTAACAGGGATCACATTTCAGTTAATTTTCAACACTTAAGAATAACTGTGTGATAATTACAGAATGAAACCAGTCATATTAAGTAGAACAGACAAAAAAATACTAAGAGGGATAATGTATTAAGTTGTTCATTAACAGTCAGGGCTATGCTGATCATGTCACCGTTTCTCATAGTGTCCATTTCACTTCAGGAGGTTTCCTTTTTGGTGTTCAGTCAGCTGTCACCGATCAGGGAGAACATATGGTATTTGTCCCTTTGGGACTGGCTTATTTCACTCAGCATGATGTGTTCCAGATTCCTCCATTTTGTTGCAAATGACTGGATTTCGTTGTTTCTTACTGCGGTATAGTATTCTAAAGAGTACATATCCCATAATTTCTTTATCCAGTCTACCGTTGATGGGCATTTAGGTTGGTTCCAGGTCTTGGCTATTGTGAATTGTGCTGCGATAAACATTAGGGTGCAGATCGCTTTTTTGTTTGCCAATTTAAACTCTTTTGGGTAAATTCCAAGGAGTGGGATGGCTGGGTCGAACGGTAGGGTTATCTTCAGGTTTCTGAGGAATCTCCAGACTGACTTCCATAGTGGCTTGACCAGTTTGCATTCCCACCAACAGTGGGTTACTGTCCCTTTTTCCCCACATCCTCGCCAGCATCTATTGTTGGTAGATTTCTGTATGTGAACCATTCTAACCGGGGTGAGGTGAAACCTCATTGTGGTTTTGATTTGCATTTCCCTGATTGCTAGTGACCTTGAACATTTTTTCATGTGCCTGTTGGCCATTTGGATTTCCTCTTTTGAAAAATGTCTATTGAGGTCCTTGGCCCATCTTTTAAGTGGGTTGTTGGTTTTGTTTTTGTGGAGTTTCTTGATCTCTTTGTAGATTCTGGTTATTAACCCTTTATCTGTTGCATAGTTTGCAAATATTTTTTCCCATTCTGTCGGTTGTCTCTTCACTCTCCTGACTGTTCCTTTTGCAGTACAGAAACTTCTCAATTTGATGCAATCCCAAATGTTAATTTTGGCTTTGACTGCCTGTGCCTCCCGGGTCTTTTCCAGAAATTCTTTGCCTGTGCCAATATCTTGAAGGGTTTCTCCAATGTTCTCTAATAACTTGATGGTGTCAGGACGTAGATCTAGGTCTTTAATCCACGTTGAGTGGATTTTTGTGTAAGGTGTAAGGTAGGGGTCTTGCTTCATGCTTCTGCACGTGGAAATCCAGTTTTCCCAGCACCATTTATTGAATAGACTGTCCTTGCTCCAGGAATTGGTTTTAGATCCTTGATCAAATATAAGTTGGCTGTAGATGTTTGGGTTGATTTCTGGTGTTTCAATTCTGTTCCATTGGTCTATCCATCTGTTTCTGTACCAGTACCATGCTGTTTTGATTACAACTGCCCTGTAGTATTCCTGAAATCTGGTATTGAGATGCCTCCGATTTTGTTTTTGTTGTACAAGATTGCTTTAGCTATTCGAGGTCTCTTTTGCCTCCATATGAATTTCAGCATCATTTTTTCTAGATCTGAGAAGAATGTCTTTGGTATCCTGATTGGAATTGCATTGAATCTATAAATTGCTTTTGGGAGAATGGACATTTTGATGATGTTGATTCTTCCAATCCATGAGCATGGAAGATTTTTCCATTTTTTGGTATCCTCTTCTATTTCTTTCTTTAAGGTTTTGTAATTTTCATCGTAGAGATCTTGAACGTCCTTGGTTAAGCCTCTTTGTTAGAGAGATGTGTTTCTTGTAGGCAACAAATAGTTGGGTTGTGTTCTTTGAGCCAGTCAGCCAAACGGTGTCTTTTAACTGGAGAATTCAGACCATTAATGTTCAATGTGACTATCGATACATAGTGTCTTTGCCCTGACATTTTCCCGGAGATATTTTCTACTATATACTTTGAGCTTCCCATGCTCTTTTACTGGTAGGTGTTCTTCCTTTCCCTTCTTTCATATTGATGGCCGTGTTTCTGTGTTTCTGTGTTTCTGAATGTAGCACATCTTTAAGTATCTTTTGCAGGGCTGGACGAGTGGCCACAAAGTCTTTCAATTTCTGTTTGCTATGAAAGGTCTTTATTTCACCTTCATTCACAAATGAGAGCTTGGCAGGATATAATATTCTGGGCTGGCAATTTTTCTCTCTTAGCACCTGTGCTATGTCTCGCCATTCCCTCCTAGCCTGTAGTGTTTCTGATGAGAAGTCTGCTGTGAGTCTGATTGGAGATCCTCTGAGAGTAATCTGATGTTTCTCTCTTGCACATTTTAGGATCTTTTCTTTATGTTTCACTGTTTTAAGTTTAATTACGACGTGTCGTGGTGAGGATCTCTTTTGGTCAAGTTTACTGGGGGTTCTGTGAGCTTCCTGTACTAGGATGTCTCTGTCCTTCTCCAAACCTGGAAAGTTCTCTGCTAGTATCTCACTAAAAGGCCTTCTAATCCTTTCTCTCTCTCCATGCCTTCAGGAACTCCTAGAACTCGAATGTTGATTTTTTTAATAGTATCCTGTAGATTCCCAACAATATTTTTTAGATTTCTAATTTCCTCTTCTTTTCTTTGGTTTGACTGTATGTTTTCCTGTGCTCTATCTTCTAAGTCCGATATTCTCTCTTCTGCTTCACCCATTCTGTTTTTAAGGCTTTCTAATGTGTTTGTCATTTGATCTATTGAGCTCTTCATTTCATTTTGATTTCTCTTCACTATCACACTTTCTTGTTCTACTAGTTTCTGAGTTTCATTTTGATTCTTCCTTAAAATTTCATTTTCACGAGAGAGATTTTCAATCCTGTCCAATAAGGATTTCTGTAGTTCAAGGATTTGCTTTTGAAAACTTCTAAATGTTCTTATCATAAATTTTTTGAAATCCATATCTTGCATTTCTTCTATCTCATCATCTTCATAATCTTGGCTTGGGGTGTTTTGTTTATTTGGAGGCATCATAGTGTCATCGTTGACCTTGTTCCCTCGATTTCTGTGTTTGTTGCTTGGCATAGTTAATTCTTCTTTCGTCACTGTGCGTTTTTTTTAATTTTTTATTTTTTTTTAATTTTATACTATGTCCGTGTTAAGTGGACTGCCTGCTGTTGGAGGAGACTTGGAGGCTTGAGATGGGTGCGGCCTGAGAGCTCTGCTTGGTTCTTCCTGGTTAAGGGTGTGCAAAGGTGACACCCTCAGGTTATGCGTGGTAAATCTCTTTTTATTTATTTATTTATTTATTTATTTATTTATTTTATTCAGGGGGTAAGTAACACCGCACGGCACGGCTGTGCAGAATTGATGGTATTTAGCTTCCAGTCTCTGGCTTCTACCCAAAGAGTCTGTGTAGGCTCCTCTGGACTCCCACTGGGTTGTGTAGGCTACTGAATTGTAGTGACTCAGTTCCTTAGCTCTCCCCTGTTGATATGTAAATCCAGAGAGGGGGCCTGCTCTTTGTCTCTTGTGAATTCTTCAAGCCTTGCAGCCTTGCAACCTTTGCAAGGTTAGGGGAAAGAGAAACCCCCAAGCTTTTTTTTTTTTTTCCTTATTTCTGGTAGTGAGTTTGCTGCACTTTCCGGCCCCCCTCTAGATTCTGACCCCCGTTTCCCTGCCAATGTCTCAGGTTATTGAGCTCACCTCCCCTTCCAGCACCGATGTGTGGACTCGGAGCCCTGGACGTCCCAACTCTCCCCGCTGTTTTCTGTGTGACATGCACTCCCCTTCCTGCACTGGCTCGCAGACCCTGCGGCTTCCGTGGCACCCGCGGCTCCCACGGCTCGGCTTCCGCGTGGTGGGTGACCTTGTTGTCCCAGTAGGTCCTCCGATTCACAGCCACTCGATCCAGAAGAGTTTCCTCTGCAATATTTTCCTGGTTCTTTTTTCTGAGGCTACCGTAAGTCTTCTTTTATTAAACTAAATTTTCCCGGACTATCGGTGTGCGCCCTCACTATTCCGCCATCTTCTTCGATCTGCCTTTGCATTTAGAAACATCTGCAAACCTTACTGTTATTGATTTCCTGAACTCTTTTCTGCTTAAATTTTGAAAATTATAGAACTTGCTAAGAACATTTAAAATTAAGCAAACAATGGTAAGTTAGAAAGCAAGATGATCTATTTTTAAATTTACACTCAAAGGAGAGAAGTCTGTGAAATTAACAAAGATATCTGAATATAATTGTGTTGAGTACCAATAGTAGCAATAAGAATGTTTCTAAAACATCCAGCATGGAGCTCCATAATCAGAAAGTGTTTGTCTTCCCACATAGTTTTCAAATCTCTGATGTCTGATTTGTTGATTTCAGATTATATTCTTCTCTCCTTCTCTCCTTTGGAGGGTCAGTTTTGGACTACTCTTTTAACTTATGAACTCTCAACTACCTGGTTATCTTATGCTACAACTCTGTGGATTTCAGATAATTACAATGCAAGCCCACATCAATAACCAGGTCATAAGATTCCACATCAGGCTAGAGTCAATTCCTATACTTATCTGAAGTGTATTTTCATAATATGCAGAAACTTTAACCATTGAATGGCATACATTAAAAACAAAAACCCCATTATTTTATTTGACTTGATAAAGGCAATACTTTTTGGGATGATGGTCTCAAACAGGCAATAAAATAGTTAATATTTCTTAAGGATTTACAAGGCACTGTCCTGAGTATACATCATGTGTATCTCTTTCAAAATCTATAATAGTTCTGAGATTTAGGTACTTTC
Source organism: Oryctolagus cuniculus (assembly GCF_964237555.1). Taxonomy (NCBI): domain Eukaryota; kingdom Metazoa; phylum Chordata; class Mammalia; order Lagomorpha; family Leporidae; genus Oryctolagus; species Oryctolagus cuniculus. The sequence continues at coordinate 14,026,401 of NC_091438.1, forward strand.
ATTTTTCATTTTACATGCAAAATATTAAAGACATAGAAGAGTTAAGTACTTTGCTACAGTTACCAAATGAACAAGATAAAAAAAGGAAAAATGTACAAGTATAGATTTCTATATCTGTTCTAATGAATGCCCAACTGTATAAGCAATGAAATTTAGTTTTGGCAAATGATTATATTGATCTTATATCTCAGTGCTCCAGTACAGAGAGGGATGACCTAGGCAATTAGACTCCATAGAGATGAACCTGTGGAAGTATATGATCTTTGCACATTACTGTGTTGCATAATATCAAGTAGCACTATGTAGCAAGTGCCTTCCAATACAGCAGATCAGTGACTTAACACATGGATGTCTTCTGTCCTTTAATTTCTTGAAACAACATATGTTAACAAAGTATTCTAACAACATAAGTCCTAAAAAGATGATCAGTTCATAGCACAAGTTTTCTACTACCCTCTGTACTTAACTGTTATGAACAGCATCCTTCCATCCACCTATTCTATTAGAGCCAGGCTAATTTACTTTGCATTTTTAAGGTAGATGGCACATCCACTAAGAAGTCCCTCACCTACTCATATATCAAAGTTAAGGTCTCTTTATTCTTTCATAACTTTCTGTTACTTTCTACTTCATATCAACATTAAAACATAAATTCCTTAGAAATATAAAGATAAATTGTGGGATTTTTATAGTGAGTGTCTTGATAAATTCCACCAATCATTATCTCTGCCTTTGTTGTTAATTATTATTTAAAAGCTTGTTTCTTTTTTTCATAAGACTTATCTGAAAGGCAGAACAACAGAAATAGAGAAAGGGAAGGACAGGAAGAGAGTGTTCATCTACTGGTTCACTCCTCAAATTACTGCAAAAAAAAAAAAAAAAAAAAAAAAACAGTTCTGGGCCAGGTCAAAGCCAGGGAACCAGGAATTCCATTCTGATCTCCCAGATGGGCAGCAGGGCCACAACTACTTGTGCTGTCTTCTACTGCCTTCCCAGGTGCACTAGCAGAAAGCTGGATTGGAAGCAGAGCAACTGAGATTCTAATGGCACTATGCATAGCAAGCAGTAGCTTAATCGACAATAGTGGCCCCTGTTGTTAATTATTTTACAGCTATAGAGATAGAAATGATTTGTAGAATGCTAATATAATACAAAAGATGAAGTCATTTTTACATCTGTACAGCAATTATTACCTATTTTTTAATTTTAATAGGCAGAATGCTGCATCTTATTCTCCAATATTTTCTGCTTTCAGAAATTTTAATAAATATGTGACATAGTACAATATAAGTATTGAATTAGCTAATTAAATTTATAATGTTGTTGACCTGTATTACACAATTTGTACCACAGGTTCAGATAGAAACCTGATGAGGTACATGCCTCCCATGTGATCCCGTAGCTGATTGGATAGAAGACGCATGCCCTTCACATGATCAGCTCATGGATTGGACTGCTGTGTGCATGGCCTCCCATGTGATCCTGTAGCTGATTGGATAGAATACGCATGCCCTTCATATGATCAGCTCGCGGATTGGACTGCTGTGTGCATGGACATATAGTGCTTTTGATTGGTCGCTGCAGGTATATAAACCATGTGGCTTTGTGCTGGGGGCGCTCTCTGGACTCCCGAGTTCAGGAGGCCCGTCAGCACAGATGCCGAATAAATCCTCTTGCTTTTGCATCAGCTGGTCTGGACTCTGAGTCTTTGGGGTGTGCCTCTCGACGTGTTAGCATCCTCACTCTGAGGGTCTAACAAGAGAGAGAGAGAGAGAGAGAGAGAGAGAGATCTTCCATCAGTTGGTTCACTCCCCAAATGGCCACATCATCTGGGGCTGGACCAAATCAAAGCCAGGAGTCAGGAGCTTCTTCCAGATCTCCCAAGTGAGTGCAGGGGCCCAAGCATTTGGGCCATCTCCCACTGCTTTCCCAGGCACATTAGCAGGGAGCTGGATCGGGAGTGGAGCAGTCAATACTCGAACCAGCGTTAATATAAGAGGCTGGAACCACAGTTGGCAGCTTTACCCACTGTGCTGCAATGACAGCTCCCCTTCCAATATTTTATTCACTCTGATTCCTCACTTTCTCTTCTGAAAAACTGAACATATTTCAATACCCTCACATGTGTCTTCACAAATATGTTCTCAGGATGTCAAGATTCATTCAGTCAACAGTGTTTATTTTCACGTATTAAATCACTCGCTCTGTAAACATGTTAATAAAATGATAAAAGACCATCCTCATGAGATTTTCAGTCCAGCAGAGAAAACAAAAAATACCAAATACTTATCTCCACACTTTAAGAAGCACAGTACCATGGATACTTAATAGTTCAGCAATTATCCCCCACTTGCAATCTCCTCGAGTATGGAAGTTGAAGAATCTGAATACTCTCTGCATAGTGTCCCTTTAGACCTGGGAATGATCCTGAAAGAACTGTCCATAGAGAGGACAGACATGTCCACAGAGAAAGCAGAGAACTCCCAGGAAAGGGCCTCATTTACCATGAGAAAAATAGATCTGCCTGGCTCCATGCCGCCCACTGCCATTTTTTCTCTGTAATTGGAGTATAGAAGTCCTCTATTAACCTGAAAGAAAGCCAGAAGTATTATACAGACATCTGTCCAAGATGTTTATCAGATTGATGGACATCTTGGACTTAAAGTAATACATAGAATTTTTAAGACAAAATGAATCGCTGATTACCTAAATTTTATTTATGTGACTGAAGTTTGAAAACTACCCATATGAACAAACAGAATATGATAAATAATTTTGTAGAGAGTTTGATATTAAACAAAATAACTATCTAAAAACAGAACCATCTGGATTCCAATTCTTGCTTAACAGTAAATAACCATAGTAAACCCTGAAAAGAAAAAAAGAAGTAATTATAGTTACACAAGAAAATACATATGGAGAAGACTCTTTGGGGGCCAGCACGGTGGCACAGTGGGTAAAGCTGCTGCGTGCAGTGCCGGCATCTCATATGGTCACTGGTTCAAGTCCTGGCTGCTCCACTTCCAATCCAACTCTCTGCTATGGCCTGGGAATGCAGTAGAAGAAGGCCTAAGTCTTTGGGGCACTGCACCCAGGTGGAAGATCCAGAAGAAGCTCCTAGCTCCTGGCTTCAGAGCGGTGCAGCTCTGGCCATTGTGGACATCTGGGAAGTGAACCAGTGGATGGAAGACCTCTCTCTGTCTCTCGGCTTCTGCCTTTCAGTAACTCTGCCTTTCAAATAAATAAATAATTCTTAAAAAAGAGATATTTTGGCTAAATAAATATGATAAGACCTATATAAATATACATATTTTTAAATTTACAAAATTGTATATGTTTCTCATGTACTATATGTTAAAATATAAAATATGTATCCATTATGGAATGTCCCTATTGAGCCAGCAAACATGTTCATTCCTTCAGATACTCACTGTTCAAATCCCTAAATTTAAATCCCTTTAGTATACCATTTTTTCTACTTATATTTTCAAATATGTTAAATCCATCAAGAGACTTAAAGGATGTGTACCTGTTTTCTAGCTTCAGATATATCTCTGGAATTGTCTGAGGAAGGGTGTGGCCTTCTGGAGCAATGTCTGTTAAGGGATGCAGTAATTTGAGTGATGTTATCTTCCTCAATGCTACAGTACCTGACAGTACATTCTATTTTCTCTATCATTTCTTCATCAGTTTTGAAATCATCTTTGAAATAATCTAATTTTTCAAATAGAGTTGTGAACATCAGAAAAAATGTTAGACAATCTGTTTATGACATCATTCCATTCATAATAATTATTATATAATAATTATGTAAAAGTATTATCTATCCTATACTTATGTAGATTTTGATATAAGTTGAGTGGTATTGAAATGAATGACATGAGAACTCTTAAAATTTGGGAAGTATACGGCTTCTACTTATTCTTTTGATGTATTGCTACTTCTAAAACTGGAGTCAGTAGGAAGCTAGCTACTGAGAAATTTAACCTAAAAATTGTGTATTAGAATGACAAATCTACTGGTTTAAAACAAATTATTATGCCTGTGTTGACAACACAGGTATTTGTGATTTCTCATTAAGTTTCTCTTCTATTTGATTATGCTGTGGACCACTTGAAATATCTCCTTCAGTTTAGACTGCATACCTACTTAGACCTGAAGACTGCAAGCAAGTAATCTTTTTATTACTCCTAATTCTCAGTGTGTCTGGTCATGTTATAGAATACTTTGAAAGCAATTCAATACCATTGCATTTAGTTATGTTGCAAACTTCTTAAATTTAAGGAATCAATTACCACCTATTATATTCTGCACACATGATTAATTCAATAGTCATAAAGCAGTTATTCCAAATGTGAATCAGTTTTCATCCTGCCTAAACATAAGAGTTAGGAAGACCCCTTTTTGAATTATTTATTAGCTACCACTGGTACTCAATTAAAATGATATTAAATTATATAGGTGAAAGAAATTTTTTTTAAAAAATCCATCTATTTCTCTAAATTTTTGGCTCTTTCTCTCCAATACAGGGATGAATGAGAAATACGGCAGTAAGCCAGCATGCCATTTTTCCAAAAGCAGCCACAATAGAATCCACTGGAGTGAAATAGAACATTTAGAGTTGAGTTTGGCACTCAGTTCTTTCAACCAGTACTATCTTTGTGACATGATTCACTGGGCTAACCACCCAGAGGAACTCTGTGTCTGGCTGTCCAATTTGGAAATATAGAAAAGAGTTCATGACCACCATGCTTTGTAAACCCATGTTTCTGACAATTATATTTCTCTATTTAAAAGGGCCATCTTCCACTGTCCTCTCAGGCTATATCAGATAGATGAATCAGAAGAGGGGCATCTGGGACACGAACTGGCGTCCATATGGGATACCAGTGCCACAGGCAGCAGATTAGCCCACTACGACTCAGCGCCCACCCCATAAACCATAAGGTTCTAACACCAAAATATATTTTTCTTTCTATACAGTGACATTTCAGTGAATCAGTCTCAAGTTACAAAGTGTTTAATTTGGAGCCAGCGCTGTGACTTATTTGGTTACTCCTCCACCTGTGGTGCCAGCATTCCAGATGGGCACTGGATTCTAGTCCTGGTTTCTCCTCTTCCAATCCAGCTCTCTGCTGAGGCCTGGGAAGGCAGTTGAGGATGGCCCAAGTGCTTGGGCCCTGCACCCACATGGGAGACCAGGAGGAAGCACCTGGCTCCTGCCTTCAGATTTCCACATCTGCAAAGTGACATATAGCAGCATTCTTATGAAAATAATGATAGCTCAACTGGGGTTTTACCAGACATTTTGGTATAAGGCATTGGACTGGGTCCTCCCCGTGTGTTACCTCCCATCTGGGTAAAAACTCCCAGATGTAGATGGTGTTATCCTCATTATAAAGGTAAGCAGACAGAGACTCAGAGTGTACATGGCCTGGGCAAGTAAATGGCAAAGCTCAGTGCATTCATTATCAACTGCTATGCAACACCAGTTCAAAAGATTGTAAACAGAACATGTGCTACCTCACAATGTTTGCAAGTCAGTAATCCAGGAGTCTCTCAGGTAGGTGGTTCTGCTTGGGGTCATTTATGAAACTGATGCTGGCAGAAACTGTCGTCATTTCAGCATTCAACAGGGGAGAAAGTTCTTGCAAGCTCATTCACATGGTTTTTTGCAAAGCCTCAAAATATCCGCTTCCAACTTTACTCATGTAGCCCTCTCCACTGGGCTTCCTCAAGACATGGGAGCTGGTTTCCTTCAGCATGAGCAAGGCAAAAAAGAGCCCACAAGAGTGCCCAAGTGGTCAGCCACAGACTTCATTAGAAGTGAAGTAGTTGGAAGCTGGCACTGTGGCGTAGTGGGTAAAGCTACCACCTGCAGTGCCAGCATCCCATATGGGTGCCGGTTCAAGTCCCAGCTGCTCCACTTCCTATACAGATCTCTGCTATGCCATGAGAAAGCAGTAGAAGATGGCCCAAGTCCTTGGACCCCTGCACCCGCATGGGAGACCAAGAAGAAACTCCTGGCTCTGGCTTCAGATTGGCGCAGCTCTGGCTGTTGCGTCCAGTTGGGGAGTGAACCAGCATGAATGGAAGAACTCTCTCTCACTCGCTCGCTCGCTCGCTTTGCCTCTCCTTCTCTCTCTGTGTAACTCTGACTTTCAAATAAAGAAATAAAATCTTAAAAAAAAAAAGAGAGAGAGATGCAGTAGTGGAATGGACCGTGTAGCTTAGCAGGGTAAGCCACTGTAGCATGATTCACATACCAAGTCAAGACACTAAGGCCACTTAACAGGAAGTGTTCTTTTATCAGGTGGAATTTCTTACCCAAAATCCTGATCTCAGAACAAAGAAGAGTTTTTCCTTATGTATGGTTTTAGCCTCTTTGTCTCCCCTACATGGTTACCTGCATACATTTGATTGGATATTCTAATGTTACATAGCAGCATGAGAACGTAGTTACTGAAGATTTTTTTCCTGCACACATACTGGGCTATACGCTCTCTGGCAAAGGTTAGCGTCATTGTTCTGTACAAACAAGCAGAACCTGAAATGGTTGCACACAAGCAGATAGGGACTATACTGGAAGCATTCATAGGCAAACAAATAACAGCCACATTTCATTTCAAGGACAGATGCAATGCCTCCCATTCTTTTTCTGAGCTTGGGAAGGCCTCTACCACAACTTTCATCATGTCAGTTAGAAATAAGTTTAATTAAAAAGACAGAGGCCTCCGGGCTGGCATTGTGGCATAGCAGGTAAAGCCGCTGTCCGAAGTGCTGACATCCCATATGGGCGCCAGTTCAAGTCGTGGCTGCTCCACTTCTGATCCAGCTTTCTGCTGAGGCCTGGGAAAGCAGTAGAAGATGGTCCAAGTCCTTGGGCCCCTCCACCCATGTAGGAGACCTGGAAGAAGCTCCTGGCTCTGATCGACATAGCTCCAGCCTTTGTGGCCATCTGGGGTATAAACCAGCAGATGGAAGACCTCTCTCTCTCTCTCTCTCCCTCGCTCTCTCTCTCTGCCTCTCTCTGTAACTCTTTCAACTAAATAAATAACATATATCTTTTTAAAAAAGAAAGAAAGAAACAACCATTGAAAATACAGTAGGAGCCCCAGGTTCTCCCCAGCGCCCTCTCTGGTGGAGGTAATCACCATTTAACTGCATGTCATTCACATGCATGGTTTTTCCATGTTTTGGCCACATATGGATGTATCCACACACAATGGCATTGTTTTTCATGCAAATTGTGTTCCCCCATGCACACACACACACTCTCCTTCTTTCCAACCATGCAGGTAGCTGCCAATGCATACTGGGGGGCATCATTCTCAACTCTGCCTTTTCCACTCCCTTATTATTCCTGAGCAAAATCTGGCAGCATATGGTTTTAATATACCCTGCTGTACATATCATTTTGGAACTTGCTTTCTCCACACATCATTATGTTTGTAAGCTATTTTCCCCTGGGGTAAGCATTGTGACATAGCAGGTAAAGCCAGCAGCTGGTAAAGACACCAGCATCCCAAATGGGTGCCAGTTTGTGTCCTGGCTTCTCCACTTCCCAACCAGCTCCCTGTTAATGGCCTGCGAAAAGCAAGGAAAGATGGCCCAAGTAGTTGGGCCCCTGCCACCCATGTGGGAGACCCAGAAGAAGCTTCCCACTCCTGGCTCCCAGTTCTGGCTCCTGGCTTTGGCCTGGCCCAGCACTGGCCTTTATGGCCATCTGGGGAGTGAACCAGCAGATGGAAGATCTCTCCGTCTCTGTCTCTCCCTCTCTCTCTGTAACTCTGACTTTAAATAAATTAATTAATTAAAAGAAAAAAAGGTAGTTTCCTTCCAATGTTTACTCCCAGAAAGACCTAACTTAACAAACTAAACCTAGAGAGACAGGGAAAGAATAAGAACAAGGAGAAATGAAAGCCATGACCAGGCCTCTGTGCTGTGGATCTCAGCTCAGCTTGGCCCTACTATGCTTGGCAGGTGCTGGCTGACATCCAACAGCCTGGTTCCCCTGGGCCACAGCCTGGTGTTTGATCTTAGTCTCACTGCTCCCGTGGTGACAGCACAAGAGGAAGTGATCAGGGGTGAGGGCCCAGGAGAACAGTGCTCTCTGAGTGGAGGGTGCTCTTTCTCAGGGTGAAATAGCTGGTTCGTGTCTTTTATGTTTTATCCAAGAAAGCTTTGCCTGTCCCAAGTATACAAAGATTACATTCCATGAGTATGTTCCTTTTAGAAATGTTCAAGTTTGGGATTTTACCTAAGGGCCAGGATCCATGGTGAGTTAACATGTGTGAGGCCGTGAGGTAAGGGCTCATGGCCGTGTTTGCCCTGTGGACATCAGGTGATGCAGCACCATTTGTGGGAACTTGGCCTTTTCCCATCTTGGCACCTTTGTCAAAACCAATTGACCATTCACATGTGGCTCCAGTTCTGGACTCTATTTGGTTCCTTTTAAAAAATCATGTTGGTTATTTCAGATCTTTTGCTTACCCATAAAACTCTTGGAAACACTTATTAATTTCTACCCCCCCCCCAAAAAAAAAACCCTGCAGGAATTTTGAATGGAATGGCATTGAATTTATAGGTTAATTTGGGAACTGGCATCTTCTTCATATTGCTTTAACTGCATCCCGCATAATTGAGTATGATGTGTGTTCATTCTCATTTGGTTCTGTTTTCATATTTCCTCTGGGATCTTCTCTCTGGATTATTCTGAAGTTTATTGTCAGATTTCCAAATATCCAGATACTTCTGTTGTCTGTTGGTCACTGATCCCCCATTTGATCATATTATGTTCATAAAATATACTCCATCACTCAATCCTTTTACATTTTTTGAGGTTTGTTTTATAATCCAGATTATGGGGAATCTTCCAAGGATGCTTGAAAATCAAAAGTATATTCTGCTACTGTCAGGTTGAGTGTTCTCTATATAGTTCAGTTAAATTCTGTTCATAGTTCACCCTGTATCCTTGCTGATTTGGGGACCAACAGTCCTGTCAGTCACTAACAGCGGGTTTTTGAAAGCCTCAACTATAATTCTGAAGTTTACTTTGTCCCCTTGCCACTCTATCAGTTTTTTGTTTCTTTTTTTTTTTCCAGGTTATGTGTTTGGCATATTTATTTTCAGCATCATTATGTCTTTCTGGTAGCTTGATCCTTTTGTCATTATGTAGTATCCCCCTCTGACTCTGACGATTTTCTTGGTTCTGAAGCATTTTTTATCTGCTATAAACACAGCCACTCCTGCTTTTTTGATGAATAGTTGCATGGCCTATCTTTCCTTAACCTTTTATTTTCAATCTACCTGTATCACGTTGAAGTGAGTTTCTCAGAGACAACATATTGGATCATTTTTTACTCCAAATTGCCAATTTTTGATTCAGTTGGCAACTTATATCATCTGCATTTAATAAAATTTTTGATATATTAGGGCTTAGGTCAACCATTTTGTTATCTTTCCATGTGTGTATGTTTCTTCTGTTTCTCGGTGCTCTGCATCTTAACTTCCTGGTGGTTACTTGAACAATTTTCACAATTCCATATTGATTTGTTTATAGTATGTTTTAAAAGATTCATTTATTTTAGAGGCAGAGTGACAGAGACAGAGAGAGACAGAGACAGAGAGACAGAGATTTTTCATCCACTGGTTCTACCCAAATGCCCATAATGGCCAAGTCTGCACCATGCCAAAGCCAGGAAAGGCAGGAGCCTGGAATTTCACCCAGGTATCCCAAGTGGGTGGCAGGGATCCAGGTACAACAGCCATTACCCACCACCTTCCTAGGCGTATTAGCAGGAAGCTGGATCAGAAGCAGAGTAGTCAACTGGCACTTCAACAGTTAAAGGGATGAGGGTGATCAAAGCTGTGGCTTAGCCCACTGTGCCACAACACCTGCCCCCTACAGTATTTTTTAACATACTGCTTTGTATAGTTTTCTTAGTAATTGCTTTAGAAGTTATGCTATATATGTATAAATATATAAATATATATATGTAATTTATCACAGTCTCCTTGCACCACTATTTTGCCACTTCAAGTGTAAGAAATGAAGTTCTTAACCTCTCCAAATTTAAAATTCAATTATCCTTAGTATTTCTTGTATGTACACAAAGAACCCATCAGAGAATGTGTTGTAAAATGACAGTGATAGACAATTATATTTACTCCTGTTTTTGCCGATTTTGGTGTCGTTTTCTGAAGTTCCAAGCCTTCTTCTTTTATCATTTAAGCATTTCCTTCTGTTCTTTAAGGGTTGGTTTTCTAGTAACAAACCCTTTTTTTCTTTATCTTTTTCTTTTTCTTTTTCTTTTCTTTTCTTCTTCTTTTTTTTTTTTTTTTTTTTTTTGACAGGCAGAGTTAGAGAGAGACAGAGAGAAAGGTCTTCCTTTTTCCATTGGTTCACCCCCCAAGTGGCCGCTATGGCCAGCGTGTTGCAGCCGATCCAAAGCCAGGAACCAGGTGTTTCCTCCTGGTCTCCCATGCGGGTGCAGGTCCCAAGGACCTGGGCTATCCTCCACTGTCTTCCCGGGCCACAGCAGAGAGTTGGACTGGAAGAGGAGCAACTGGGACAGAATCTGCCACCCCGACCGGGACTAGGACCCGGGTGCAGTTGCCACAGGTGGAGGATTAACCTAGTGAGCCGCGGCGCCGGCCCCCCTTTTTTCTTTATCTTTATTTTCCCATGATTCCTGAAGGATATTTTCAGTTCACTGTTGATAGTTCTTTCCTTTCCACACTAGAACATGTTTTGCCTCTTCTTCTAACCCTCCATGGCTTTAGAAGAGAAATCCACAGTATGCAATTGGATGTTCCTTTATAAATATGCGATCTTTACTCTGGTTGCTTTCAAAAATTTTTTCTTTGCCTTCAGTTTTCAGAAGCTTAATTAATGACGTTTCTTGACATGGATGACTTTGGTTTATCCTGCTTGAAACTATCCAGCCTCTTGATGTTTTGACCAAATTTGGGAATTTTTCAGGTTTAATTTCTCTTTAGATTTTTATTTTATTTGAGAGACAGAGGAGGAGAGGGAGAGAGAGAAACCTCCCATCTGTCGGTCTACTCCCCAAATGCCCGCAACAGCTGAAGCTGGGAGCCCGGAAATCACTCTAGATCTCCCACTTGAGTAGCAGGAATCCAACTACTTGAGCTCCCCAGGGTCTGCATAGGCTGGAAGCTGGTATCAGGAGCTGAGGCGCCGGAGCCTCCCCCCCCCCATCCCTCCACCCAGCCCAGCTTCCTCTCTGCCCCCTCCGGAGCCTATCAGAGCGTGGAGGAGGTGGGGATGATCTACATATTCCTGAGGCCACCAGCTGACCCACAGCCAGGACTTGCTTTCCTCTTCAGAGACTAGGCGATTGTGACGTCAGGAGTGACATCTGAAGTTATCCTTAAGGGCGCAGCACCCTCCCTGACCCCAGATGGCTTTGCCGCCCTGAGTGAAATCCTGGCAGGCGCGGTGGGCGCACACTGACTGCCAAAGTGTTCAGAACCGGGGATCGCGGACTGGTCAGGATGGAGCCCAGGCCCTCAGCCCGCCCCCGGGGACAAGCGCTGATCTCTGCCCGTCACAGCAACGGGGCTGCTGTCCGGGGCCCCTCTGGTTCCGGATCAGCTCCAGGTCCAGTCCACCGCCATGTCCCGTCGCTAGGCTGCCACACTTGGTCCCGAGCGCGCCCCTTGTCCCCTCCCCTGGGCGCGCACCTGCCCGGCCCCGCCTGTGCTCCCCGCGGTGGCCGGCAGAGGGCGCGCGCGAGCGTCCGAGTTGGGCCCTGTCTGCCAGGGAGCGGGGACAAACTTAACATTAACCAAAAACGTCTCCCCGCAGGGGACACGAGGGCGAGGGAGTCGTGCCGGCTTCCATGCGTGGTATCCAGGCCCGGAGGGGACCTTCCAGGCAGGGTTCACGGCCATGTAAACAGGGCTGCGTGGAAGTCGCCCAGCGTCCGCGTCCTCAAGCGCAGGACGCAGGGTCCACGCTGGTCCTGCTGGGACGCGGAGCTCAGTGCGGGAACGGGGCCGCCACGGCCGCGCGAGTCTGAGTGGGAGAACGAGTGCATGATCACGGCCCAGCCCGCCGGGCGGAGGTTCCATTAGGGCCATTGTACAGACAGGCAAGCTGAGGCTGGAGGAGGGGGAGGGTGGGCCAGGCTGAGGCTGAGTAGGGCCGGCTGCGGGGCTGTGGTCGCCGGGGACCGCCGTCCAGCGCATCCTGAGCCGGGGAGAGGCCGGCGGCCGGGCCCTGGCCACACCGGCTCCAGCCCCATGACGCCTGAGTTCCAAGGGAGCCAACCCCGCACATCGCCACCTGCGCTGCCCTCCACTGAGAGGCCCTCAGCCGGCCGCTGGGTGGGGAGGAGGGGTGGGGAGGAGCCCCTGGTGCCCGCTGCGCACCTGCCCCTTCTCTGCCCCCACTGCACACCTGCCCCCGCCCCGTCCTGTCCGGCCATGGTCACCCCCGACCACGGGCTTCCGGTCCGGGTGGGGCCCTGGTTGGGAGGGGGCTGGGGTCCTGGCGGAGTCCCCTTCCCCCCAAGTGCCCGCCGCGCCCCCCACCCCCCTCCCCCGCCTCCCAGAAGTTTCTCTCTAGCCACCACCATCCACCTGTCTGCGGCTTCTGGGGTGTGCGGCTGGGAACTGTTGGCCGTGATCTGATTTTTTTAAAAAGAGATTGACTCGGAAGTGGGAGTTGAGAGAGAGACAGAGAGAGAGAGATCTTCTATCCGCTGGTTCACTCCCCAGATGGCCGCAGCTGCACCCATCAGGAGCCAGGAGCTTCTTCCGGGTCTCCCACGCGGGTGCAGGGGCCCAAGGACCTGGGCCATCTTCCACTGCTTTCCCAGGCCACAGCAGGCAGCTGGATTTGAAGAGGAGCGGCTGGGACTCGAACTCGCCCCCATGTGGGATGCACCCGGCGCCCTCCTCTCTTTAATCAAATCTCCGCCGGCCCTGCGCTCTGCTCTGGGCCCGCGTTCGGTCTGGGCGCCATTAGAAGTTAAAACCCCAGACCCTGAGCGCAGCCCTGGGGGCCGTGGCCGGGTTCTTGGATTCTGCCTCCCTACCAGGCATGGCTCGCGGTCTCCCCGGGGAGCGTTCCGGAGCCCGGACGCTGGGGAACGCGCGGCGCGGCGTGGGCGACGCCCCAGGCCTGGGTCCTCACCCTGCCCGGCCTGGCCGCTGGGCCTCAGCCTCCGCGGGTGGAAATGAGCCCGGGGGGGGGGGCGGGGTCGGGCCTCCGCCCTTCTCCCCTCCTCTCCCACGCACCGCGACCGCTTCCCGCCTCGGCCCTGCCACCCCGGGACCCGCACAGCCCTGGGGTCGTTATCCGCGGCGACCACGAGGCTCGGAGGCAAATGACGGCGCGGGGCACGGCCTCCGCAACGAGTCCCGGTCCCGCACGCGCCGCGTCCTCGCTGTCCCGGGCACCAGCGCCTCGCCGGGCTTTTCCTCGCCAGGGCCGGGTGCGGTACAGGTGCGGGGGCCGGGTGCGGGCCTGGCGCTGCCTCCTGGGCCCCCCGGCCGGCTCTGGAGCTCGCATGGGAGTCCCTGGTTCTGAGAGAGGAGGCGCCCTCCTGGGGGAGACGCGATGTGGGGTGGGCACTGGAGGAGGGGGCGCCATCTGGCTCCCAGCCCCCTCAGCTCCCCCAAGCCCTGTGGCCGCCCCGCTGCCCAAAGCAGAGGCAGCCGAGGCTGCTCCGGAGCCCCCAGGGTCCCCCGAGATCCTGCCCTGCAGGCAGGGCACACCCTTGGCGCCCAGTGCTTGCATGGCCGCCCCAGCGCCCACAGCCCGGGGTCCTGGCCCCTCCTCCCTGCGCGGAGGGCGCCCCTCCCTCAGCCCTGGCCCTCAGCCTCCAGGAAGGGGCCCTGGGAGGCGGTGGGAGGGGTCAGGCGGCTCCGCGGGCCCTGCGTGCCCGGCTGGGCACAGGAGCTGGCGAGCGGGAAGTGGGGCTGGGAGCAGCCGCTCCTCCCGGAGGGGGGGGGGGGCGGGGACGGGGTCGAGGGGCTGTTCCCAATCAGAGTCGCGGCCGCCCCTGCATCCCGGTGCCCATGGGTGGCCACTCACCGACCTGCTGGAGCTCCCGTCGCAGCCGCCCCCTCCATCTCTCTCTCCTTCTCCCCCCCTCCAGCTCCATGGGCCCCAGGCCATGGGGGTCGCGTGCGCCGAGCCCGCGGCTGGGTGGGGGTAGGGTCTGCCGCGCGCCCTGAGCCAGCATGGAGGTGCTGGGCGCCCCGATGCCCAGCAAAACTGGCGAGGCCGCGGTCAAGTGGCAGCTGTGCTACCGTAACATGACGGCCAAGATGTGGTGGATGGTGAGTGGGTGCAGGGCCCACGTGGGCCAGCATCGTGACCCCGGGGCCATGTGGCCTGCTCGCCTGGGCCCCTGAGGCCCCGGGGGCGGGGGTCTGTGGGCAGGCGGCCCCTGGGGACTCCAGGCAGAGCTGGGGGCAACCGCGTGGGACAGGGCTGGGGCAGCTCCACTAATCTTGGGTACCCTTCTGGAAGCTTCTGGGGGCCAGGCCATGACCCTTGGGGCTGGGACCGTGCCCTGGAGGAGGGAAAGATTCCGGGTAGGGCTGGGGGCCATGGGGCGAGGCTGGTGGCCGGGAGAGGCCCAGGCTGTCAACCCGGGGACTCGGAGCCTGCGGCCGGGGGGCCCGGTCTTGTCCCCCTCCGGGAAGCGGCCTGGGTCTCACGGCCATGGCTCCGGGGCCCTGTACTCTGCAGCCGCTGGGAGGGGGTGGGGGTCCCCAGTCCCCGGTGCTGAGTTCCAGGATCAACTTCAGCTCTCGGTCTCCCCTTGGCCAGCATTTATCATGTGCCTACTGTATCCCGGCCCCGTCTTGGGTGCTCAAGAGAAAAGCAGGTGGGGGCGACGGGGGGCAGGGGCTGACAAAATGGACAAAGAGAAAAGGGGGCTGAGGACAGGGCCGGTGCAAAGGCCCTGGGGCAGCATGGAGCCAGGAGGCCCACATGGCTGGAGCAGAGCTGGGGGGTCAGGGCGGCCCCACAGCAGAGGCCCAGGCTCCCCGTTTGGCGCGCAGGGTGGGGGTGGGGGTTATGCCCTTCCCCCAGTGAGACAAGGGTGCATGTCAGCGGGGGTTCCAGTAGAGGTGCGGCCTGGGGGCACCTGGGTGCTCGCCCCTTCTCAGCCCTCGGCAGGAACCCTGAGCCATGTCACCCCCCCACCAGGCCCCCAGCACAGCTTGGCCGCCCTGGGGCCAGGGAGGGGCCACGTGCCCATCAGGGCCATGCCAGCCTCGCTGTGCCAGGCTGAGGCACCCGAACCCAGCGGGGCCGCGGCTTCTACAGGAGCAGTATCTACCCTGGGCCAGCCGGGGTCCGGGGCGGGAAAACAGGACCCATAACCAGTGTGGCCTAGAGAGCCGCTTCTGTGGCTTTGTCCCTTCCGTGGGGGGCCCGCGGAAGAAGCGAGAGCACGGGCGTGCGGGGCTAAAGACAGGCACCGGCCACCACCAGCCTCGGTCTCCCCTGTCCACCGTGAGGCCGCTGCCCAGGCCGGAACTGCAAGACGGGCACGCGGGGGCGGCCGTGGTCGGACCCTCAGGAGGCTCTGCCATGAACCCGCAGCCGGGCCGGGGGCTCGTGGGCACGGGGCCAGCGCTGAGGAGGGGGCGCTGGCGGAGGGCCTGAGGTCTGGGGGCCGAGGACGCAGCTGTGCAAAGGCCCTGGGGTGGGATGGAGCTGAGGGTGGCTGGGCGGGGCCCTAGGGAGCCATGTCCGGGTTTAGACGGGCTGGTGTCCCCGTGCCTGTCTGAGTGCCACCCGCTGCCTCCCTTGCTCTGTGCTGGCGCTGGGGTGGGGGTCGGGGCGCTCCATCTCCTGGCCCTCAGCCTCCGCCCACTGTGCCACATCTGAGGCTCTGAGGAGCCAGCCAGTCTGCTGCAAACCACGGGATGTGTCCCGGAGCGGGGCGGGAATGTCGGCGGGGGTGGGGCCGGGCTGGGAGGGGGCCGCGGGGCCACGGGCACCTCCTCCGCCCCTGCCCTGGACGCTTCAAGGAGAGGGGCTGGGCTGGGCTCCTGGGCAGGTGAATGAATGAGTGAATGAATGAATGAGTAGCCGCCTCAATGAGGACACGGTTGGCGCCTCTGGCCGGGCTGTCTCCGAGGCCAGCGGCCGGGTGGCCGGGTGTTCACCCCTCCCCAGGCGCTCAGAGGGGGCAGCGGCCCCCGGGGGTCGCACCAAAGGGCTCTCGAGGGGCTCTGAGCTCGGCCAGGCCCAGCTTGGCCGCTTGCGCGGGGTGGAAGGGGCTCGGGGCCGTGGCCGTGGCAGTGGCGGGGCGGGAGGAAGTGAGGGAGCCACGCAAGGCCGCAGACGCCACGCTGGGGGGAGGGGCTGAGCCAGGCAATGTGGGGGGTCCACAGGCGGCGGGGGTCCACTGTGCACAGCTGAGGGCCCCGGAGGCGGCGGGGGGCAGGGAGGCTGGAGCAAGTGTCCTCACCTGGGGGGGGTCCTCCAGCAGCAGGAGGGTACCCCCTGAATGTCCTGGCCGGGGTGGGGGCTGAGCCAGTGTACCTGGGTGGTCCGCATAGCATGGCGGGGGCGGGATGGACAGATGGGTGGGTGATGGGTAATGGACGATGGATGGGTGGGTGACAGGTGGGTGGGTGGGGAGTGCAGCACCTAGGACCGCCCGCAAGCTCTGTCAGGGACAGGCACAGCCCCCCGCCCCCACCCCTGCTGGTCCCGCCCCTCCGAGACCCCCGCCACAGCTGAGCCTATCAGAAGCCAGGAGCCAAGAGCTTCTTCTAGCTCTCCCATGCAGGTGCAGGGGCCCAAGGACATGGGCCATCTTCCACTGCTATTCCTAGGCCATAGCAGAGAGCTGGATGGGAAGTGGAGCATCCGGGACTTGAACCGGCATCCATATGGGATGCTGGCACTGCAGACTGCGTCTTTACCTGCTATGCCATAGCGCTGGCCCCTAGATAGGTTTTCAATCCTACTTCCTCTCCTCTCCTTCTATAATTCTTATACAAATTTACCTTATTAAACCACAGAGCCATGAGATTTTCTTCTTTTGTTTCAGCCTATTTTCTCTCTGTTGTTCTGATGGTTACATTCTACTGACGGGTCCTCGAGATCACCAGCTCCTTCCTACATCATCACCACTCGACCACCTGGCCCACTCAGCAAGTTTACTTAGCTTACTGTGTGTTTTAGTCCTATCATTTCCACTGGGTTATTGTTCTACAGCTTCTGTCTCTTGTGCTGGGATTTCCCGCTTTTTCATGTTTTTCCAGCATTGCTGTGTCGGCTGCTTTAACATCCTAGCCAGAGTTCAGCCTCTGACTCATTTGGGGGTTGGCATCTTAGCTCTCTGTTTCATTCAACCTGAGATCTTCCTGGTTCTTGGTGTGACACAGCATTTTCCATTGTACCCTGAACATCTCGGGTGCTGGGACACTCTGTATCCTCTGTGACCTTCTGTTTTTCAGTAGGCAGACCCCTGTTGAGATGTAGCACCAGGACCGGAAGAACGTGTATATCCAGCTTCAGGTGGGCCCACAGACACCACCCAGGTGTGTCCCTGGCCTCACAGCAGGTGAAAGCAGCAGAAGTGCGGCTCTTCCTGGTGGAATGAGACACTGACTTACATGAACCTCGTTCTGAATGTCGCTCCCTCCTGACACCAGGGAGGAGACTCAGGGCAGGAGTGGTGGAGGAAGGCGAACTGCCCACCATCCGTGCCTCTCCTCCCTCGTTCTGCTGAATTCACTAACACCAGACAGGAGAGGCTCAGCTCCCCAGGAGGCCTCATGGCAGAAGGGCAGGAGCTACGAGGAGGGTCAACCACCCTGACCAGTGTCTCTCTTGTTACTGCCCAGGGAGAGTGAAGATTCTGTTCTCCACAGGGCCCCCCAACACCAAAGGCCAGCGGGGCCAAAGCAGGGGACCTCAGTGTGAGACCTGCTGATAAGCCCCACCTCACTTCATTAATTCTTGTTGCTGCCAGGTGGAGCTACAGGTTCAACATGCCACCAAGAGACTCGGAGTATCACCCGCTCTCCACTCTTGATCTCAGCCAAAAGGCCGAGAAACAATACACCTGCTCCCACCAGGTTCCGATTGTAAAAGACCAACCCCTACCCCCACCCCCCAGCAGCCAACACCACCCAGAAGGATATCCAGGCTCTGCCTGTGTCTGTCCAGTGGAGGCTTAGGTTTTGATTAGCTTATTCCTCCCGACTGTTTCCTCACATTCAACGTTGTACCTCAAATATTCCATTGTTGGAATAGTTTAAGCATAGTGGGTTAAGCCACTACATGCAATGCCAGCATCCTATTTGGACACCGGTTCGAATCCCAGCTGCTCTACTTTCCACCCAGCTCCTTGCTAGTGTGCCTGGGAAAGCAGCAGAAGATGGCCCAAGTGCTTGGGCCCTTGCACTCACATGGGGGACCTGGAAGAAGCTTCTGGCTCCTGGCTGACCTGGCCCAGCCCCATTTGGGGAGTAAACCAGCAGATGGAAGACCTCTTTCTCTCTCTCTCTCTCTTTTTCTCTTTCTCTCTGTAACTCTTTCAAATGAATAAATCTTTTTCTTTCTAATTCTATTGCTATTTCTTCCTGGCAGTACATGTTAGTATTTCAAACCATGTTTCTGCAGGGTTTTGTTGTGTCATTGTGTGGTGTTACTAAACACTCCTACAAGCACACTGCTATGAAATTTCTCTGAGACATAACTCTTAGTATAAAATGGCTCTCTGCGTGCTTCTGCCAGTGAAATTGTATACTTTTTTGTGATGATATTTTGCCTCTTGGATTCTTTGACCATTCTTTCACTGTGAAGCATTTTACCTTTTATGACTACGTTTTGGTTTCTACTTCCACTTAAGAATTTTTACCTTTGAGGCTTGTGCTGGGACACGTTAGGCTAATCCTCGGCCTGTGGCTCTGGCACCCCGGGTTCTAGTGCTGGTTGGGGCGCTGGATTCTGTCCCGGTTGCCCCTCTTCCAGTCCAGCTCTCTGCTGTGGCCTGGGACGGCAGTGGAGGATGGCCCAAGTGCTTGGGTCCTGGACCTGCATGGGAGACCGGGGGGAGGCACCTGGCTCCTGGCTTCGGATTGGCGCTGTCCACCAGCGGCAGCAGTCATTTGGGGGGTGAACCAATGGAGGGAAGACCTTTCTGCCTGTCAAAAAAATTTAAAAAAAGTTTTTACCTTTGAATAGGAATCGCCCCCAGCTTCACTTTTTATTGTGACTGTTATATCTGGGCTGCCCTCTGATTCTCTCACCTAGTTCTCTGGATGTGGAACTTTGGAGAGGGATTTCCACGCTCATCCCTCTGCCTGCCGTAAGTCCTTTTGTCACTACCATGTCATACTACACTCTGGAATCACCAGTGCACCAAGTATCCTAAGGATTCCTTCACTGGAAGGCCCAATGCTGACTACACTTTGCTAGAGAATCCACTTTGATTTGTGTCAATGCTCTGTGCTGACATCTTTAACCTTGTCAATGGTGGGCTCTTTAGATTCCAAGAAAATGATTGTGTCTCCTTGTAAAAGAAGTGAGGCCAGCACAGTGTTGTCCCTGTTGCCCTGCTCCATGTGTTGTGATAAGTCTTTACTTATGTGACTCTAATTATGTTTTCTTGCAGTTGGCAATTTTAACCATTCTGATCTGAAATTTTATAGTGGATTTTTCAAATATGGATTAACATCCTTATCAGTAAAAGTGTGGGCATCAGGAGAGATGTGCCAGATACCAGGGATAAAATGTATGTTTCTTCTATATATTTTTTTAAAAGTTACTAACTAGATTTTCGCCTTGTGGCGCCGGCACCCTGGGTTCTAATCCTGGTCGGGGCACCGGATTCTGTTCCAGTTGCTCCTCTTCCAGTCCAGCTCTCTGCTGTGGCCCGGGAGTGCAGAGGAAGATGGCCCAAGTCCTTGGGCCCTGCACCCACATGGGAGACCAGGTTCACTCCCCAGTTGGCCGCCACTGCCGGAGCTGTGCCGATCTGAAGCCAGGAGCCAGGAGCCTCCTCCAGGTCTCCCACGTGGGTGCAGGGGCCCAAAGGCTTGGGCATCCTCCACCACTTCCCCAGGACATTAGCAGAGAGCTGGATCAGAAGAGGAGCAGCCGGGAGTAGAACCAGCGCCCATATGGGATGCTGGTGGAAGATTAACCTACTGCACCACAGCGCTGGCCCTAGAAATACCATTTAAAAAAAGATTATTTATTTATTTGTTCATTTATTTATCTATTTGAAAGGCAGAGTGAAAGAGAGAGAGATTTTCTATCTGCTGGTTCAATCCCAGAAATGGCCACAATAGTCAGAGGCGAGCCATGCAGAACCCAGAAGCCAGGAACTCCATCCTGTCTCCCACATGGGTGGCAGGAACCCAAGTACTTGGGCCATCATTCGCCACCACCCAGGTACATTAGTATTCAGAAGTTGGGTGGTAAGCTCAGAATAACTGACAGTCAAACCAGACCTTCCAAAATGGAAAGTGGGCATCCTTCCCCCCTCTCTCTCTCTCTCTCTCTCTCTCTTTTTAAAAAAGATTTATTTATTTACTTGAAAGTCAGAGTTACACAGAGAGAAAAGGAGAGACAGAGAGAGAGAGGTCTTCCATCTGCTGGTTCACTCCCCAGTTGGCCACAATGGTGGGAGCTGCACTGATCTGAAGCCAGGAGCCAGGAGCTTCTTCTGGGTTTCCCACATGGGTGCAGGGACCCAAGGACTTGGGCCCATCCTCTACTGCTTTCCCAGGCTATAGCAGAGAGGTGGACTGCAAGTGGAGCAGCTGGGACTCAAACCAGCACCCACATGGGATACTGGCCCTGCAGGCAGCGGCTTTACCCACTTAGCCACAGCACTGACCCCAAAAATGTGGGCATCCTTAGCAACAGCTTAACACATTGCACCACAGTGCCACCCCCACACTACAAATCTGAACAAACTGACAATAATTGAATTCAAATCCCTTTTCTGACCACAATGGTATGAAACTAGAAATCAATAATAAAAAGATTGTCCAAATACTCGTAGATCTGTGGAAATTAAATGTGTTATTATGCACCCAATGGTCAATGAAGGAATTAAAATTGAAACTAAAAATATCTTGATAAAATTGAAAATGGAAACTCAACATACTGAGCTTATGGGATATAGCAGAAACAGTTTGAAAAGGGAAGTTCACGAGACAAAACACATACATCAAAAAAGACCCCAAATAAACAACTTAATGTTAACAGCTTAGAAAACTAGGAAAAGAACAAATTAAACCCAAGATGCCAAAAGGAAGGAAAAAATTAAGATCAGAACTACATGGGAGGCTGGTGCTGAGGCACAGTGGGTTAAAACCCTGGACTGAAGCGCCAGCATCCCATATGGGTGCCGGTTCAAATCCAGGCTGCTCCATTTTCCATCCAGCTCTCTGCTATGGCCTGGGAAAGCAGTGGAAGATGGCCCAACTGCTTGGGTCCCTGCACCCACATGGATGATCCATATGGAGTTCCAGGTTCCTGGCTTCAGCCTGGCCCAGACTTGGCTGTTGCAGGCATTTGAGGAGAGAATCAGTGAGTTGAAGGTTCCTCTCCCTCTCTCTCCCTTTCAACTGAATTAATTAATTAGACTTTAAAACAGATCAGGGCAAAGTAAATGAAATAGAAACTGGGAAACAGGAAACAATAGAGAACAAGAAGTAAGAGTTGACTTTGAAAAAATAAACAAATTTGGGAAATTTTAAGTAGATTAAGAAAAAAAGATCGAAAATGCAAATGAGTCAGAAATGAAGGACTGAAAGTTGGTACCACAGACGTACAGGATCCTAAGAGACTACTAGGAACAGTTGTGTGCCAGCAAATGGGATGGCCAAGAAGAAAACTACCATACATGGAAAAAGTGATGGCTCCATCTCACCGTCTCCTTGGCAGTGGGATTCCCGGCTCCTCCACATCTTTGCCAACCAATGGCTGATGGTGTGGCCATTATTTTATGTATCTGTTTTCCACCTGCATATCTTCTTTGTTGAGTTCAAACATTTTGCCCATTTTTTTCAGTTAGATTGCGTTCTTGTTACTGGGTTTGGAAAATTCTTCATGTAGTCAGAAACAGACCCAGATACATGATTGGAAATAGTCTCTGTGGCTGCTTTTTTACATGTTATAAACAGTGACTTTTGAAAAGCAGAAGTTTTTCATTTTGATGACATCCAGCATAGTAATTTGATTATTTATAATTTTATTTGTATTTAATTAAAATTATTTGTAATTTTAATTTTACTTTTGCCTGATCCAAAATCACAAATACTTCTCATGTATTTCCTTGTGGAAGTACTATGGTTTCCATCTTTCCTTTAGGTTTATAGTCTATTTTGAGTTAAGTTTTGTATATGATGTGAATTCAGGGTCAAAATTAATCTTTTGAAATGATTTATATTTGAAGGCAGAGAAAGACAAATCAAAGCACTTCCCTTTCCTGGTTTTCTCCCCTGTGCCTCCCACAATGGCCAGGACTGGGCTGGGCCAATGAGTTAGAACTCAGTCAGGTCTCCCTTGGGGGTTACAGGAGCCCAAAGCCCAGTTTGTTTGTTTGTTTCTTTCTTTCTTTTCTTTTTTCTCTTTTTTTTTTTTTTTTTTTTTTTTTTTTTTTTTTTGGACAGGAAGAATGGACAGTGAGAGAGAGAGACAGAGAGAAAGGTCTTCCTTTTTTATTTTTTTAATTTTTTTTTGACAGGCAGAGTGGACAGTGAGAGAGAGAGAGAGAGAGAAAGCTCTTCCTTTGCCGTTGGTTCACCCTCCAATGGCCACCGCGACTGGCGCACTGCGGCCGGCGCACCGCGCTGATCCGATGGCAGGAGCCGGGTGCTTCTCCTGGTCTCCCATGGGGTGCAGGGCCCAGCACCTGGGCCATCCTCCACTGCACTCCCTGGCCACAGCAGAGAGCTGGCCTGGAAGAGGGGCAACCGGGACAGAATCCGGCGCCCCGACCGGGACTAGAACCCGGTGTGCCTGCGCGGCTAGGCAGAGGATTAGCCTGTTGAGCCATGGTTTCTTGAGCCATCCCTGCTGCCTCCCAGGGTCTGCATTAGCAAGAAGCTGGAGTCAGGAGCCAGAGCCAGATGTTGAACCAAGGTATTTTAGTGTGGGCATGGGCACCTTAACTGCCAGGTAAAACTCCTGTGCTAAATGCATCTTGTGTGTGCAGGTTTTTTTTTTTTTTTTTAAGACTTATTTATTGGGGCTGGCACTGTGGTGCAGCAGGTTAACGCCCTGGCCTGAAGCACCGGCATCCTATATGGGTGCTGATTCAAGACCCGGCTGCTCTGCTTCCATTCCCACTCTCTGCTATGGCCTGAGAAAGCAGTAGAAGATGGCCTAAGTCCTTGGGCCCCTCACCCGTGTGGGAGACCTGGACGAAGCTCCTGGCTCCTGGCTTTAGATCGGCACAGCTCTGGTCTTTGTGGCCAACTGGAGAGTGAACCAGCGGATGGAAGACCTTTCTCTCTCGCTCTTTCTCTCTCTCTCTCTGTCTCAATCTCTCTCTCTCTCTCTCTTTCTCTCTGCCTATCCTCTCTCTGTAACTCTTTCAAATAAAATAAAGATTTTTTTTTTAAAAAGATTTGTTTATTTATTTGAAAGGCAGAGAGACAAAGAGGTCTTCCATCCTCTGGTTCACTCCCCAAATGGCCACAATGGCCAGAACTGGGCCAATCTGAATCCAGGAGCCAGGAGCTTCTTCCAGGTCTCCCACGCAGGTGCAGGGGTCCAAGCAGATGGACCTTCTTCTACTGCTTTCCCAGGACATAGCAGAAAGCAGATCGGAAGTGGAGCAGGTGTGACTTAAACCCATGTTCACATGGCATGCTGGTGTCACAGACAGCTTAATCCACTGCACAACAATGCCAGCCCCTCTATTCATTTATTCTGAGGCCAATGCCACACCATCTTGATTACTGCAAACTTATAACAACCTTAGAAATCATAAAGTGTTTGTCTACACATTTTTCAGTCAATATTAAGGTTCCATCCATTTCCATATAATTTTAGAATCATCTATCAGTTCTCACACACAAGCCTGCTGTAAGTTTTCATAGGGTTTACACTTAGTGCAATTTGAGAATTGACATATTAACAATTTGAGTCTTCTCACCCCTGAACTAGGTATCTCTCTTTTACATAGGTCTCCTTAAATATCTCTCAAGGTTTTTTTTTTTTTAATTTTGTTGTACAAGTCTTAAATTTTGGGGCTGGTGTTGTTGCTTAGTAGGTAAAAGCTGCCTCCTGCAATGTCCCATGTGAGTGCCAGGTCAAGTCCCAGCTGATCTACTTCCAATCCAGCTCCCTGCTAATGTGCCTGGGAAAGCAGTAGAGGATGGCCCAAGTGCTTGGGCCTCTGCACTCATGTAGGAGACCTGGAAGAAGCTCCTGGCTTCAGCCTGGCCCAGCACTGGCCATTGTGGCCGCTTGTGGAATGAATCAATGGATGGGAGATTCTCTCTCTCTTCCTCTCCCTCTCCTTCTCCCTGTTTGTAGCTCTTTAAAATAAACAACCAAATCTTTATTTAAAAAAAAAGACTTCAACTGTCTTTTACCAGATTAAGTATTTCACATTTTGATGGCATTGTAAATAATATTTTCAAATTTCATCCTCCAATTATCTGTTGCTGATATGTAGAAATATGATTGAATGTTGTATATTGGTCTTACATCCTGTAACCTTGAAAAATTCCCTGATTAGTTTCAGTAGTTTGTGAGGTTTTTGTTTTAGATCCCATTGGATTGTCTACATATGTGGGCATATCATCTGAAAATAAAGATGCTTTTTCCTTCTTCTTTTCCAGTTTGGGTGCTTTGTTTCTTGGCTTCTTAAGCTGGCTACAACCTTCAATACAGTCTTGAATAGGAATAGTGAGAGTAGGTGGCCTTCTTTGTTCTTGATCTTAACACTCAAGCTTTCCCCATTAAATGCAACATTGACAAGAGGGTTTTCAACCTGTCCTTTTTCAAACTGAGGAAAATCTTCTTATTCCTTGTTTCCTGAGAATCTTTTTCTAAAGAATTATTCTATTTATTTGAAAGACAGAGTTACGGAGAGAAGTAGAGCTAGAGGGAGTGAAAAAGAGGGAGAGAGAGAGAGAGAGGTCTTTCATCCGCTGGTTCACTCCCCAAATGACTGCAATGACCAGAGCTGCACCGATCCAAAGCCAGGAGCCAGGAGCTTCTTCCAGGTCTCCCACATGGGTGCAGGGGCCCAAGCACTTGGACCATCTTCCACTGCTTTCCCAGGTGCATTAGCAGGGAGCTGGATCAGAAGTGGAACAGCCAAGACAAACCAGTGTCCATATGGGATGCTGGCTCTGCAGGCAGAGGCTTAAACTACTACACCACAGCATCGTCCTCTGTTCATTTTTGTTGTTGTTGTTGTTTAATCAAATGTTGACCTCATAGAATAAATTGGAAATTATTCTTTTAGTATTTAACTTTCTAATGTTTGTGGTTGACTTCTGACCAACCCTGTTTAAGGACATCAAGAACATTTTTCTCTTTCACTTAAAGTACCCCCCATTTATTCTATTAATATTCATTTTCTTTTCCTTTCTTTGAATGCAATTCTTCTCATAGATATGACACAAAAATAGCAGGAAGTTTGAATTGCTGTGTTGGTAGCAAAGCCTACCTTTAGCGTGAACCCTGATCAGCCAAAACTACATCATTTGAAAATCCGTTTTGGGATTTAATCAGAAATGACTGCTAAGTTCTGTTTATGAAAGATATTTATTCAATCTTCAAATTAAACTTATAAAAATTCATCATTTTTGCTGTTTTAGAAAACAAAGGAAACATGCCTACATTCTCCAAAGGTAGTAAAATGGTATTTTCCTTCCTCCCCACTACTCAGAAGGATAGTAAGGATTCTTCTAATTTTTAAGCCAAGTTAGTTTCAAGAACATTTCAGAAAATTGTTTGGCTGACAATGTCTCAACAAAAAGCCTCTCCATTTATATCTCAAAAGTTTCAAGTAGTGTCAATAAACTGACTAGTACAAACAGATTGATATCCACTGTGCTTTTAAAGGCCTTTGGACTGTGGTTAGTAGAAAGCAGGCTGCTGGTGTATCTTGGGAGAGGTCAAACGGCACTGGGAAGAGGAAAAGGAGTTTGCTTTCCATTCCTGTGTGCATGCAACAAGCAGCAAAACAACAAAGTCACTCCAGTTAGCTTGTACTCAGCTGTGCTTTCTGCCAGCAGAAGATCCATTTAGTGCATTTTGAAGATTTGTAATATTTGAACCTAGGGAAGGATTCACATTTCCCTGCTGAGAACTCCCATTGACTGGGCTCCCATTACCTTTCAAAATACCAGTGCACTTCCAATTGTCCATATAGTTAGCTTTCCACAATCGTACATAGCCATCATCTCCTGAAGATGTTCCTGTTATATTCCAGCTCACTCTCCAGACCTGAGAATTGTGATTATCAAACTGAGCAGCTATATGGATTTCAAATTTTGTTGGTCCACCAGATGAAGTAAGTTCTTTCCTCACAGGTTTTAGTGTAAAAATCCTCACATCTTTGGTTGCTATTGCTAGAATATGGAAAGATCTTCCCAAGTTTGGAGCAAATGCAGCATCATGAACAGGATCAGTGACTGTCATAAGAGTTTCAGCTTTTGCATATTTCCTGGTGTTTTCATTATATTCAAAAATCTGAACTTTGGCCATTGCATTTGGACTATTGTCATCACTCCCTACAGCTCTCCTGGGAGAATGAGCATGAGAGCTTGAAGGGTTCCAAGAAATACAACTATGGCACAGGCTTGGGCCAAGTCCCTGCCTCTATGAAAACATCCTTAAAAGTGTGAACTGATTGCTCAGTGACCCTCAGATTAATGTGTTCTTATGCCTGTTGCTCTAGAATTTACGATAATGCCTCTTTCGCATGGGAAAAATTACTCCTATCCTGTAAGGCACTGACATAGTCACATACAGGTCTACAGGATACAGTTGAGATGGACAGCTCCACAACACATCAGGAGTCTATGGGTCAATGCTGATGGAGATGAGGGGACACTGCCTTCCTTCTCCACAGTGAGATACATCACAGGTGTCGAGAGAGGCACTCAGGAGGAGCAGACCTGGTTAAGAGAGCTTCCATGAGCTGCAGGTTTCTTCCTAGCTTCCTACACAACTCACCTCCTAGTCTCACTTTTATGGCATGTGATGACACCTGAGCCATATCCCTGAACTACAAAACACCTGACTTAGAGGCTGTGAGTCTTTGAACACGTGGAGAGAAAAGATTGATATTGAGCATCTCAGAAGGTAGCAATCTCTTTGGAGTTTGTACCCTGTTTCATTGAGAGGCCTGTTCTTCATATCAGTTTTCCTGATTGGCATAGTAATGGTTTTTGAGTGTCAAATGCTCAAATGAGAGATTCCTGGCTTCAGTGGAGGCAGATCAGAAAGAATGTGTAACTACTCAGTGAGAACAGGATTCTCAGTATCTTTGCCTATTATTGAATTCTTAACAGTATCAGACACAAAAACGCACAGAGATACAAGATACACACACAGACACACAGATGCACGCACACACGTACATCTTTGCTCAGGAAATCAAACTCAGTTTATTGGAGATTATATCTACTTGAATTACTACTGACTAATGTAAAGGATTTTAAAAAATAGTGAAGACCTCTAGCTAAGGCCTCCCATAATTACAGGGTATAAGGTAAGATATAAATGAGATATGCACAATGTAAATAGCCAACAATTCTCTGGGTACACATTTAAAATGGTCCCTATCTGACCCTGTTCTTCCTGGTTACTCTAATGACCTGGACTTTAAGGCTTTGGAAATGACTTGAGAATTGATTAGCTTGCTTTCCTGAGGCTAAGATGGCGAGTTTGCAAATATAATAATAACTTACATGAATAGCAGTGTTTTTATAACAGAATTTAATATTCAAATGTAAGTTTCTTTTGTGAATTGATTGCATAAAGTATTCTCTTTTCCAAAGCAATGACCTAGAATTTCGCATTTATTTCCTTTCTGTGAATAGTCTGTGAGAGATAGCAGATAGTGACCAAATTCCCACCCATGCTGCATTGGAAGGGCCTGTGGATGAGTCTGCAGTTGGCTGTTACTGTGCTTTTTTTTTTCTTAAAATGAAAATATTTTATTTATTTATTTGAGAGGCAAAGTTACAGACAGAGAGGTCCTCCATCCCCTGGTTCACTCCCCAAATGAGAGCTCGGTCAGAGCTGAGTCAATATGAAGCCAGGAGCCAGGAGCTTCCTCGGGGTCTCCCATGTGGGTGCAGGGGCCCAAGGTCTTAGGCCATCTTCTACTGTCCTCCCAGGCCATAGCAGAAAGCTGAATTGGAAGAGGGGCAGCTGGGACATGAACCAGTGTCCATATGAGATGCCAGTGCCACAGGAGGAGACTTAGCCCTCTGCATCACATCACCGGCCCCAGAAACCATATGGTTGGTTCTAACACCAAAATTTATTTTTCTTTCTATACAGTGACTTATTTCAGTGAATCAGTCTCAAGTTACAAAATGTGTAATTCAATAGTCTTCAAAAATATACAGAAAGGCAGCTTGATAACAATTCAAACAACTGTCAAAGATTCTGTCCCGACACAAGGTGAATGAATCCTATGACTGGTTCTGCAAGTGGTTATGCCCACGTTTAACAGAGGGCAGTTTCTGTTAGTGCGCCCAAAGACAGACATGTCCTTCCCACTAGAGAATCCTGCAGTACTGAGGGCTGTTTTTGTACTTGGCAGTGCACATTCTTCAAGTCTTTTGGCATAACTGACAATCGGGACAAGAGCGACCAGCACTCAGTCCTCTGGTGAGCCATATTTCTGTTTATGTGTTGCTCTTCCTGTTTGTGTGATCCTCAGAGCAGAGAAATTCTACCCAGGCAGGCTCTGCAGAAAGCAGGAAGAGGGGTGCTTCTTTGTAACAGTTCTTTGTGCAACTGCTACAAACACGGTATCATGCATGTCTCCCGTGGTTTCATCCTCACTACAGCTCTGTGAGCTAGATTGTCCTTATTTTGCGTAGAAAGAAACCAAGGCTCAGAGAGGTCAGCCAAGGTGCCTGAGGTCACAGAGCCAATAAACAGGACGCCAGAATGCAAGGAGTCCCCACCTGCGCCCTTCTGACTCTGCCAGTCAGCGGCTGTGAGCCTAGGTAAGTGCAGACCAGCAGCTCCTCTCAGTGTCAGATGCAGAGAAGTCACCAGTTGCATCGCTGGGCTAGCGCCTCCTTCATTGATGGGTCTCCACGCTCCAGTTGTCTTATATTAATCAACGCAATTCCAAAAATGTGACAACTCCAAAATGTAATTAACAGTTCATCTTTTCTTTTTTAATCAGCAATGTGAATGATCTTTCTTTTCTTTTCTTTTTTTTTTTTCATTTTCATTATTTACTTGACAGGTAGAGTTACAGAGAGTGAGAGAGATACAGAGAGAAAGGTCTTCCTTCCATTGGTTTACCCCCCAAATGGGCGCTAAGGCCGGAGCTGCACAGATCCCAAGCCAGGAGCCAGGTGCTTCCTCCTGGTCTCCCAGGAGTGTGCAGGGGCCGAAGTACTTGGGGCATCCTCCACTACCCTCCCTGACCACAGAAGAAATCTGGGTTGGCAGAGGATCAACTGAGACTAGAACCCAGAGCCCATATGGGATGCCGGCGGAGGAGTAACCAAGTGAGCCATGGTTCCGGCCCCAATGATCTTTATTTTCGTCCTCAGTTTTCTTTGAGAAATATTCTCAGTTTTTCGAAGGAAAAAAATCTTCAAAAGAATTAAATCACGACAAAGGGGGTGGCCGCCGAACGCGGCTGTGGCGGCTGCCCGCCTCCTAGGAGGTGGAGCCGCCGCCGCCGCCCCCCGCCGCAGCCCTGTTCGGGATTTGAAAGATTTAAAAATCCCGGTGTAGAGGGCGTTGGATGTGTGGCGTGGCGAAGCGCTGGGGGACACGGCCGGACCGCCAGCGGCGTCTCCACAGCATGAACTATGCCGGCCGCATCTCCCCGCGGAGCCCAGAGCACCGAGGACCACGACCCCCACCTGGCGCTGGACCCCTGCCTCAGTGAAGAGAACTATGACTTCAGCTCGGCCCAGTCGGGCTCGTCGCTGCACTACTTCAGCTAGGGCGAGAGCGGCGGCGCCTCATCTCTGCACCAGTCGCTTCCGCCGCCGCTGCCGCCGCCGCCACCGGCCCGGCGAACTCGGGGTGGGGTGGGGGGCGGGTCCGGGGAGGGGAAGCGCGCGCGGCCCAGCGGCCCTGCCGCCCGGCATCCCTACAAGGTGGTGACGGAGCTGGGCCGGGAGGAGGTGCGCTGGTTCTACAGGGAGGACAAGAGGACCTGGAAGCCTTTCATGGGCCACGACTCGCTCCGCATCGAGCTCGCCTCCGGACCCTGCCGCAGGCCACCGGGGCGGGCCCCGGGCCAAGGCCCCGGATGGCGACCATGTGTGCTGCCCAGCCTCCAGTTCCGGAGAGGAAGACGACAAGGACCGCGCCTGGAGTGGCTTCTGCCCCTGTGCGGCGAGGCACGAGCCCGCGATGCAGGAGCTGGTGCCCATCGAGCCGGTGTGCATGCGGGGCTGCCTGTATGAGGTGGACATGGTCCAAGGAGAGTGCTACCTCGTGTTTTGGAACCAGGCTGATAAAATACCAGTGATGCGTGGACAGTGGTTTATTGATGGCTGAGGACAGGGCCAGTGCAAAGGCCCTGAGGCAGCACGGAGCCAGGAGGCCAGCATGGCTGGAGCAGAGCTGGGGGGGTGGGGGGCAGGTTGGCCCGACAGCAGAGGTCCAGGCTCCCGTTAGAGGGGGCGGTTATGCCCTTCCCCCAGTGAGCCAGGGGCGCACGTCAGCGGGGGTTCCAGTAGAGGTGCGGCCTGGGGGCACCTGGGTGCTCGCACCTTCCCAGCCCTCGGCAGGAGCCCTGAGCCATGTCACCCCCCCACCAGGCCCCCAGCACAGCTTGGCCGCCCTGGGGCCTGAGAGGGGTCACGTGCCCATCAGTTTCATGCAGGCCTCGCTGTGCAGGGCTGAGGCATCCGAGCCCAGCGGGGCCGCGGCTTCTGCAGGAGCAGCATCTACACTGGGCCGGCCGGGGTCCGGGGCAGGAAAACAGGACCCGTAGCCAGTGTGGCCGAGAGAGCCGCGTCCGTGGCTTTGTCCCTTCCGTGGGGGGGGGGCCCACGGAGGAGCCGAGAGCGCAGGCGCGGGGGGCCAAGGACAGGTGCCAGCCACCACCAGCCTCGGTCTCCCCTGCCCCCCGTGAGGCTGCTGCCCAGGCCGGAACTGCAAGAGGGGCACGTGGGGACGGCCGTGGTCGGACCCTCTGGAGGCTCTGCCATGAATCTGCAGCCAGGCCGGGGGCTCGTGGGCACGGGGCCGGTGCTGGGGAGTGGGCGCTGGCAGAGGGTCTGAGGTTTGGGGGCCGAGGACGCAGCTGTGCAAAGGCCCTGGGGTGGGATGGAGCTGAGGGTGGCTGGGCGGGGCCCTAGGAAGCCATGTCCGGGTTTAGGCAGGCGGGCGTCCCCGTGCCTGTCTGAGTGCCACCCGCCGTCTCCCCTGCTGTGTGCCGGCGCTGGGGTGGGGGTCGGGGCGCTCCATCTTCTGGCCCTCGGCCGCTGCCCACTGTGCCACATCTGAGGCTCTGAGGAGCTGGCCAGTCTGCTGCAAACCACGGAATGTGTCCCAGAGCCAGGCAGGAATGTCGGCGGGGGGGGGGGGGGGGGGGGGGCAGGGCTGGGCGGGGGACATGGGCGCCTCTTCCGCCCCCGCCCTGGACGCTTCGAGGAGAGGGGCTGGGCTGGGCTCCTGGGCAGGTGAGTGAGTGAATGAATGAATGAGTGAATGAATGAATGAGTAGCCGGCCCCAGTGAGGACACAGTCGGTTGGCGCCTCTGGCCGGGCTGTCTCCGAGGCCAGCGGCCGGGTGGCCGGGTGTTCACCCCTCCCCGGGCGCTCAGAGGGGGCAGCGGCCCCCAGGGGTCGCACCCAGGAACTCTCGGGGGTCTCTGAGCTCGGCCAGGCCCGGCTTGGCCGCTTGCACGGGGTGGACGGGGCTCGGGGCAGTGGCCATGGCAGTGGCTGGGCGGGAGGAAGTGAGGGAGCCACGCAAGGCCACAGAGGCCGCGCTGTGGGGAGGGGCTGAGCCAGGCAATGTGGGGGGGGGGGGTCCGCAGGCGGCGGGGGTCCACGGGGCAGGGCTGAGGGCCCCAGAGGCGGCTTGGGGCAGGGAGGCTGGCGCAAGTGTCCTCACCTGGGGGAGGTCCTCCAGCAGCAGGAGGGTACCCCCTGAATGTCCTGGCCAGGGTGGGGGCTGAGCCAGGGTGCCTGGGTGGTCCGCACAGCGGGGCGGGGGCGGGGTGGACAGATGGGTGGGTGATGGGTGATGGATGGATGGGTGGGTGGGTGACAGGTGGGTGGGGCGGGGCGTGCAGCACCCAGGGCCTTCCTGCAAGCTCTGTCAGGGCCAGGCACAGCCCCCCGCCCCCACCCCTGCTGGTCCCGCCCATCCGTGACCCCCAAAAAAGTTGAGCCTATCTGAAGCCAGGAGCCAAGAGCTTCTTCTAGCTCTCCCATGCAGGTGCAGGGGCCCAAGGACACGGACCATCTTCCACTGCTATTCCTAGGCCATAGCAGAGAGCTGGATGGGAAGTGGAGCATCCGGGACTTGAACCGGCATCCATATGGGATGCTGGCACTGCAGACTGCGTCTTTACCTGCTATGCCATAGCGCTGGCCCCTAGATAGGTTTTCAATCCTACTTCCTCTCCTCTCCTTCTATAATTCTTATACAAATTTACCTTATTAAACCACAGAGCCATGAGATTTTCTTCTTTTGTTTCAGCCTATTTTCTCTCTGTTGTTCTTTTTTTTTTTTTTTTTTTTTTTTGACAGGCAGAGTGGACAGTGAGAGAGAGAGACAGAGAGAGAAAGGTCTTCCTTTGCCGCTGGTTCACCCTCCAATGGCCGCCGCTGCAGCCGGCGCACCGCGCTGATCCTGGCAGGAGCCAGGAGCCAGGTGCTTTTCCTGGTCTCCCATGGGGTGCAGGGCCCAAGCACCTGGGCCATCCTCCACTGCACTCCCTGGCCATAGCAGAGAGCTGGTCTGGAAGAGGGGCAACTGGGACAGAATCCGGCGCCCCAACCGGGACTAGAACCCGGTGTGCCGGCGCCGCAAGGTGGAGGATTAGCCTATTGAGCCACGGCGCCGGCTCTCTCTGTTGTTCTGATGGTTACATTCTACTGACGGGTCCTCGAGATCACCAGCTCCTTCCTACATCATCACCACTCGACCACCTGGCCCACTCAGCAAGTTTATTTAGCTTACTGCGTGTTTTAGTCCTGTCATTTCCACTGGGTTATTGTTCTACAGCTTCTGTCTCTTGTGCTGGGATTTCCCCCTTTTTCATGTGTTCCCCGCATTGCTGTGTCGGCTGCTTTAACATCCTAGTCAGAGTTCAGCCTCTGACTCATTTGGGGGTTGGTATCTTAGCTCTCTCTTTCATTCAACCTGAGATCTTCCTGGTTCTTGGTGTGACACGGCATTTTCCACTGTATCCTGAACATCTCGGGTGCTGGGAGACTCTGGATCCTCTGTGACCTTCTGTTTTCCAGTCGGCAGACCCATGTTGAGATGTAGCACCAGGACCAGAAGAACGTATATATCCAGCTTCCGGTGGGCCCACAGACACCACCCAGACGTGTCCCTGGCCTCACAGCAGGTAAAAGCAGCAGAAGTGAGGCTCTTCCCTGTGGAATGAGACACTGACTTACATGAACTTCGTTCTGAATGTCGCTCCCTCCTGACACCAGGGAGGAGACTCAGGGCAGGAGTGGTGGAGGAAGGCGAACTGCCCACCATCCGTGCCTCTCCTCCCTCATACTGCTGAACTCACTAACACCAGACAGGAGAGGCTCAGCTCCCCAGGAGGCCTCACTGGCACAAGGGCAGGAGCGACCAGGAGGGTCAACCACCCTGACCAGTGTCTCTCTTGTTACTGCCCAGGGAGAGTGAAGATTCTGTTCACCACAGGGCCCCCCAGCGACAGCAAGGGCCAGCAGGGCCAAAGCAGGGGACCTCAGTGTGAGACCTTCTGATAAGCCCCACCTCACTTCATTAATTCTTGTTGCTGCCAGGTGGAGCTGCAGGTTCCACATACCACCAAGAGACTCGGAGTATCACCCGCTCTCCACTCTTGATCTCAGCCAAAAGGCCGAGAAGTGATACACCTGCTCCCACCAGGTTCCAACTGTAAAAAACCAACCCTCCACCCCCCACCAGCAGCCAACACCACCCAGAAGGATATCCAGGCTCTGCCTGTGTCTGCCTAGTGGAGGCTTAAGTTTTGCTTAGCTTATTCCTCCCGACTGTTTCCTCCAATTCAAAGTTGTACTTCAAATATTCCATTGTTGGAATAGTTTAAGCATAGTGGGGTAAGCTGCTACAGACATTGCCAGCATCCTCTATGGGCACCGGTTCGAATACTGGCTGCTCTACTTTCCACCCAGCTCCTTGCTAATGTGCCTGGGAAAGCAGCAGAAGATGGCACAAGTGCTTGGGCCCCTGCACTCACATGCGGCACCTGGAAGAAGCTTCTGGCTCCTGGCATTGGCCTGGCCTAGCCCCAGCCGTAGTAGCCATTTGGGGAGTAAACCAGCAGATGGAAGATCTCTCTCTCTCTCTCTCTCTCTCTCTCTCTCTCTCTCTGTAACTCTTTCAAATAAATAAATCTTTTTTTTTTCTAATTCTATGGCTATTTATTCCTGGAAGTACATGTTAGTATTTCAAACCATGTTTCTGCAGGTGTTTTGTTGTGTCATTGTTTGGTGTTATGAAACACTCATACAAGCACACTGCTATAAAATCTCTCTGTGACATAACTCTTAGTATAAAATGACTCTCTGCGTGCTTCTGCCAATGAAATTGTATACCTTTTTGTGATGATATTTTGCCTCTTGGATTCTTTGACCATTCTTTCACTGTGAAGCATTTCACTTAATTTTATCTTTTATGACTATGTTTTGGTTTCTACTTCCACTTAAGAGTTTTTGCCTTTGAGGCTGGCACTGGGACTCACTAGGCTAATCCTCTGCCTGCGGTGCCAGCATACCAGGTTCTAGTCCTGGTTGGGGTGCTGGTTCTGTCCCAGTTACTCCTCTTCCAGTCCAGCTCTCTGCTGTGGCCTGGGAAGGCAGTGGAGGATGGCCCAAGTGCTTGGATCCTGCACCTGCATGGGAGACCGGGGGGAAGGGGGAGGCACCTGGCTCCTGGCTTCAGATGTGCTGGCTGCAGTGGCCATTTGGAGGGTGAACCAACAGAGGGAAGACCTTTCTCTCTGTCTCTGTCTCATTGTCTAACTCTGCCTGTCAAAAAAAATCTTTTTTAAAGAGTTTTTACCTTTGAAAGGGGAATCGCCCCCAGCTTCACTTATTACTGTGACTGATTTATCTGGGCTGCCATCTGATTATCTCACCGTGTTCTCTGGATATGGAATTTTGGAGAGGGATTTCCACGCTCATCCCTCTGCCTGCCATAAGTCCTTTTGTCACTATCATGTCACACTACAGTCGAGAATCACCAGTGCACCAAGTATCCTAAGGATTCCTTCACTGGAAGGCCCAATGCTGACTACACTTTGCTAGAGAATCCACTTTGATTTGTGTCAGTGCTCTGTACTCCCATCTTTAACCTTGTCAATGGTGGGCTCCTTAGATTCCAAGAAAATGATTGTGTCTCCTTGTAAAAGAAGTGAGGCCAGCACAGTGATGTCCCTGTTGCCCTGCTCCATGTGTTGTGATAAGTCTTTAGTATGTGACTCTAATTAAGTTTTCTTGCAGTTGGCAATTTTAACCATTCTGATCTGGAATTTTATGGTGGATTTTTCAAATATAGATTAAACATCCTTATCAGTAGAAGTGTGGGCGTCAGGAGAGATGTGCCAGATACCAGGGATAAAATGCATGTTTCTTCTATATATTTTTTAAAAAGTTACTAACCAGATTTTAATTTCAACGTGTTAGAAGTCTTATAATATAGATCACTATTTTCCAGACTTGAAGTCAGATCCTGTCCAGATCTGATTTCAAGATTCTAAAGCTTATAGCACAGAGAATACCTTCCGCACTGGCACAGAGTGTGTTCTAGGGATCTCCATGGACTAAATCACCCACGGATGTTTTTATCAAATTACAATTTTTGTGGAGGTGGGGATACATTCCTAGTGGAAAATGCTTCTACTGACTATGTATTTTTTCCAAAGTCTCCTTTATTTTCATACTTCCTTCAGTCATTTGTGTTAAGGCCTCTTTTAAAAAAATGTTATAAAATACACCTGACATAAAATTGACAATTTTGTTTTAAAATGTCCACTTCGGTGGCATTAAGAACATTCACCTTATTGTACAGCGTCAGTACCGTCCACTGCCAGAC
The DNA here is from genome assembly GCF_964237555.1 of Oryctolagus cuniculus. Lineage (NCBI taxonomy): Eukaryota > Metazoa > Chordata > Mammalia > Lagomorpha > Leporidae > Oryctolagus > Oryctolagus cuniculus. The sequence continues at coordinate 14,062,856 of NC_091438.1, forward strand.
TTCTTCATCTTTTCAAACTGCAACTCTGTCCACTCTAAGCAGCCCTCCCTGTCCCCTCCCCCATGCTCCTGGCAACCAGCACCCTCTGTCTGTCTCTGACCTTGACTCCTCCAGGAGCCTCTGAGAAGTGCACTCACACAGCATTTCACCTTCTGCGGCTGACTTATTTCACTTAGCATAACGTTCTCAGCGTTCGTCCATACTGTAGCATAGATGTCCATGCTTTTTAAATCTCATTTAGATTCTGATGGTCTCCAGACAGAGGGCTGGTCCTCCCCTTAAACTCCATGAAATGCCCTTAAGGAAAGAAATATAGACATCTTTCTGTAATATAGAGATAATGACCAAGTTCCTGGGAATGGGACAAAGTGGGGTCACTTGGCCTTATTGCAAATTGTGTGTAACAGACATTTGAAGCCACCAGCACCATTTATGACATGGTATGTACAGGAGATACAGTGTTTGTGCACACACTGACACAGTCTATTTGGTTTATAACAAAAGAAAAACCATTTAAATTTACGGAGACCATAGATCGTGATATGAATTTCACTTAGATTGGTTTTCTTCTCTATTTAACTACCACAAAAGCCAGTGTTTTGGAATTCCAATAAGTAAAGAATTTCTCTCCATCCCATCATTTCTTTCCACTCAATCGCACTTTCTCCATCAAGTGATTATTTGTAAGGAAAACAGTAAGTTTAGAGAGATCTACATATTATTAAAATATTAACTTAAGGAAATTCTATTCCATAAAAAGAATTTTATTCCATAAAAAAGAATTCCATAGAAAAATAAATGTTATCTCTTAGGAGTATCTATCATTATCTGGAGTCCAAACAGATTCTCAGTCATTACTGTAGAGGATTAACCTACTGCACCACAGCACTGGTCCCAGAAATACTATTTCTTTAAAAAAAAGATTATTTATTTATTTATTCGTTTGTTTATTTTTCTATCTGCTGGCTCAATCCCACAATGGCCACAGTGGTCAGAGCCAAGCCATGCAGAACCTAGGATCCAGGAACTCCATCCTGTCTCCCACATGGGTGGCAGGAACCCAAGTACTTGGGCCATCACTCAACACCTCCCAGGTACATTAGTATTCAGAAGTTGGGTGGGAAGCACAGAATAACTGGCAGTCAAACCAGGCCTTCCGATATGGAAAGTGGGCATCCTTTCTCTCTCTCTCTCTCTCTCTCTCTCTCTCTCTCTCTCTCTCTCTCCCTCTCTCTCTCTCTTTTTAAAAAAGATTTATTTATTTACTTGAAAGTCAGAGTTACACAGAGAGAAAAGGAGAGACAGAGAGAGAGAGAGAGAGAGAGATCTTCCACCCACTGGTTCACTCCCCAAATGGCTGCAACAGTGGGAGCTGCACTGATCCGAAGCCAGGAGCCAGGAGTTTCTTATGGGTTTCCCACACGAGTGCAGGGACCCAAGGACATGGGAATCCTCTACTGCTTTCCCAGGCTGTAGCAGAAAGGTGGACTGCAAGTGGAGCAGCCTGGACTCGAACTAGCACCCATATGCGATACTGGCATTGCAGGCAGCAGCTTTACCCACTATGCCATAGCACTGACCCCAAGAAAGTGGGCATCCCTAGCAATAGCTTAATACATGGCACCACAGTGCCACCTCCACACTACAAATCTGAACAAATTGACAATAATTGAATTCAAATATCTTTTCTGACCACAATGGTATGAAACTAGAAATCAATAATAAAAAGAATGTCCAAATACTCATAGATCTGTGGAAATTAAATGTGTTATTATTCACCCAATGGTCAACGAAGGAATTAAAATTGAAACTAAAAATATCTTGATAAAATTGAAAATGGAAACTCAACATACTGAGCTTATGGGATATAGCAGAAACAGTTCTAAAAGGGAAGTTCACAGGACAAAACACATACATAAAAAAAGACCCCAAATAAACAACCTAATGTTAACAGCTTAGACAACTAGGAAAAGAACAGATTAAACCCAAGATGCCAAAAGGAAGGAAAAAATTAAGATCAGAACTAAATAGGAGGCTGGTGCTGAGGCACAGTGGGTTAAAACCCTGGACTGAAGCGCCAGCATCCCATATGGGTGCCGGTTCAAATCCAGGCTGCTCCATTTTCCATCCAGCTCTCTGCTATGGCCTGGGAAAGCAGTGGGAGATGGCCCAAGTGCTTGGGTCCCGGCACCCACATGGGAGATCCAGATGGAGTTCCAGGTTCCTGGCTTCAGCCTGGCCCAGACTTGGCTGTTGCAGGCATTTGAGGAGTGAATCAGTGAGTTGAAGGTTCCTCTCTCTCTCTCTCCCTTTCAACTGAATTAATTAATTAAACTTTATAACAGATCGGGGCAAAGTAAATGAAATAGAAACTGGGAAACAGGAAACAATAGAGAACAAGAAGTAAGAGTTGACTTTGAAAAAATAAACAAATTTGGGAAATTTTAAGTAGATTAAGAAAAAAAGATCGAAAATGCAAATGAGTCAGAAATGAAGGACTGAAAGTTGGTACCACAGACATACAGGATCCTAAGAGACTACTAGGAACAGTTGTGTGCCAGCAAATGGGACGGCCGAGAAGAAAACCACCATACATGGAAAAAGTGATGGCTCCATCTCACCTTCTCCTTGGCAGTGGGATTCCCTGCTCCTCCACATCTTTGCCAACCAATGGCCGATGGTGTAGCCATCTTTTTCTGTATCTATTTTCCACCTGTATGTCTTCTTTGTTGAGTTCAAACATTTTCCCATTTTTTTTCGGTTAGACTGCGTTCTTGTTACTGGGTTTTGAGAATTCTTCATGTAGTTAGAAAAGACCCAGATACATGATTGGAAATAGTCTCTCCGAGTCTGTAGCTACTTTTTTACATGCTATAAACAATGACTTTTGAAAAGCAGAAGTTTTTAATTTTGATGACATCCAGCATATTAATTTCATTATTTATAATTTTATTTGTATTTAATTAAAATTATTTGTAATATTAATTTTACTTTTGCCTGATCCAAAATCACAAATACTTCTCATGTATTTCCTTGTAGAAGTACTGTGGTTTCCATCTTTCCTTTAGGTTTATAGTCTATTTTGAGTTAATTCTTGTATATGATATTAATTAAGGATCAAAATTAATCTTTTGAAATGATTTATATTTGAAGGCAGAGAAAGACGAATAGAAAGCACTTCCGTTTCCTAGTTATCTCCCCTGTGCCTCCCACAATGGCCAGGACTGGGCTGGGCCAATGAGTTAGAACTCAGTCAGGTCTCCCTTGGGGGTTGCAGGAACCCAGTTTGTTGAGCCATCCCTGTTGCCTCCCAGGGTCTGCATTAGCAAGAAGCTGGAGTCAGGAGCCAGAGCCAGACATTGAGCCAAGGTATTCTAGTGTGGGCATGGGCATCTTAACTTCCAGGTAAAACTCCTGTCCCAAATGCATCGTGTGTGTGTGTGTGTGTGTGTGTGTGTGTTTTAAGATTGTTTATTGGGGCCAGTGCTGTGGCCCAGCAGGTTAATGCCCTGGCCTGAAGCGCCAGCCCATATGGGTGCTGGTTCAAGACCCGGCTGCTCTACTTCCAATCCCATTGTCTGCTATGGCCTGGAAAAGCAGTAGAAGATGGCCCAAGTCCTTGGGCCCTTGCACCCATGTGGGAGACCCAGAAGAAGCTCCTGGATCCTGGCTTCAGATGGGAGCAGCTTTGGCCTTTGCGGCCAATTGCCTGTCCTCTCTCTGTGTAACTCTTTCAAATAAAATAAAGCTTTTTTTAAAAAAAATTTATTTATTTGAAAGGCAGAGGCAGAGAGAGAAAGAGGTCTTCCATCCACTGGTTCACTCCCCAAATGGCCACAATGGCCAGAACTGGGCAGATCTGAAGCCAGGAGCCAGGAGCTTCTTCCAGGTCTCCCACCTGGGTGCAGGGGCCCAAGGGTTTGGGCCATCTTCTACTGCTTTCCCAGGCCGTAGCAGAGAGCTGGATCAAAGGGGAGCAGCTGGGACTCAAACCCATGCTCACATGACATGCTGGTGTCACAGACAGCTTAATCCACTGCACAACAATGCCAGCCCCTCTATTCATTTATTCTGAGGCCAATGCCACACTATCTTGATTACTACAAACTTATAACAAGCTTAGAAATCATAAAGTGTCTACACATTTTTCAGTCAATATTAAGGTTCCATCCATTTCCATATAATTTTAGAAACATCTATCAGTTTTCACACACAAGACTGCTCTAGGTTTTCATAAGGTTTATGCTAAGTCTAGATTGAGAATTGACATATTAACAATTTTGAGTCTTCTCACCCCCTGAACAAGGCATCTCTCTTTTGCATAGGTTTCCTTAAATATCTCTCAAGTTTATTTTTTTTAATTTTGTTGTACAAGTCTTAAATTTTGAGGGCTGATGTTGTTGCTTAATAGATAAAAGCTGCCTCCTGCAGTGCCAGCATCCCATATGGGTGCCAGTTCGAGTCCCAGATGATCTACTTCTAATCCAGCTCCCTGAAAATGTGCCTGGGAAAGCAGTAGAGGATGGCCCAAGTGCTTGGGCCTCTGCATTCATGTAGGAGACCTGGAAGAAGCTCCTGGCTTCAGCTTGGCCCAGCATTGGCCATTGTGGCCGCTTGTGGAATGAATCAATGGATGGGAGATTCTCTCTCTCTCTCCCTCTCCCTCTCCTTCTCCCTGTTTGTAGCTCTTTAAAATAAACAACCAAATCTTTAAAAAAAAAAACCTGAAATGTCTTTTACCAGATTTATCCTTAAGTATTTCACATTTTGAAGGCATTGTAAATATTTTCAAATTTCATCCTCCAATTGTTTGTTGCTGATATGTAGAAATACGATTGAATGTTGTATATTGATCTTACATCCTATAACCTTGCAAAATTCCCTGATTAATTTCAGTAGTTTGTGAGGCTTTTGTGTGTTTTAGATCCCATTGGATTGTCTATATATGTGGGCATATCATCTGAAAATAAAGATGCTTTTTCCTTCTTCTTTTCCAGTTTAGATGCTTTGTTTCTTGACTTCTTAAGCTGGCTACAACCTTCAATACAGTCTTGAATAGGAATAGTGAGAGAAAGTGGCCTTTTTTTTTTTTTTCTTGATCTTAACACTCAAGCTTTCCCCATTAAATGCAACATTGACAACCTGTCCTCTTTCAAACTGAGGAAAATCTTTTTATTCCTTGTTTCCTGATAATTTTTTAAGAATTATTTTATTTATTTGAAAGACAGAGTTACAGAGAGAAGTAAAGCTAGAGAGAGAGAGAGAGGTCTTTCATCTGCTGGTTCACTCCCCAAATGACTGTAATGACCAAAGCTGTGCCAATCCAAAGCCAGGAGCCAGGAGCTTCTTCCAGGTCTCCCACGTGGGTGCAGGGGCCCAAGCATTTGGGCCATCTTCCACTGCTTTCCCAGGTGCATTAGGAGGGAGCTAGATCAGAAGTGGATCAGCCAAGACTCAAACCAGTGTCCATATGGGATGCTGGCTTTGCAGGCAGAGGCTTAAGCTACTACACCACAGAGCCAGCCTCTGTTCGTTTTTTGTTGTTGTTGTTGTTTAATCAAATGTTGACCTCATAGAATAAGTTGGGAATTATTCTTTTAGTATTTAACTTTCTAATGTTTGTGGTTGACTTCTGACCAACCCTGTTTAAGGACATCAAGAACATTTTTCTCTTTCACTTAAAGTACCCCCCATTTATTCTATTAATATTCATTTTCTTTTCCTTTCTTTAAACGCAATTCTTCTCATAGATATGACACAAAAATAGCAGGAGGTTTGAATTGCTGTGTTGGTAGCCAAGCCTACCTTTAGCGTGAACCCTGAACAGCGAAAACTGCATCATTTGAAAATCAGTTTTGGGATTTAATCAGAAATGACTGCTAAGTTTTAACGTGTGCTTGCTCAGGACTGAGTTGCTAGGATCATTTTGTTTTCCTTCTTTAAACTATTTATACCTGGGGTGAGTGCTTAGCCTAGCAGTTAAGACACCCACATCCCATACCAGAGTACCAGCTCCTGACTACAGCTCCCTAATGCAGACCCTGGGAGGCAGTGCTGGTGGCTCAAGTAATTGTATTCCTGCCACCCACGTGGAGACCTGGATGGAGTTCCAGGCTCCCAGCTTCAGCCTCAGCCCAGCCCAGGATGTAGCAGGCATCTGGGGGAGTGAGCCAGGGGATGGAAGAGCTCTCTCCCTCTCTGTCTCTGCCAAAGAAATTAACTAATTAATTAATTTTTTATTTTTTAAAGGTCAAATGCTGTGTGGAGTTCTTTTTTTTTTTTTTTTAGATTTATTTATTTATTTGAAAGTCAGAGTTACACAGAGAGAGGAGAGACAGAGAAAGAAAGAGGTCTTCCATCCACTGGTTCACTCTCCAATTAGCCACAACAGCCAGAGCTGTGCTGATCCGAAGCCAGGTGTCAGGAGCCAGGAGCCAGGAGCTTCCTCCAGGTCTTCCCACATGGGTACAGGGGCCCAAGGACTTGGACCATCTTCTATTGCTTTCCCAAGCCATAGCAGAGAGCTGGATTGGAAGTGGAGCAGCCGGGTCTTGAACTGGTGCCCATATTGGATGCCGGCACTGCAGGTGGTGGCTTTACCCACTACGCCACAGCACTGGCCCCTCAACTAATTAATTTAAAAAAAAAAGATATCTAATGTTGGGCCATCCTTACCTTCTTAAAGTAAACTGATCTTAGCTGTGGTGTACTATTAATTTAATATGCTGCTTTATTTGATTTGATAATATTTTAAAATTTTTTGTTCCTACTTTTATGTAGTATTTTAAAATTAGGGGGCAGGCATCTGTCCTTGTTGTGAAGACGCTGATTGTGGTGTCTGGATTTGCCTTGGTTTGATGCCCACGCATGGCCCCTGACTCCAGGTTACCACTCCAGCCAACCCTGCTGGAAGGAAATGGTGATGACTCAGGTGGCTGGGTTCCTCCCACCAACACAGGTCACCTAGTTCTGGCCAGCAGCCCTGGCCATTGCAGGCCTTTGGACAGTGAGTCAGTGGGTGGGAGCTCTACCTCTTAAACAAAAAAAAATTTAACTTATGTGTTGGAATTATGTTACACGGAATATGAAAATTGTATTAAAATAAGAACAATTAATATATGTCTATACAGGATGACAACCTGTTACTATTGCCATTTTATTTATTTATTTATTTTTTTTTTTTATTTTTGACAGGCAGAGTGGACAGTGAGAGAGAGAGAGACAGAGAGAAAGGTCTTCCTTTGCCATTGGTTCACCCTCCAATGGCCGCCGCGGCCGGCGCGCTGCGGCCGGCGCACCGCGCTGATCCGATGGCAGGAGCCAGGAGCCAGGTGCTTTTCCTGGTCTCCCATGGGGTGCAGGGCCCAAGCACCTGGGCCATCCTCCACTGCACTCCTGGGCCACAGCAGAGAGCTGGCCTGGAAGAGGGGCAACCGGGACAGAATCCGGCGCCCCGACCGGGACTAGAACCCGGTGTGCCGGCGCCGCTAGGCGGAGGATTAGCCTAGTGAGCCGCGGCGCCGGCCTACTATTGCCATTTTAGTAAATAATGAAAAAAGCATGGGCTGATAAAATAAATGATAAATGATGTCAAATGGAGGGGAATGTGGCCAGCGCCGTGGCTCACTAGGCTAATCCTCCTCCTGTGGCACCGACACCCTAGGTTCTAGTCCCAGTTAGGGTGCTGGTTCTGTCCCGGTTGCTCCTCTTCCAGTCCAGCTCTCAGCTGTGGCCCAGGAAGGCAGTGGAGGATGGCCCTACTGCTTTCCAAGGCCATTGCAGAGAGCTGGATCAGAAGTAGAGCAGCTGGGACTCGAACCAGAGCCCACATGGGATGCTGGCACTACAGGCAGTGGCTTTACCTGCTATGCCACAGCTCTGGCCCCTCATTTATATTTTTCTAAGGCCAGTCACCTAAAAGCAGGTCAGCTTGGTCCCAGTTAAAGCCATGTCTCACAGGTCACCCCTCCCCGCTGCACACTCGGGGCAGGTCAGGAGAGAGAGGAGCGAGTGAGCTTGGGAGGGGAGAGCGTCTCAATGTCTGTGCCCCTGTGCCCTTCACATTGAGGCCAGTGTCTTCTCTGGTCTCTCTTGTCCAGCCTTTCTCTGAAAGACACAGAGACAAGCTCCGGCTATCATTAGAGTATTATTATATTACACATCTAAAAATCCCAAAATAAGGCATGTAAGAGTATCGACCCTGTAAAGGCTATTTCATGACAAACATAAAGGCTTTCAAAGACTCTGGGGCAGGATGGGAGGTCTGGATCAATGGCAGCTGGGGACGTAGGCCAGCCGGGGCTCTGCCAAGGCTCGGGGGCAAGCAGACACACAGGATTTCAGGCCAGCACTGGGAGAGAGGGGCCGGTGCCTGGACTCAAAGGTGATGAGGAAGGGAGCCACCCTGAGGCCAGGCCCAGGGCTGTGTGAGAGGTAGCGGGGAAGGGCAGAGGCAGGCCCTGGGGGACTGAGCACCCCCAGCCAGAAGCAGTCTCTACTACCCCTCCTGGAGGCTAGCCTCTTCTGAGCTTTTCTACCAGCTGAGCCTGAAACTGAGGCCAGAGGGAGATGGCCAGAGGCAGTGGGCTGAGCTCTGGCTGCAGACGCAGGGAGGCCTGGGGCGCAGCCAGGTCTGCTGTGCTCTGGACGAATGCAAGGCTCCTTAGAACCTTCGACCTCAGTGTCCTCTGGCCGCAGCACCGCCAGTGGAACAAAGATGTGCAGATCGTCATACTGCAGGGTGCTGGACAGTTCAGCACCTGATGGAAGCGGTATTTGAATTCCAGGACACTTGGAAAGTTCATGACAATTGGAATTAAAAGATATATTTATTTGGGTGCAATTTTTTTTTAAGATTTTAAATTATTTATTTAAGAGGTAGAGTTACAGACAGTGAGAGAGAGACAGAGAGAAAGGTCTTCTTCTGTTGGTTCACTCCCAAAATGGCCACAATGGCCAGAGCTGCGCTGATCCGAAGCCAAGAGCCAGGTGCTTCTTCTTGGCTCCCATGTGGGTGTAGGGCCCAAGGACCTGGGCCATCCTCCACTGCCCTCCCGGGCCATAGCAGAGATCTGGACTGGAGGAGGATTAACCAGGATTAGAACCTGGCACCCATATGGGATGCCAGCGCCACAGGTGGAGGATTTTTTTTTTTTTTTTATGCAACAGCAGGTTCTTTTCCGGTTCCTCAAAGCGCCACAAGGGGTGGGGGCAGAGACAGAAGAAAAATGTAAACATTGGGTTCCACCCCCTGAAGTCCAAGGGAAGACCCCTTACTCAGGGGTTGGAAGGGATGGAGGTGAAAGGGGGGGTGGTCCTGGTAAGACGAGGCAGGGGAGGCCTAAGAATACAGAGCGAAGGGGGAGTGGTGGGGGTGTGAGGGGAAGTGGGAGACGTCCTATTCCAATGCACGTCCCCTTAAATAAACCGGAGTGCAGAGCATTATGGAAACCGAAGGACAGAAGTCGGAGCGAGCACCCCCACCCGCCGGCCCCGTCCTCCATATATAATTACAGCACAGCCTCAGGAGACCAGGAGCGAGCCGGGCCCTGGCTGGCAAGTGGGGGGACCCGAGGTCCGCAGAAAGGGAAAAGAAACCCAGCTCCCCCTGCCCCCACAGTGGGGAGGAGGAGCCACTGGAGTGTAGCAATCTGCAAACTGCTGCCTCCTGCCCCAGGTGGCGCCCCTGTGGTGACAGTCAATCAGGGCAGCACTTGGGGTGCCGGGGGACTGGGGCAGGAGTGATGGAGACCCCGACTAGGCCTGACGGGGCAGCGGGCTCCAGCCCGGCACGGCCGCCCACGCGCAGCGGCTGCCCTGGCTGCTTTCCTCACGGAGGGTCGGCCGCGGCCAGCTGAGGGGCTGGGGCAGCCTCCCGCGGCAGAGGGGGCCGCGCAGTGCAGCGCGGGGCAGAGGTCAGAAGTAGGCGTCCTGCTGGGGCTCGGCGGCCGAGGCCCTGTCCCCGCCTTCCGCGCCATCCTGGGAGGCCGCGGGCCCGTCGGCCTTGCGCCGCAGCGAGAGCTTGCGGGCCTGGCTCTTCTTCTCCTGCCGCTGCCGCTCCTTCTCCCGCCGCTCGCTCTCGCGCTCCTGCCTCTGCCGCTCCTTCTCCTGCTTCTGGCTCTCCTTGCCAGAGCCTAGGGCGGTGCTGTTGCCGGTAGGTGGGCGAAGGGATGCATGCAATCCCTCAGCGGTGACCAGGGGCCCTGGCGCCAGCCCTGCACTGGCCCTGCGGGCCGGCGGAGGTGGGGAGGGGGCCCCTGCCACGGCCCAGGAGCCTCTGCTTTTGAGGCCAGGGAGGCTGAGGAGGCTGGAGGAGGGGCAGCGCTCCTCGTGGATGGCCCGGGAGCCATGCAAGCGCCACGAAGGCCGGTACTGCAGCTCACCCCGGGTCTCTCGCCACTTCTTGAGTTGGGCTGCGTTTTCCCACTGGATCAGGGCTTCTGTCACCGGGAGATTGGTCACCTCCTGCACCAGGAAGTCCTCCTGCATGCACTGCTGGGGCAGGCTGCGCAGCTGCTCCATGGTCTCATACATGCCCTGGCAAGAGCGCAGCTTCTCCCACAGGTGGAGGATTAATCTAGTGCGCCACCACGCCGACCCTGGGTGCAATCTTTCTAAAATCCTTGTTTAGTTGTTTCATGATATACATTTTCCATGAACTTGAAACACCCTCATAACCTTTATCTAGCAAACATCTGTTCACCTCTTTATGTGGCTCACATGTTCTGTGAAGGATCATACAGGTCTTCTCACTTAATCTTCACCACAACCCTACAAAGTGAACTCTTCTATTACACCCATTTTACAGATGAGCAAACTGAGACTCAGAAAGGTGAAATAGCTAGCCCAGGTACACTCACACACACAACCTGTTGCAAGAGAAAGAGTGGGCTTGAATGATAAGGTCCGGTCCTTGAGTAACATCGTGTGGGGCCCTGCTGGGCTGTGATTACGTCTCAGATCCTGCTCTGTGCCTTCCCTGCTTCTGGGATGTTGATGAAGCCTTTCCCTTCCTTAACGTTGTGTCACCAGCAGAAGCTGAGTGTCACCTGCTGGGCTCGGTGCCATTGACCCCTACGCTCAGCTGAAATCAATTCCCAAAGTGAATCCTGGGGCTCTCCTTGTTCACTGAACCTCAACCAAGTTCACTTTCAAAGAAACTTTATGGCACACTTTTTAACTTTTGTGTAGAGTTAGGCTTGTGAGAGCAGTGTGTAGGTATCACAGAGACTTCCTGCCATGTAGTCTTTTATTATTAACACTGAGATTAGGGGCAGGCGCTGTGGCTCAGTGGGTTAAGGTCCTGGCCTAAAGCTCAGGCATTCCATATGGGCGCCGCTGAGAGACCCAGCTGCTCCACTTCTGGTCCAGGTCTTTGCTATGGCCTGGGAAAGCAGTAGAAGGTGGCCCAAGGCCTTGGGCCCCTGCACCCACATGGGAGACCCGGAAGAAACTCCTGGCTTTGGATTGGTGCAGCTCTGGCCATTACAGCCAATTGGGGAGTGAACCAATGGATGGAAGACCTCTCTCTCTCTCTACCTCTCCTCTCTTTGTGTAACTCTGACTTTCAAATAAATAAATCTTTAAAAAAAAACACTGAGATTAGTAGGGTGCACCTGTCACAATTAGTGACCCGTGATACCTTGTTATTCCGTCAAGTCCGAAGTCCACAAGTATTTCCTTAGTTGCCACCTCATGTTCTTCTCTGCTCCAGAACCCCATGCAGGATTCCCTGGGGCCTGAGTTAGCTTTTCTCTTTAGGCTCCTCTTAGCTGGTGGTTTCTCAGGCTTCTATTGTTTGATGATCTGACAGTTGCAAGAGGTGTTTTGCAGAGAATCGCACAATTGCAGTTTCTCACGTTTGGACCGGGATTGTTCATTTTGGGAAGGAAGAACACACAGGTCTCATCATAGTAAATCAAGGGGAGCTGTGGGGCCCTGGGCTGTGGCCACCTGGCTGAGGTGGCATCTGTCAGAGCCCCCTTCCCATAGGCACCCTTTGGAGGGCATCCATGTGCAGGCTCTGCTGCAGGGGGAGGCTGTGCTGCCCTACCTTTGTGTCTGCACAGATTATTCGAGGGTACCTGCAGGTGCTTGCCTGCCTCCCCAATGCATTCATCAGCCCAATCATTTGTGTCAGTAGGACGTGTGGATGCTTATTGCATACTTTGGGTCAGAATCTGGTACCCTGTTATTCACTCAAATGTTATTGCTCAAATTCTCCCAGCTTTGGGCTGGAGGGGATCCTGCCGTTGGCTCCTACAATCCTTCAGGATGTGCTGTTTTGAGCAGTTCCTTGCCTGCCTTCTGGCACAAAATGGCAGCTTGCACATTTCCTGCCCCAGCCCTGCCCTCAACCTATTTTCCCAAGAAGCCCTGGTTCCGTTTTAGTTCCTTTTGAGAACAGAGTTAGAAAGCAGCTCTTTCCAGGTCCTGTCAGGTGGCAGCACAAGGAAGTGTCTGTATGTGTGCTCACACCTATGTGCATGGATAGCACGTGCACACCTCAAAACCATTGTGAGAAATGGGATCCGAAGACAACTTAATTTGATGCAAGAAAATTTTGAGAGGTCGGCATTGTGACACAGCTGGTAAGCTGCTGCCTGTGACAATGGCATCCCATATCAGCATTGGTTTTAGTCCCATTTGCTCCACTTCCAGTCCAGCTCTCTGCTGATGCACCTGGGAAAGCAGCAGAAGATGGCCCAAGTGCTTGGATCCCTGCCACCCACATAGGAGACCTGGGTGGGTATTCCAGGCTCCTGGCTTCAGTCTGGCCCAGCCCTAGTCATTGCAGCCATCTGGGGAGTGAACCAGCAGATGGGAGATCTCTCTCTCTTTCCCTTCCTCCCTCCCTAGCCGGAACTCTGCCTTTCAAATAAATGTCTTTTTTGAAAAAAAAAATTTTTTGAAACTCATGCATAGTTTTTTCATAATATAGATTTTCCACGAACTTTTTGAACTCATCATTATTTTTATAAATCTATGTATTTCATACATGATACATATTTAATTAAATGGGAGTTCACACTGGTGTCACCAATCCTTTATCATAGAATCAAAACTCACTTTCAATATGAGTACATTTTTAAGGTAGTCTTTTACATTAAAACTCAAATCCCAGAAAATTTAAAACATAGGATTATTTGCACTAAGAATATTCTGAAGTATTTTAGCATCTTTGATTAGATGGGTAAATATTTTAAAAAAACTAAAAACATGAATTATGAACCTGATTAAAGCCATTCTTTGCTACTTGGAGTTAGGGAAAGTATATGTGTGTGTGTGTGTGTGTGTGTGTGTGTACTGAGAAATTGGCTTGCTCTGTAGATCCAATATGTGTTTATACATTTTTTTTCCATTCTCGTGGCCTTTGCTGGCTTCTTCAATTTTTAGGATTTATTTATTTGAAAGGCAGAGTTACATAGAGAGAAGGAGAGGCAAAGAGAGAGGTCTTCCATCTGATGGTTCACTCCCCAATTGGCTGCAATGGCTGGAGCTGTGCCGATCTGAAGCCAGGATCCAGTTGCTTCCTCCAGGTCTCCCACATGGGAGCAGGGGCCCAAGGATTTGGGCCATGTTCTACTCTTCCCCAGGCCACAGCAGAGAGCTGGATCTGAAGTGGAGCAGCTGGGACTTGAATTGGCACCCATATGGGATGCTGGCACTGCAGGCGGTGGTGTTACCCTCCAAGCCACAATATAGCCCCTGAGGCCTGTTCATTTTTTATAAAAAAAAAATTATTTCCACTTTACTTGAAAAGCAGAGAGAGAGAGAGAGAGAGAGTGTGTGTGTGTGTGAGAGAGAGAGAGAGAGAGAGAGAGAGGAGAGATCTTCCATCTGCTGGTTCACTCCCCAAATGCCTGCAGCAGCCTTGGCTGGGCCAGTCCAAAGCCAAGAGTCTGGAACTCCATCAGGTTTCCCACATGGGTGACTGGGATCTGAGTACTTGAGCTGTCACCTGTGCCTCCCTTGGTGCTGTCAGCAGGAAGCTAAATCAGAAGCAGGTGCTCCAACCAGGCATGCAGGCATCCCAAATGGCAATCTAACAGCTGCCTCCACCCCTTAGCTGCGCCTCCTGAATCTGGCAGGAGGATGGGCAGGATGCCCCAGGGGTCCTGGGCCAGCATCCTCCCTCTCTTCAGCTTCAGGTGCAAGTAGTAAATGTTCAGAAGGAGCTGCTTATGAGGGCTGGTGGGGAGGGACCTCCAGTGCCCCCAGGTGGAAACCAGACCACCCTCCTGAAGGCCTGACCTGCTCCTAAATCCTCTGTGACCACCATACCTGCTAGATTCCATCCAGGTGGGTAGAGTCCCCCCTCCTCACCCACCCCACCCCCCACCCCCTGGGGCCAGATTTCTGACATACCCAATTGGACCTAGAGGTGGAGCCATTTTCTTATGTACCAGCATGGGCTTTGCAAATATCCTGAATTTGAATGTGTCCAGCGGGCTCTGGTTGGGGTAAGGTGGTGCTGCTAGGAGCTCCCTTGGTACCACTCAGAGGCAGCTCTTCCCAACCCTTCCAGGCCTGTGCGTGGCAGCTGCCTTGACATCTGTTTCTCCTCTATTTCATCACTCGGTCCCTCCCGGCAGCCAGCACGGAAATGTGGGGCTACAGCGGTGGTTTAGAAACAAGTCGGCCCCTTACATCCACAGGTTCTCTGTCTGCAGAGTCAACCAACCGTGTACAGAAAATATACCGGAAAAAAATTCCAGAAAGTTCCACAGAGCAGAAATGAAATGTGCCAGGCACGGAGCACAGCCTCCCGCCATTTGCAGATGGTCTCTCTCCAGCACTCACTGTCTGAACACTGTCTACCGCGAGTTTCTTTCCTGAACTGCCTAGCTTGACCTATGGTGGTTTTTTCTGCACTGAGCCCACACACACTTAGCTTTCTTGCCGTGAGCCCCTAAACAGCAGAGTCTAACAACTATTTACGCAGCACCTGCACTGTATTAGGCATTCTGAGGAATGTGAAGTATGATGGAAAGTACGCAGGAGGAGCTGCACAGGTTCTGTGCCAACACTATACCATTTGCTATCAGGGACTTGAGCGTGTGTAGATCTTGGTATTAGTGCTTGGGGGCATGTCCTGGGACAGACCCCTAGTGAATAGCAAGGGACCATTGTGTAACGTGGTCCCTGCACCAGAGCATATCCTGTGTGCCCGAGGCCAGACTTTGATGGGTGCCTGGAGGTTACATTGTGCCTGCACCTGCGATGGCTGTGGTATGTGGTATGTGTGCAGTATCCGTGTGCATATGTGTTCAACACGCCCCTGCAGGGTGCCAGTGGACTACCCTGCTGGAGCAGGTGTGGCTCCTGACTAGAGACTCCTCTTGGTAGAAAGTCTCCCTGCCAGCATGTTGCAGGCAGTGGCAAGCAGCAGGGGGTGGGGAGCTCCAGGTCTGTGTAGAGATAGCCCCAGGTTGAATTCCTAATCAGAAATCAGATAACTGTATACACCTGACTTAGCGGAAATATTTCCTCTCCCTGGGCCTTGGCTTTGCTATCTGTGAAATGGGAAGACCTGGCTCCACTGCTGGCAGCCCCTGTCAGTGAGCATTGATGAGTGGATCTCAGATGATCTTCACTGATGGGCATTCTGACCATCCCCCGGGCCAGAGGCTGGGCCGCTGCCATCTCTCCAGTCTCCTGTCTGCAGGAGAAGCAGACTGTTCAGAAAGTCTAGAAGCCCCAGGGATGCAGCCCCATCTCTCCCACGAGAACAGCTGCCCATGCTGTTGCAGTGGAATTAATGGATGGTGCTCCCAAGGGCAGGCATTTTCCCCTCCCCCTAAGGTACAAGGATACAGCAGGTATTTCCATTGTAGCAAGTAAGAAAAATACCTCATTTCCCTCCTTCTGGTATAAACAATGTGCGCCCGGCTCTCTGATACCCCCTTGACCCTCCACACTGTATACATATGTATATATTATTCATAGTGGATTAAAAATGAATGTGCTCTTTACTGCAGCTCCGCGGTACAGTGACAATACAAATCAATGTATGGTGTACTTACTTTTGCCAGGCAGTGATGGGAGATGTTGATGGCCTGCGAGTGAGAAGTAGAGAGAGACGAGTGAGGTGGGGGTGGGTAGTTGTGGGGGGCATCCATCTGGCCACACTTCCAGGCTTGGAACCTGGCTCCAGGTGTATAGGTCAGGGGTCTTCTGGGCAGTGTGAGAAGGGTCTCCCCACTTCTTCCACAGCTGGAGGCCCCGCCTTCCTGGTGGACCCTGTGAGCCTGGCCCTGGCTCCCAGTACTCACCAGCTCCTCCCCCAGCCTGCTGGCCTGTGCCTAGGACCCATCTGTGCCAGCTTCCTGTCCCAGTGTCTCTGTTGGCAATTGCCTGGTGCTATCTTCCTTTCCCTCCTCCACTCCTTTGCTGGGAACATACTTATGGATGAATGCTGTGGTATGCTGTGTTGGCTGATGGGTTATAGCCACCACCCAAATGAAACAAATGTAGCAAAAACTAAGTGCCCGGTCCACGTCCCTGTGAGCTGAGAGTCTGCCCAATGGGGAACGCAGCCGTGACTGTCACGTCTTCAGCTGCTGGTATTAGAAGATGGACTGAGGCAGAGGGGATTGGCTCAGCACGTGACAACAGATCTGGGGCAATCAGGGGATGCCCTCCTGAGACAGAGGATTTGGAACTGGTGGCTGAAGGATGAGCCATGGTGATGAGATGACGCAGGGTCAGGAGGATGAGCAAGGACTGTGCAAAGGTCCTGAGGCAATGAAGCATTTGAAGACCAGAGAGGAACCCTATGCGGCCAGAGGGCAGCAAATGCGAGGGCTCAGAGGGAGAGGAGGCTGGAGGCAGACTGTGAGAGCCTCCTGTTCCTCCGGGTGTGCTCCTGAAAGCCCCCAATCACCTCCCTCTTAGCACAGATAACTGTCTTTGCCTCAAAGTGCTGTTTTGGACTCAACCCCTCACCAGGCTTAACCCCAGCCCCATTCTCCAAGGAGAATTCTATCCTGCAAGAGACTTCAGGACAGATTCCAACCCACATTTGTTAAACTGTGTCCAAGTGAAATGTGACTAATTACTCATTCTGCAGGACCCTGGAGGTCTTCCAGTTGCCACTGCCCCCAGGCAAAGGCCAGTGCCCCAAGGGTGGGGCAGGGTTTCCCACAGTGGCTGAGACACCCACATCCTGTATGAGAGCGTGCAGGTTCCACACCTGGCTCCAGCTCTGACTCCAGCTTCTGCTAATGGGCACCCTGGGAGGCAGCAGTGATGGCTCAAGTCCTTGGCTCCCTGCCAGCCATGGGGAAGACCTGGATTGAGTTTCTGGCCCCTAGCTTTGCCCTTGGCTCAACCCAGCTGTGGCAGGCATTCGGGGAGTGATCTAGCAGATGGGACATCTCTCTCCCCACTGCCTCTCTCTCGCCCACCAAATGAGTACAGAAGAGTTAAAGAGACCAAATACCCTAAGCTTTAGTCACACAGGTGCCTGGTGCCCGGGGAGCTCTTTCTGAGTCAGCATTTTTAATGAAGAACAAAGCAGGCTGGCCTGCTTCCTTTTGAAGATCTCTTTTCCTCCAAACCCCACCACAGAAAAGTCTGAAAGCTCCTAGCAGATTCCCACGCCCCCTCTGCTGCAGATCCTGGAAGTCCACAGTGAAGCAGTCAGTGGAGCTCTCAGCCCTGGGGTCTGTTTTGAAGCCCTAGTTTATGTTCTGAAAGCCAGCAGATCTCAGCATCATTGTGTTTGGTCCAGTATCAGGGACCTCAGGAGGTGGGTGGCATGGTGGAGTTGAAAGCTTCACCCAGATGTAGCTAGACACAGAACGGGGCCAAGCATCCCCAGGTACTCTGCATAACCAGAGCGTGCCTTCTGGGAATCGACGCTCCCACCATCATAGGATCAGCCTTCCTCACAGGTGCGTTCTTGGGAGGCCCTAGTGCTCTCCTCTGGGCCTACCATGGCTTCTCCAATCTAGTCTTCCCCCTGAGAGGACCCTCAGCACTCTCTTCCACATCGGTCTCATGGGAACCTCTCACCAAACAGCTCAGATGGATGAGCGTGTGTGGACAATGTAGTGTATGTATCCAGAAAGCCTTCCTGTATAATTATGTGCAGTGGTCCCCATCTCCAGAGGAGGCGGCATCCCAAGTGGAAGCCTGAAACTATGGGGAGTACTGAGCCCTGCATATGCTAACTTTTCCCTATCTGTGCCTACTTATGATGAAGTTTAATTTATCAATTAAACGCAGCACCACATTGGTCATCAGATGGAGCCATTGGAACCACATAAAGTAGTGAGTCCGTGAATGCAGTCTCCCACTGTGACACCTTGCTTTCCTGTGCTCACTCTTCTTGTGATGGTGTGAGATGATGCGGTATCCCCATGAGGAGATGGAGCCAGGAGTGTGGCACTGCTGTGAGGAGATGGAGCAGGACATGTGGCACTGCTGTGAGATGGAGCAGGACATGTGGCACTGCCGTGAGATGGAGCAGGACATGTGGCACTGCTGTGAGATGGAGGAGGGTGTGTGGCACTGCTGTGAGGAGACAGAGCAGGTGCGTGGCACTGCTGTGACGTAGTGCCAGGTTGCTAACAGTTCAGGAAGATCTCTGAGCTATGACAATACCAGCTGATCGTGGGTCAGTGAAGCCACAGAATGAAAATCCTGGATGGTGGTATGGGTACTGCTGCCTGGAATAATTCATGCATGCGTGTGTGTGTGTGTGTGTGTGTGTATAAATGAAATCATATTGTGTACAACAAAAGTCCTTTGTAATCATGTAAAGTAATCTATTGTGTGTGTGTGCGCGCACACATATGTGTGTGTGTGTGTGTATCCTATAGAGACACATTATAATCACAGTCTTTGTAAGGATTTTGGAGGGATGTGAGTGTTTTATATACATGGGTAATTTGTCTTTTTTTAAAAGATTTATTTTATTTATTTGGAAGATTTACAGAGCGGGGGGGGGGGGGAGAGTCTTCCATCTGCTGGTTCATTCTCCAAATGACCACAATGGCTAGAGCTAAGATGATCCAAAGCCAAGAGCCAGGAACTTCTTCAGGGTCTCCCACGCGGGTGCAGGGGCCCAAGGATTTGGGCCATCTTCTACTGCTTTCCCCGGCACCTTAGTAGGGAGCTGGATGCAGCAGCCAGGACTGGAACCAGTGCCCATAGAGGATGCCAGTGCTGCAGGCCAGGGCTTTAACCCACTGGGCCATAGCGCCAACCCCTGACAATTTGTCTTAAGGTCAGATCTTCCAGGCCCATGGTTCATTCATTGCTTCATCTGTACAGTGGGGCTAATATTACCTTGGGCAACCCTACCATAAAGGTCAAATATGAGAACAAACATACAAAAATGCACAAGAAGAGCTGTGGGTTATAGGCCACTGAGATCCTTAAGTGTCACCATTATCATTACGGAGAGCTTCTGTTTGCAAGATCAGGATTTACTGTGAGTCCAGCATATGTAGAATTCCTTCCACAAGTGTACACACACATGGCTTTAGATGCACATACAAATAGATTTCCAACTCACCCAAGTTAAACAGAAAACAAACCCCATAATGGCTTCACCACTGAAATGTCCACATGTGCCAGAACATTGCCTTTGACTACCAAGAAACACTCAGAATGCAACCATAAGATAAAACCATGAAGAATACTTGGAAATCAATTAGTGGGCAGAAGGTACTTAAGTGCTTTTCAACCAAGTTGGCCGGTCCAAAAATGCTCTTGTGACTAAAGGTGACATTTGAGGTTCTCCACTAGTCTGCCACTCTCACGGTGCATGGGCCCTGTGGGGATACCACGTGCAGAGAGGGGAGCTCTCAAGGGCTGTAGCATGTGATTCCGACACAAACCACTCTCCAGAGACAACAATAGCAAAGGCAAACAGACTGGCTGGTGAGCAAAAGCAGTTGAAGGATGGAGGAACTAACGTGGTCCTGGAGAACAGAGGGAGACTCCTCTGGGGTTGTAGCCCCACGAATCTCCCTGGGTCATGGTATCAGGGGGGTTGATTTCATTGTTTATTAACTTCTCACTCGAAGTTCTTAACTCCAGCAGCTTGTCCTAGCATGGCGATACTCTCCACCAGCAGATCTGTGCATTTAAGAAATCGGTGGATGGCCTTGCCCCTGTGCTGGTTTTTAGGAGAGTGACCGCCCTCAGCTGTGACCATGGTGGCAGGAGAGACAACACCGTTGCCTTCTGAGAAGCTCTGGGCAGATCTGAAAGTCCTTGTTGGGTTTCCTGGTGTCTCATCTCTTGCCCTGGGTGCTTTCGGGTGATCTGCAAACAGCTCCCAGACATCCTGCTCCGAAACTGAGCCCTCCCTCCTCCCGCTTGGCAGTTTCCCTTTCAGAACACCTTGAGTACTTGGCTCGGTGTACATGGGGGTGATAACCTCATGAGCTCGTGTCCCAGGGGCTCAGGGTTCTCTCTAAGTGGCCTGGTAGAAGAATCTGCTAAAAGTTACTGGTGCCCAGCATAGCACTAATTTAGGGTCATTGTTTGTTACAGTAGGGAAAATGCCTCTTCCTTCTAAAATGTTTATGCTTTTTATTTATTTGAAAGGGGGGGAAAGTGTTCTGCCAGGCATGGGCCAGGCTGAAGCTAGGAGTCAGGAACTCCACCCTTGTCTCTCACTTGGTACACAGGCCCACACACATGAGTCATCTTCTCAGACACATGTGCAGGAAGCTGGATCAGAAGCAGAGTGGTCAAGGCTTGAACTGGCACTCCGATACAGGATGCCTGCATGGCAAATGGCAACTTTACATGTCACAACACAATGTCTGCCCCTTTGCTTTGTTCTTTATTTTTTTAAAAAGGATTTATTTATTTGAAAGGCAGAGACATAGAGAGAGAGAGAGATCTTCCATCCACTGGTTCACTTCCCAAATGGTCAAAATGGCCAGAGCTGGGCCGATCCAAAGCCAGGAGCCAGGAGTTTCTTCAGGTCTCCCATGTGGGTACAGGGACCCAAGGACTTGGGCCATCTTCTACTTCTTTCTCAGGCCATGCCAGAGAACTGAATCAGAAATGGAGCAGCTGGGACTCAAACTGGCACCTATTTGGGATTCTGGCCTGGAGGCAGTGGCTTTACCCACTACACCACAGTGCCAGCCCTTCATGTTTTCTTTATTTGCACATTGGCCTTTTTTTTAAGATTTATTTATTTATTTGAAAGTCAGAGTTACACAGAGAGAGGAGAGGGAAGGAAGAGAGAGAGAGAGAGAGAGAGAGAGAGAGAGAGATTCCTTCCGCTGGTTCACTCCTCAATTGGCCGCAACAGCTAGAGCTGTGCAGATCTGAAGCCAGGATCCAGGAGCTTCTTCTGGGTCTCTCACATGGCTGCAGTGGCTGTAGGACTTGGGCCATCTTCTGCTGCTTTCCCAGGCCTCAGCAGAGAGTGGAAATGGAAGTGGAGCAGCCGGGACTGGAACCGGTGCCCATATGGAATGCTGGCACTCCAGACCAGGGCATTAAGCTGCTGTGCCACAGTGCTAGTCCCTGAACATTAGCTTTTGCAAGGGGAAAAATTTGATTAAATTCAGCCTTATATTAGGCGCAACAGTAGAAACTAAAATAGTAGAAACTCTATCCAATAAGGAGTAACTCCTTTGAGAAAAGGTCAGGCAAAGCAGTCAGATAATCAGTAGTTCAGCTCTGCTCACTCTGTGACAGGTGTGGGGCTTGGCACTGGTGATCCTGAGAGAGTTCTGACTCCTGCCTTGGGCGTCCGCAGCCTCTCAGGGGACCAGTCCATATCCAAGAGCCCGCCAGGCAGGCATCCTGTTGAACAAAGCATGGAAGGAGGAGTGGGCTTGGAGTCTGCCGAGGGTGGACGTGTCCTTTCAGATGAGGGCACAGAGACCCACAGGGTGAAGCCAATCGCTGATGTGAGGTTTGGTGTGCACCAGTGGGCACACTCTCCTGGAGACTGGGCGGATGGATGGCCGAGACCAAGCCAAGGGCCTTGATTATTCCTTAGAGGGGAAGGTAGCCATCAGAGCTTTGGGGCCAAGAAGTCCCAGCTGGGTTTCTCTGGATGCTCACTCTGTCCCTGGGGCAGATGGGACGGGAATGGGGAACTGGAGTCATGAGGGCCCGGGTGCAGGCTGCCATGCTCAGAGTCTAGGCACGCCTTGGACCAGATTCTGAAGGGGAGCCTTTCAGGAGATTCAAGTGGGAGAATGCATTGGTCTGGAGATCCTTTGGCTATGAAAACAGTGCGAACTCCTGAAGCTGACTAAGGAAAAGCACACATCTAGCCATGGATGCAGTTTGATGGGCAGGTGACCCTCGCCTCCCCACATTATTGTGACCTGCAGTTTCTCAGGAGTAAGGCTGTTCTGCTAACCAGATGCACAGGGTTCTTCCATTTCCGCTCCAGAAAAGTGCTGAACATGTTGTTTGGCTGTTTTCTGGAGCAAGTAGTTGGGCCTATTCAATCACTTGTTTATGCTATTTTATTTCAATTGTTTTTGAGCAAATGAAACTTATTCCTGGGTCTGACCTCTCTGGGAGCTTCCAGGAAGGCGACATCTACAGCTTCCCAGCCCTGGGAGTGACACGATCACCCCACTGTCACTGCCCCACCCAGTCCCCGTGCCAGCTCCTCCAGATGGCAGGTGGAGTGCATGCAGGATCTGACTGCGGGCACCAGGCAGATGTCCACAGGAGTGCATCTTCTGTTCTGAAGTGCAGGCTGGATAGCAAGTTTCATTTCAATGTTCTCTGCTCAAAAGTCTGACTTCTTTACAAATCAGGCTGGCCCTGCGGATGCGATCATGTTCATCCCTGCCCTGTTCCCTGCTGCTCCTCCCCTCAAACCCTCAGCTTCCACACATCCCTCCAGTTCAGCCCCTCCAATGCTGTCCTGCAAGCAGGCCCTCTCTCCCCAGTGCCCATGCTATGTTTCCTCAGCAATATAAGAGTTGCTGGGAGGCTAAGTAAGGGTCCTGGCTTTGTATTGGGACCTGGATCAGACTCACAGATGGGGAATTTATGCTCTTTTGTGTAGCTGGGCCAGTAAAGTACAGCCCCTGGGTCAGATGAGTCTCCTGTCTGTTTTTCTGTGTAGCCCATGAACTAAGAATGGCTTTTACCTTTTAAAAGTGGTTAGGAAAAAAATGAAAATATTAATATTTTATCACACCCGAAACTGGCATGAAATTTCACCTTTCAGTGTGGATCAGGGTAGTTTTGAATTGTATCCATGAAACGCTGGGGAAAATATGTTTCCTCTGTTGTTCTCTAGGTACCGGCCTGGGATGGCTGATGTTACCTCTTCTCCTGCAAAGCATCAACCATTGATTGTCTAGGTGTCTCTGTACCACCTGCAAACTCTGGATGAAAGATTCTGGCCAGGGTGGGATGATATTTGAAACCTCGCTTTAGGTGCTTGACAAATTGGCTGCTTTTCTGTCTTAAAGGACAGCAGTAGTCCTAACGATGTGGGTAACACTGGTGCTACTGATGGCGACCCTGGGAGTCTGGAAGGGCAGAGAGGGGATAGGGAGGGTGTGAGCAGCAGTGTTGACCGGCCGCTCTTTCTGCCTACAGGTCACAGCCCTTTCCAGTGTCACTACTGTCCCTACAGTGCCTCTCAGAAGGGGAACCTGAAGACCCACGTCCTCTGCATCCATCGCATGCCTTTGACAACAGCCAGTACCCTGACTGCAGGTTCAAGCACTCCAGAGTCGACTTGGAGGCTTCTGGGAATTATGAGGAGCCCACAGCTGTGAAGGCGGGGAGCTCAGCAGAGCTGGCGGAGGAGGGTGCCAAGTGCCAGGAGGACAGCCACTGAGCAGCCTCTAATGCACCTTGCAGTACAATTTCACGCAGAGGTCAGGTGATGCATCCAGCAGAAGAGTTTGCTAATGGCATTCCAAGGGGAAAAAAATCACATGTGATGCCCCTCCTAGTGTATAGAACCTTTACAATATTTTAAAAGATATCTATATATCTATATTAAAAAAATCACCCAGCCCTTGAACATGGCTGCTAAACTGTTACCTGGCAACAAGCACTTCCAAACAATGCAGGTGGAGAGAAAAGCAATTTCAAAAGAATGCTTGTGTCCTCCGAGCGCAAGAAAACCCGGGGGCCCGTCCAACTCGAAAGTCGTCTTTGTCCCAAAATAATGCTGTTAACCGAAAACCGATACCATCTAAATGATTCAGTGCTGCTGTGAGGTTGGAGGGAGGCTGTTTTCCTTGTTGAAACACCTCTATCCTCTGACACCAGCTGCTGTCATTTGCCTGGCACCCTAATGAGATGTGCTGGGAGGCAGCTGTGGTGCCAGTCAGACTGGAGCGGTCACTGCAGAGAAAATCGATTCATGAGGTGTCCTAACTGCACTCTTGGGGAAACCCTAGATGGCCAGCAGCCAGCAGGGCTGACCGGCACCACAGAGGACTGCAATCTTAAATGTGGATTTTTTTTATATGCAGCTAAATGAATCAATGTTCAGGAAGTGTCTGCAGACGGATGTCCAGTGCAGATTTGTTGAGTGATTCCTGTTTTTAGATCACATTGCAGTAGCGAAGGAAATATTTTTTGGTGTGTTGCCTTTTTTTTTTTTTTTTGAAATTTTTGAATGGTGAGGAAGGTTGATTTTTTTTTTTTTTACAGGCAGAGTGGACAGTGAGAGACAGAGAGAAAGGTCTTCCTTTGCTGTTGGTTCACCCTCCAATGGCCACTGCGGCCGTCAGACTGCGGCCGGTGCACCGCGCTGATCTGAAGGCAGGAGCCAGGTGCTTATCCTGGTCTCCCATGGGGTGCAGGGCCCAAGCTCTTGGGCCATCCTCCACTGCACTCCCGGGCCACAGCACAGAGCTGGCCTGGAAGAGGGGCAACTGGGACAGAATCCGGTGCCCCAACCAGGACTAGAACCCGGTGTGCTGGTGCCGCAAGGTGGAGGATTAGCCTATTGAGCCATGGTGCCAGCGAAGGTTGATATTTTACAACAGTGTCGGGTACATGATATGAAATGTATTGAAAGAAGCTATCCCATCCTATCCATAAAGGTGCTAATGAGAAATGGAAATTTACATGATCATGGAATTTGTTATTTTTTGTTAATCGTGATTTTAAAAAAGTTTACTTGAATGGTGGCTGCTCCTGTCCTTAGTATCAGATTTATTTTTCAAGTGTTAGTTTTCATAAGTGTCACAGAAATGAAGCAAGATTTTCTCCAGCATGCTCTCACGAAATAGCTTGTATTAAAAGATGAATCTAAACATTGTGCTATCTCTTAATGAACAGTGTTTGAATTAGAATGTCTGTTTTTGTAAAACAAATGTGTTCTATATTTTGTAGATTTTAGATTTTCTACCGATTGGATACTCCAGATTCATCAAATTCTGCACCACACAGAGGCAACACGCTGAGGGTCAAGAAAGACACGCTTCACTCACTTTAAAAAAAAAAAGATTTCAGAGGATTCATTAAAGATTTTTTCTGGCATGTGCTAGAAGGGTATGAGTTCAGCCTTTTAGCCTACTTCTTTTGAGTGACACGACACTGGTGCTGCCACTCGAGATGGTAGAGAGGTGGGAAGTTTTTTGTTTTTTTTTTTTTTTTTGACAGGCAGAGTGGACAGTGAGAGAGAGAGAGAAAGGTCTTTCTTTTGCCGTTGGTTCACCCTCCAATGGCCGCTGCGGCTGGCGGGCTGCGGCCGGAGCACCGCGCTGATCCAATGGCAGGAGCCAGGTGCTTCTCCTGGTCTCCCATGGGGTGCAGGGCCCAAGCTCTTGGCCATCCTCCACTGCACTCCCAGGCCACAGCACAGAGCTGGCCTGGAAGAGGGGCAACCGGGACAGAATCCGGCGCCCCGACCAGGACTAGAACCCGGTGTGCCAGCGCCGCAAGGCGGAGGATTAGCCTAGTGAGCCACGGCGCCAGCCCGAGAGGTGTGGAAGTATTAACTTCTTCTAAAACAAAATCATTCAGACTTTAAAACAAACAAACAAAAAAGTCAATATTTCCTTACAGGCTGGGAGCGCAGAATAAAACCCCAGGCCTTAAAAACGTCAGCTCTGCCTATAGCAGTTTACAAAAATGCTAAACTGCAATCAATGTAAATAAAATCCTTAGGGCTATCTATGCTGAGAACAGAAGGAATCTAAGGTTAGTGGGGAACCGGGTTTACTATAGCTGTCAGAGGGGGTGGTCTCCCCAAGGTTTCAGTGGAGGTGGGGTGGGGTGGGGGTGAACCTTGCACCCAGCTGGCCTGGCGCAAGCTGCTTTCTTGTTTTTCTAGTCTAGTTCTCACTGCCTTACTTAAATCGAGTTGATACACTTAATGTGACTGTTTCTATGAGCCAAGAGAAAGGACTGAGACTTTTCTACACTTTCTGAGGGTAGTAAGCTTTAGGATTTTAACTGCACTACCGTGTTTGGTGACTGTGCCAGTCGCTTGCTTTCTGTGTGTTTGCCCCACCTTTGGTATCTTAGCAAAGAAAAAGAAAAAAAGAAGAGGAAAAAAAGTGGAAAAAAATGAGAGCCACATTCCATTTCTAGCACTTGGGAGCTCTTCGAGTATTCGTTGTGTCTTCTGGGCATCGTCAGATGCGGCAGGCAATGATTCTGTTTGTGACACTGGGAACACCCCCTCTCCTTTGTGGCCTGTGTGTGGATTTCCATTGTGTCCAGTGTGAGCCATCCTGATTTCCGCCTCTGACACAGGCCTTCCTTCCAGAACATTTGTAACTTGTAATACAAACAAGTGACAGCCGCAGTGATGCAGTGTCAATTTCTGAATGTCATCAGGTTCCCGTATCTAAACATGTCAAGTCCTTGCCCTGTAACTTTGTAGTCTGTGATACTGTCTCCATTCCTGCATCGAGAAAACAACATCTATCTTGGAGGAAATCTGAGATCCATAGAGCAGAGGATTTTGTTGCTATGCGTGAAACAAGTAGAAAACTTTATATTTGAAGTTTAATTTTGGTCATTATTTATTATTATAATACATCAGTTGATAGAACTTTATTCTGGTATAGAAAGTATTAAAAGTTGTTTTTTCAGCAATGACTGTTTTCTTTCTGCTGTTAGAATAAAATGTCTTTGAAGCAGTCCAGTTTTATCCAGTGTTTTACTCAATAAAACCTCTAACTTTGGGAAAAAAAAAACACATCTTTTCCTATTCACTTATGTGTACTGCAAAGAACAAAACCTGTGTGTGTGGGGGGGGAAGTCATCAAACTTCGGCAAGACTTGGTCCAACCCCATTTTTTTAAAAGCCCTGTAGCATTCTGGGAGAGCCTCATGCTTTTCCAAGGGACTGAGTCTCTGTGTAGTACAGTGTGTGTGTGTTGTGTGTGTGTGCACCTGTGCCTGTGCACGCCCAAGTGCCTGTATGAACCACACTTCATTTTCAAACTACGGGAATATTAATGCATGCCCCTTATTGTGGTGATCACAGGAGGAGCCACTTAGAGCCCTGGAGTCCTTTATTCTACTTTACTGGTAAAAAGTTTTTTTTTTTTTATTTTAAATCATTAAATGGAAAGAAGTCTTTCCCTGCCAAATTATCTGAGGATAATCTGGATGTTTCCTCTGGAAGAAAACAGCTTGGGGGACCGGGAGTGTGCTCACCACCTGATGAGCGAGCTCTTTTGTTTTACATTTTGTGCTTTAGTTTGGCCCCAAAAATAAATTTGCAGGGTGCATGCTATAGCTCCGGGCCATAGAGGGCCCATGCAGGTTCAGCCAGAAAAGGCACCTGCGTGTGTTACAGGAGTTTGTCTGCTTAGCATGCTTCTTTCAGCCTGGAAGCCTGCGTGTGGCCTAGGGCAGGGAAAGGGGGCAAACAAATGGAGCTGTTATTGGTCCTCACTGTCCAGGACGACAGAAGTCAAATGTGGAGGTCTCAGTTGAACGAGCGCTCTGGACTTCTGTCTACACCACCTGCACGATGGATCTGAAACCCACAGGAGCTGGACAAGACCCCACAGTGGTGAGGGCAGGAGGGCAGGAATGCTGGACTATCAGGTGGGCTGGAGAGCACGTGGACCCTCTTGGAATGGCACTGCCATCAGGAAGCGGCCCCAGCCTTCCACATTTTCAACAGGTCCTGGTCACTTGGATTTTGTAGGGCATCCACACAACATTTGTCTGAAAAAGCTGGGCAATGAATGGATGAACAAAATGCAGCACGACCACAGAGGGGAATATTATTCTGCATAAATAAGTAAGGACTGCCTTGTGCTACAGCCTGGATGGGTGAACCAAGGAGCCAGGCGCCAAACTACAGCCCATATGATTCTGTTTATGTGAAGTGCCCAGAGTAGAGAAACCTACAGTGACAGACCGCCCCAATGGGGCTCCTGGGCGCGGGTTCTGTGCGTCGCCTGCTCTTGGCTGTGTGAACACGGGCACCCAACTCTGTTTACTTCCCAAGCCCCTGCCCCTTGCCTCCCCAGGGTCAGGGCTGTGATTAGAAATTGCACCCCAGCTGCAGCAGGGGAGGGGTGGGCCAGGCACTGGGCCAGCTGCTGGGGCCTTTGCCACCTGCTGCCATCCCCACTGTCACCACAGGACTCAGCCAACAAGGTGAGGCTTCCTGGGAGTGAGCAGGGCTGCAGGGCTGGGCAGGGGCCTTGGGAGCCCCTTCTTTGGCCAGGGCCCCATGGGAGTGGGAGGGACGGTGAGGTGCGGGCACCAGTCTGGAGTTGAGAAATGGAGCATGAGGTTTTCCTGGTGCCCCCGGAAGGGGCCCTAAGGTCCGTGAGATCCAGAGGAGCTGTCCCTAGGAGACCAGTTATGTTTTGAAATTCCATTAGGCAACAGCCTAATGATGGGCCACAGATCACTTCAGGTTCCTAAACATCTTTCTTGCCCCTGAACTGCACCCTCCTCCTCGGCCCGGCCCTGCCCTGATGGCCGCCAGTCTGCTTCCTGTGTTCAGATTCCCCTGTGCTGGATGCTTCACGCAGATGGACTCCGGTCACCGGTACCTTCTGTGTCCGGCGTGTTTCACTTAGCCCGCATTTCCCAGGTTTGCCGCTGTAGGTGACATCTGTCAGGATGCCCTGCTTGACCTCCAAGGCCCAGCCAGTCTCTCCAACTTCATCTTTCACTCTCCTCCCTCACTTATCTGTCTCTGGTCAAAATGGCTATTTTTAATGGGTTTCTGCCCCAGGGCCTTTGCACATGCCATGCTTGGGGCCCTCCCGTACTTAGGTTTCAACTGAAATGTTCCTCCCTGACACGCACTGCCACACGGATGCATGTGTCCCTGGCTCCCGTGTCATGCCACAGCCTGTCACTTGCTTTCTGTCTTCCTTGTAGCAGTAATCACTCTGAAAATCTCTTACTTATCCCTTTGTTTACATGCTTGTGGTCTGTTTCCCTTACCAGAATGTAAATTCCTAAGTAAATTCCTAAATTCTGTGCCTTTCAGACCTCTGCTACAAACAGCACCTGGTACAGTGTTGCATCTCGAGAAATATTCATTGGGTGGATACAAATTCCCAGCCCAACTGTCTTTGATGCTGATCACTGGAGTAACTGTGGAAATGTGAGCTTTTACAAAAGAAGTTTCACCAGCAATCTCCAGCAAAGGGGCTCTGGAGCCAAGAGGGATGTTGGGTCCATCGCAGACCTAGCAGCGTGCTTGAGAGCTTGGGAGTGACCCTGCTCGCTGTGCATGTGGCTGTGTGTCTCTGTGGCTGAGGAGGGCCCATGGGGTCTTGGGAGACCAGATCCCAGCATGGGAGCTCAAGGCTGCATGGTGCATAGTTCTAGGCAGGAGACCCTGATCTGTCCTCCTTGTCACAGATCTGCCAGGCAGGCTCCTCCTTGGTCTCACTGAGCTTCGGGTTCCTCATCTGTGAACGAGCCTGTCACACAGACTCGCTGCGGGTGGCTCGAGAGATCCTGGGCAAGTGTTTTGCAAACAAAGATGCTCCCTGCATTGGTTATTCCTGCCAGCATCAATATCCAAAAACGGGTGCCCTGCCCGTGCCATGGTGTGGCCAGGGAAGACGGAGCCCAGGCAGCCATGTCCACGGCCACCCCGGCTCCCTCCCCAACCCCAGTGACCCCAGCCACACTCGTGCCTGTGACCCTTGGGTCAACACCTCCTCTTAATGCCTTTCCATTTCTCAGTTTGCTGACTGGGGTGATTTTCAGTGAGGTCCACATAAATAATTCAAAAATAATTCACGATGAAGAGGAACACGCTTCTGGAATGGATGATGGCATGATGAATTAAACACTTTAGAGGGCCAACGTAAATTATTTTAATGCATGTAATAGATCCATCCAGTGAGAGTTGAGGCCCTGCATGTCAGGCCTCTGTGCCCCTGGGGCCTGGAGGTGGTGGGAGCAGGTGGCTGGGAGCTGGCGCTGCTGGGGCTTGAATCATTTCCTTTGCCAAAGACCCATTCTCCCAGCACTTAGGTTCTCCCAGAACTTAGGTTCTCCCAGCACTTAGGTTCTCCTAGCACTGAGTGAACAGTGGGAAACGTGTCTGCTTCTAGCCAGGTGGGAGCAGGAACCAGGAGACCGATGAGGCTGCGTGAGAGCATCTATCGGCATTGGCAGTGACAGAGGCCTGACCTGCACCCTGCCTTCCATTCATCCTCTGCTCCTCTCCAGGGCAGCGAGGGGCTCTGCCGTGTGGCCACAGGCAGTTAACATGTCATGTGTCCCTTGGGAATTAACAGCAGTGTCTCCCCATTTACACTCACCGCATGCTAGTGCAGGAAGGGGTCATTGTGTGCAACTTACCCATTTAACAGAAGGGAAAGCCTAGGACTCAACGTCCCCAGGCATGGGAAGTAAACACATTTGTTCTCGTGCTATCTCCGCTGTATTTACGGAGTGCTGTCTAAAGATGGCTGTGGCTTTGTAGAAGGAGACCTGTAATCCCAGAGGGAAGAACTCATTGATTCTAGAATGTGCTGCTCTGACCCCTTATGGTCAGGGAATGCCTGGTACCAGTGTGTTATGGTGACCGGCTGTCTCCTGGCTGGAGAGAATCATTCACTCACTCTACGGCTAATGGTCCAGGGGTCTGTCCCGAGCAATGGCCACAGCAGTGCATGAACCCTGCTCACAGCCAACTCGCGGCTGCTTGATGCTCTTGGGAGGAACGGAAATCAAGAGCTGTAGTCACACGTGCAGTGCAGTCTTTGAGTTCATCTCCAGCCAGACAGCGCCTCGGTGGCCTGTCCATCTGCATCCAAAATCCCACCCTGGCAATTCAGCTGTGCATGGAGGACTTGATGTGATGGAGCATAAGAGCAGGGGGAATGGAACATGAGCTGGGAGAGAGTTGTGGGAGGAAGCGATGGGCCTTGAATGAATGAGATTTGGATGTGAGGAGCTGAGAAAGAGTGTGAGAAGGTTCCAACAGGAAGGGGCGGGGTGCTCCCAAGATCCTCGGGGAGCTCTGCCCTGATGAGTGGACTGGGGAGCCTGGAGCCCA
Source organism: Oryctolagus cuniculus (assembly GCF_964237555.1). Classification (NCBI taxonomy): domain Eukaryota; kingdom Metazoa; phylum Chordata; class Mammalia; order Lagomorpha; family Leporidae; genus Oryctolagus; species Oryctolagus cuniculus. The sequence continues at coordinate 14,094,291 of NC_091438.1, forward strand.
GAGACCAGTGTGTAGGCTGTGTATGTCCCTCCCGAGTGTGTGCATGGACAGCCTGACCTTTCATGGGTGGTGTTACGAGGCCAGCTTCATGAGTGGGATTAGTGCCTAGACTGGCCCCACAGAGCTCTCGCGCCCTGTTTTCTACCATGGGAATGCAGGTGGAGAAGGTGCGCACGGGTCGGTCGGGAAGCAGGTGTTCCCCAGGCACCATACGAGCTGGTCCCTTGATCTGAGGCTTCTCCAGAACTGTGAGAAGCAAACTTCTGTGACTGACACGGGGACGAAGGAACAAAGCCCTTGCAGGTGGGTACGCATCAGATGGCCTGTGTGTGTGTGTGTGTGTGTGTGTGTTGAAAAAACGTTTTCAGGGGCCAGTGTTGTGGTGCAATGGGTTAAGCTGCTGTCTGCAGCACTGGCATCCCATGTGGGTGCCGCTTTGAGTCCTGGCTGCTCCAGTTCCCATCTAGCTTCCTGCTAATGAGCCCAGGAAACTGCGGAGGATGACCCAAGAACTTGGGCCCCTGCATCCATGTGGGGGAGCCAGAAGGAGCTCCCAGCTCCTGGCTTTGGCTTAGCCCAGCCCCAGTCATTGTGGCTCTTTGGGGAGTGAGGATTGAACCAGCAGATGGAAGGCCTTTCTCCCCCAACCATTCTCTCTCTCTCTCTCTCTCTCTCTCTCTCTCTCTCTCTCTCTCTTCCTCTCTCTGTACTTCTGACTTTTAAGTAAGGAAACAAATCTTTTCAAGATATTTTCATTAGCATGTAGATCAGGGTGGGCCCGCCCATGCTATAGCCCAGGAGGATTCTCGATGAAGATGAAATTCCTGACCCTCAGAGGGGATCTCAGGAGGTGGCTGATGAGTACTGTCTGTCAGTGATCGCAAATTGGCTGTCATTTCCTCCATTAGGCCGCCTACCAACCCTGAGTCCATTCATTGTCTCCTCTTTGTGGTCCCAGAGCACATCGTTCTGGATGAGAGTGGAATGCACTGTAGCATGCCATGGAGGGCTGCACCTGTCCCCGCTGAGGCTGAACCCTGGCCACAGCCCTGTCCCTGTTGTTGCAGCAGGCCCCCAAGCTGTCCTGGCTCATCCTTTAGGATTAGCAACCACTTACCGAAGGAGTCCACTGAATTGAAGGGAGGGGCTGCAGCTGGCCCTTCAAGGAGCCATTTGCTTCTGTAACAGTTAAAACCTTGATGGCCAGCATTGTCCTCCTAGGGAGTGGTGGCTGTTTAGGGGAAGGCCAGGTCTGGGGCAGGATATAACTACCACCTGCATGTAACTCCCCAGGGCGGCTGATGCCCACGTGGCCATCATAAACCTTCCTTGAAGAGCACAGCATCACCGACCAATGAAAGGAAGGCAAAGAATATCACTGACCAATCAAAGGAAGGTGGCAGGCATCACTGGCCAATTAAAGGAAAGCACCAAACATCATTGGCCAATCAAAGGAAAGCGGCAAACATCACTGAACAACTAGGGAATTGGACACAAGCTGAGCATGCACCGCTTAACCCTAACTCTAGTTCCTAAAATCCTTTATGCTTAACCCCCTGGGGAGCCTGAGAATGAAGCCATAGCTGCCCAGCTCCTTGCTCTTCACTTTGCAAATAAACACCTCTTTTCTTCCACCATGCCATGTCAGTAATGGGCTTTCTGCAAATTGGTTGAGAGGGCTCCTACAGCAACACCTCCAGCTAGTTTGGGAAGTTGTTCTGCAATACCACTTAGACTGGAATGGGTCTTTTGGGGGTGGTGGCTGTGACTGGTTTATTGCTGGATCCGTGGTGATCCTAATGGGAACCTCATGTATGCTTCATGGTTCTGCATTTATAAATGAGCCCTCAAGAGGTACAGCAGTAGACATAAGGTCAGGTGGAAAGTCCAGACTTCCTGAGATTTCAGGTTTTTGTTTTTTTTTTTTTTTTTTTTGGACAGGCAGTTAGACAGTGAGAGAGGGAGAGACAAAGAGAAAGGTCTTCCTTCTGTTGGTTCACCCCCCAAATGTCCGCTACGGCTGGCGCTGCACCAATCCAAAGCCAGGAGCCAGGTGCCTCCTCCTGGTCTCCCACATGGATGCAGGGCCCAAGGACTTGGGCCATCCTCCACTGCTTTCCCAGGCCACAGCAGAGAGCTGGACTGGAAGAGGAGCAACCGGGACAGAATCCTGCGCCCCAACTGGGACTAGAACCTGGGGTACTGGTGCTGTAGGTGGAAGATTAGCCTAGTGAGTCATGGCACTGACCAAGATTTCAGTTTAACAGGATCACACTGTCTTCCATGAGCTTCTTGGGAAAAAAAAAAAAAAAAAAACAATAAAACGTCAACACTATAGGTGGCTTTTAGCTGGTGAGCTTATTCAGGCCAGAATTGTGTATCTTCTAGTGCCTGGTGCAGGGGCACCCCCAGTGTCTGTAGAAAGAAACACCACGGGGCCATGGTGGGTGCCTGTTGTTTTGCCCCAAGTCCCATCAGCTCACCTCTGAATGCCTCTGCAGCTGCTGTGGACAGTTCCCGGCGCAGATGGCGCTTCATGCATGAAGAACTGCAGGGGCTTGTTCAGCTGCTTGCAAGAAAGCTGAACATCCCAGGAATGTAAGCCTCTGGGGCAACCCCAGCCAAAGAGTGGCCGAATCCCTGGGGACTGCCTTTCTCCCAGGTCCCACCATCCGCAGGATTGAACACCAGCTGCCCTCACTGATCACGTCCCCAGGAATACCCCCAGGATTGCATTCCTCCATTCCCCATCTCACATCCCCACTCCTGTTTCTGGGATCAGCTCCTGCACCCTGTCCTTGTCTCACCAGGTGTCTATATTTGGGGAACTCAAACTAAGACAGGAGATAAATAGCTGAGCAGGGGTTAAATGAAGAATGAGTGAGATGACAGAGAAGCGAGGGGACTGTGAAAGCAGACCACACATTTCACCCTCTTCCTTGGGCTGAAGAATATGATACCCGACATTCCAGGGGGCCTGTGGGGCTTCTTGCCCAGGGTAGACCAAGACAGTGGGGACTGTGCCTCAGAGCATGGTTCTCCACAGGACCATGGGGGACCAGAAGACAGTAGAGTAGTGTGCACATGAGAGGTGCAGTCAGAGCTGTGGAGGGTGCCTGTGCTCACATCCTGGGCTGATCACCACACATGGCACTTGCTACCGGCCGTCAAGGACACTGCAGCAGTTGATGAAGCGAGGGGTCACCCCAGAGAGGGGAAAACAATGGTAATCTGGGCTCTGAAGTAAGCCCTATAAAAATAACCAAAAAACCCAGAGAACTGAGGTGGGAGCTAGGTGCAGAGGAACCTGGGCCGAATGAGGAGAGAATTTGGTACCTCGTCCAGATGGCTCCTTCCCACCACCCCGCCATTTTGATATGGGCACAGGAATGAGTCGTGTACCTGAAGGCAGGAACAGAAGGTTCCAACAGAGATTGCACAGAGAAAGGCAGACTCTGCTGAACACTTTTGACAACCAGCCTGCTCCCCACACCGGCTTGAGTGATGCTTGGAATAGACTGCGCCAGGACGGCGGGCAGAGGCTCTCACCCTGCTCTCCGGAACCTCCTGCACTTGGCCGCCAGCTCACTGGGCAAGGGCTCTGAGTGTGTCTGAGTCCTCAGGCTGCTGTAACAAAGTCCCACAGACTGGCTGGTTTGTCAACAATGGACATTTATTTCTCACCCTTCTGGAGGCTGCAAAGGCAAGGTCAAGGTCAAGGTGCAGGTGGATTCCAAGCCTAGTGTAGTCCACTTCCTGATTCACACACTGCCATTTTATCATTGCGTCTTCACAATGTGGAAGGGGAAGGGCAATTGTGAGAGTCCCTTTGGTAAGAGATCTACTCACCCATGTGACTTAATCACTTCCCCAAAGCCTCACCTCCAAGCACCATCCCATTGGGAAGTAGGCATCCACGTATGGATTTTAAAGGATATGAGCATTCAGTCTACAGTGGAGTGTCCTAGCCTATACCTCCTCCCTTTTGTGAAAAGCAATTGCTTTAAAAAATGATTTATTTATGTATTAATTTGAGAGGCAGAGTTACAGGGAGAGAGGGAGAGGCACACAGAGAGAGATTGATTTTCTGCCCCCAAATGGCCACAATGACCAGGGCTGAACTAGGATTCAGGGTCTTCATCTGGGTCTCCCAAGTGGATATAGGAGCCCAAGTACTTGGGTATCCTGGCTGCTCCACTTTGGATCCAGTTCCCTGCTAGTGCTCCTGGGAAAGCAGAGAAATATGACTCAAATGCTTGGGCCCACGCCACCCACGTGGGAGACCTGGAAGAAGCTCTTGGCTCTTGGCTTTGATTTGGCCCAGACCTAGCTGTTGTGGCCATCTGGGGAGTGATCCAGCAGATGAAAGACTCTCTCTCTCGCTCTCTCTCTCTCTCTGCCTCTTCCGCATTCTATCTGTAACTCTGATATGCAAATAAATAAACATATCCTTTAAACAAAAAGGAGGTAGAGACATAAATCCATATTTTTAAGGAATCCCTTCTCAGAACCCATGAACGGTCCTTAGTGAATTTGCTGTGGTTTTCCCTGGCCTGGGCCCTCAACCTCGGCCCACCACCCCCCACACAAGGGCATGCAGCCATAGGGGCAGCAGGGACCCCTGCTGCTCTCGCCATCAGTGCCTCCTCCTCCCGGGTAGAATTTAGGAAATGTCATCCCCAGAGTGGCTGTGTGAGTGCAGTGTGCCGGACACCTGTGAATGCCCTGTGGCCATGGCTGCTGGTCCTGTCTGCCCAGGGTGGGGCTCCTTTGCTCCTTCATCTTCTAGAAATCCAATTTTACAAGCTGTTGGTCTTCAGTGTGGATGGCTGCATTTTATTAATTTGGGAAAGAATGCATTATTTTTAATGACTCTGGAGCTCTTCTGGCTGCACCCACAGCTGCAGCCTGCACAAAGGGTCTTCCTGCTGTGACCAGGGTGTGAGCCAGCATCTGTGGGCAGCGTGCCACTGCAGGGCTGCGGCCATCCAAGGTCGTGGTGCTGTCCAGGGGTGTCAGTGTGAGAAGTGACGTGGCACTGGTGTCCCTGGAGAGGAGCCCACTGGGCAATCCCAGCGGGGGTTCTCAGTGGCTCCAAACCACTCTTACTTTGCTGCACAGAACTGGCCAGAGCTATGCAAGGCCCACAACCAAGCCTGAGCAGGAAACACCCTCTATGTGCCTTCTCCCTCCTTTTCACAAACAAGATGCCTATCAGCAGGGGATGGTGTGAGGGGTCCTGGTGGGTTGTCTCAGGCCTGCTCTAGGGGTCCTGTCTCATGGCCCAAGACAGGGCAACTCGACCATTTTGCAGGTGCTCCTCCGCCCCTCCCCACCTCTAGCAGCTCCCCCTGGCTGACTTCCTTTGTTTCATCACTGGCAGTCAGGGCAGTGTCCTCACTGTCACCTCCCCTGGAAGTTGGTTTCTTGTCCACACTGTTCCCTCCAGGCAGCCCTTCAGGACTTAGTGGTGAACCTTCCCTTCTCCTCTTGGAGTCATCAGGGGGTCTTTCCAGCTTGGAGCCCTCCTGTAGCCCATGATCCACCCAGCGTGGCTGGCTCAGCCCCTGGCAGAGGGGCTTGGCTCAAACCTGGCCTCTGTGCACTGAAAGGGCCCTGGGCAACATGCTCACAGTGCCCAGGGGCAAGGGGTCAGGGAGTGCTGGCTGGGGACAGAGTGGACCCTGGGGTCTGTATTGCAGAGTGAACTGGGAGCTCCCGCAGGGTTTGGGGGGTCATGAAGGGCAGGAGGATGGTGCTGCAAGCAACATGGAGGCAGAGCTTGCTCGTGGGCTCCTACCTTGCAAGTGTTGGCTCCCTAATAAGAATCCAGAGCTGTAGACCTGGTGGCTGGGGCGCTAGCTCCTGCCTGCTAGCTACAGTCCAGTTTAGTAAACCCTTCAACTGCTAATCAGGTCGTTATTTAACTGATGGCTGCTTTCTCTGCCAAGGCCCTTCACCCCTGGCCATGGCCTTGTGTGCACCTACAGCACGTGGTGTTATTTTTGTTTTCGAGGTTGACTGGGTTCAAGGCCGCATTGTGGTTCTAATGGCCCCTGCTGAAGATGCTGTCATTACCCAGATGATAGAATTTCGATGGGTTCCATTGCTTCTCTGTGTTAGGCAGTGGGCAGGGTGTGTGTGAGAGCAGACTTCTTTCCTCTTCCCTTTCTCCTGCTGGGTTCCCTCCCTCCCAGGCAGCAGTCTGGATCAGGCTGCTCTGCTCACCTCCCTGGGGCCAGGGTGATCCAGACTTAAATCTACCTGGGATCCCCAGGACCTTGGCAGGTCTTCTCGGAAGTGGGGTGACTGCGGTCTCTGCTGTTGGCTCTGGGGAGCCGTGCATTGGTGCGGCCAGCATAGTGCCCCGGCACCTGTGTATGCTGTCGTTGTGGATGGAAGCTGTGCACGCAAGTGTGTGTGTGTGTGTGTGCTGGGAGCAGAGATTATGCATGAACGTGGCCTTTCAGTTCACTGCAGTATTCCACTAAAGTAGATCATTATTCTGTATGGAATAAATAGTGTTATTGGGCTGATATGCTTAAGGCTAATGAGCCCAAGTCTAGCATCTGAGAAGCCAGATAACAAGACAGGTTTTTCTCCATTGGCTTCTACTGATGTATTAATTAATGAAATCCGCCAGCGCCGTGGCTCACTAAGCTAATCCTCTGCCTGAGGTGCCAGCACTCCGGGTTCTAGTCCTGGTTGGGACACCATATTCTGTCCCAGTTGCTCCACTTCCTGTCCAGCTCTCTGCTGTGGCCTGGGAGTGCAGTGGAGGATGGCCCAAGTCCTTTGGCCCTGCACCCGCATGGGAGACCAGGAGAAACAGCTGGCTCCTGGCTTCGGATCAGCCCAGCGCACCAGCCACAGCGGCCATTGGAGGGTGAACCAACGAAAGGAAGACTTTTCTCTCTGTCTCTCTCTCTCTCTCTCACTGTCCACTCTGCCTGTCCAAAAAAAAAAAAATTAATGGAATCCAAGATTCCCCTTTGAGCTGCAGGAGTGTTTAAATCATTCCTGAGCTGTACATTAGGCCCTCGCCCCCTCCTGCCCTCAGATGCTGTGGAAGACTTGGGGGAGGGCAGCTGGGTCTTCAGGCCTCTGGTCTGGCCCAGGTGGGAGCAGGAGCAGGTACAGCCAAGAAGCCACAGCCAGACACCCCAAGGGCCATCTGTGTCCCAGCCCTGTGCCACATCACAGCCTGCAGAGGCCTAGCCAGCTCTCCCTTCCTCATTGCTATGGGCAACCTGCCCCAGGGAAGCCTGGTAGGCCATGGGTCCAGGCCTGCCTTGGAGACGCTTCTGCTGACCCCACCTCCTTTGGGAGCCAGTGCATCTCATGGTGTTTCTATTGACTGTTTAAAGTGAAGGAGGCTGTGGACGTCCTAGACAAGGCGGTGATGCTTATGTGGTTGGTTCACCGGTCTTGGGTCACCATTTCCTTCTGCAAGTAGCAGTGTGTTCAAAGCTGGTGTTGGTGTTAACCAGGTTGGGGTACTGGGCCTGACTCCAGCATCTGTCAGCTGTGTAAAGGCAGTCATGTTGTTGCAATTGTTTAGGCCTCCTCTTCCTCGTCTGTGGAATGGGGTAGTGGCAGTATGTACCCCAAAGGGCAGCTGGGAGGACCGAGAAGGAGCATGGGTGATGCAATCCCAGGAACAGGTCTGCCTGGAGCAGACGCCTGGGGATGCGGGGATGGTTACAATTTGTAACAATGACAACATCTCTTATTGAAGGTGGAATGGGGAGAAGTCACAGTGGCAAAGAATGATTCTCACGGCCGGCGCCGTGGCTCACTAGGCTAATCCTCCGCCTAGCGGCGCCGGCACACCGGGTTCTAGTCCCGGTCGGGGTGCCGGATTCTGTCCCGGTTGCCCCTCTTCCAGGCCAGCCCTCTGCTGTGGCCAGGGAGTGCAGTGGAGGATGGCCCAGGTGCTTGGGCCCTGCACCCCATAGGAGACCAGGAAAAGCACCTGGTTCCTGGCTCCTGCCATCGGATCAGCGTGGTGCGCCGGCTGCAGCACGCCGGCCGCGGTGGCCATTGGAGGGTGAACCAACGGCAAAAGGAAGACCTTTCTCTCTGTCTCTCTCTCTCTCACTGTCCACTCTGCCTGTCAAAAAAAAAAAAATTAAAAAAAAGAAAAAAAAAAGAACGATTCTCACAAAGATGAAATTGCATTCTTTTTTTAAAAAAAGGTTTATTTATGTGTTTGAAAGACAGAGTTACAGAGAGAGAGAGGAAGAGAGACACACAGAGAGAGAGAGAGAGAGAGAGAGAGAGAGAGAAGGAAGGGAGGAAAGAGAGAGAGAGAGCTATCACCCCCTGGTTCACTCCCCAAATGGCTGCAACCACCTGGGCTGGGTCAGAAAGAAGCCAGGAGCCAGGAGCTTCTTCCAGGTCTTCCACACGGGTGACAGGGACCCTAGCACCTGGGCCATTCTCTGCTGATTTCCCAAGCACATTAGCAGAGAGCTGGATGGAAAGTGGAGCAGCCAGGACTCAAACTGGCGTCCATATGGGATTCAGGAATTGCAAGTGCCGGCTTAACTTGCTATGTGGCAACTCTGGCCCCTGCGTTATTTTTATACCTTGTAGTAACTTTAGCCTTTACAGCACACCAGCAAGAATGTATCTTTCAGGGGCCTGTTTCAGATTTTAAATCAGGTGATATCAGCTGTTAGCACTTTCTTTCCCATGAAGAGTTGGTGCAAGTGCCTTACAGGTCTCTCAACAACCTTGCTGCAACCATGAACTTGTGTTTTGGTTCTCCCTGCATAAATAACCATGATACACCAAGTACCCCAGAGGTGCCCATGTGTCTCCTAATTCTATGGGAGCCATGTCCCCTCATACCTTGTACCCCATACCCCTTGTCCCCTCATACCCTGTGACCTTGTACCTTACATCCCATGGATGGCCATGTATCCCATATCCCATAGGTGACCATGTACCCCACATGTGTGTCACCCAGCAAAATTTCCAAGATGAACATTGTTGCCCTGGACTTCACAAGGTCCTCTTTCTGGCCCACCCTGGCTGTGCCCTGGAGTCTGGTGGAGCAGGGTCTCTGGGGACATGGTGAGGTGTCATTCCACTGCAGGTATGACCCCTAACAGCCTGGGATAGGGAGCAGGCCCTGGCCCTTCCTGACGCCCCTACTGGTGCTGGACAGTGGCCCCTCAATCCCCGGTCATTGGTCCCCACCCCTTGCACATACTGCCAGAACCCCATGGTGCTTTAGTGCCTGCCAGCGCCCACAGCCACAGCCCTGAAGCCTGCTTTTGCTTGTGCGTTTTGTAGTCATATACCTACCTAATGTTGAGTCTACTGTATTTAGAATCAATAGCCTCTTAGATTTAAAATCTGAGCCGAACTATAAACCATAAAAGAGCTCCTGATTATTTCATTAGTAATTTGCTAATTGGCATTAGATATTTAATTACACATTCCAAATATTTGATGAATTATTTCAGCTCTGCAGAGAAAGCCGGTGACAAGGACTTTATTCCTGGGAAGCAGAGAATCAGAGGGAGAGCCTGCAGGAAGGGCGAGTGTCTGTGTTTGTCGGAAGCTGGCACAACCTGTGCGAGAAACCCACTTGTACAGCTGCGATGTCCCACAGGGCAGCCAGTGGCCTGAGCCGGGGCCTCTCCCAAGCCGGTGTGGTGCACGGCAGCACTGGCCGCCCACCCTCTCTTTCCTGCTTTGATCCGATTCCCGTAGCAGAAGGTGATGCCCCTCCCCTCTTCTCATGGGCTGTGTCTTGACATGGATAAAAGGAGTCATCTCTGACTCTCACCCTGTCCCCTGTCCACCCAATTCATCTCGCAGCAGGCCCTGTCTGCATCGGACACCAGATGGCTCCCACAATCTTCTTAGAATGGATTTGCATCAGATAACACACCAACTCTGGCTCCCTCCCTTAAGGTGTGGGAGCTGCTTCTCTGGAAAGAAAGAAAAAAATGGTAATTTCAGGACCAGGAAAAAAAATTGCACAAATGTTCATTTCTGTTTCCTCTGGGATCCTTCTGATAATAAGTTGGCCCTGAATTCAGGCAGCCCCCAAAGTGTGTTGGGTTTCTCCATGATGCTTGGGACCCTGGTATCCCGGGGCCAAAGTCTCCATGGGACAGGTTCACCAAATTGTGGCAAGATGTGGCTGCACACTGGGCTTTTTTCCTGTATCTGTCGGGGGTTTCTGCACACACCAGCTGGCCCCTCTGTGGCACGGGTGGACTGTGGGCTGGGCTGGATTTCAAACATGGATTAGCACAGCCGCTTGCATGGCTGGGGCCGAGTGCAGAGGGACACATCTCTCTCACAGATTCTCACCTTGAATCTTCTGCTATCCTCAAAACAGATTGTGATGGAGCCATACGTGGACTTTCCAATGGCCACTTCGGAGAAACCCGGGGAGGATTAGAAGAGAGAGCCACATCCCAGCCACACACCTGAAATACAAATCAAAAGGAAGAAGTTAGCTCTTAAACGGCCAGCCGTGCCCGATGCTGTGTGTGCCTCTGGAGGGAAGGCGAGTGCGTGCCCACTGCCTCCTCCTGCCATGTTTCTCAGATGTAGGCAGGAACATGGTCTGGAGCTGGTGAAGGACCCAGAAGAATGGAAACACCTTTGTTTCCTCACACACTCGCTCCAGAGTGCGTGCAGCCATTCGGGAGGTGTCAGTGCAAGAGGGCACCCTTGCAGCTGCAAGACTAGGGACTCCTCTTCTGAGATGTCCACAAACAGCACTCTGGGAAGGAAGCAGGGAAAGTGAAGAGAACCCAAGACCTGGGCGCGCACCCCAGTGGCACTCCTAAATGGATCCGGAGACCACTGCTGAGCCCTAAGATGCAGACAGTGCCCCCCCATTGATAGACGGGGTGGGGGCCCTGGAACAGCCACTGCACCAAACCTCCAGAAGGACAGGGATGACAGGAGGAGGCTGAGCACGGCCCCCTGCTCCTTGTCTGCCTCAGAGCTTTGAAATGCGACTGTGTTTGAAGTGGCCTGGATAAGTAGATGCAGCAGCATTTAGGAGAGGCTGCCTCAAATCCCTTTGGAAATAGGATGAATATAAGATAAAAATGAATCAAGTAATGTTTCCCATCAAAATCGAGCTGCATTGGCCAACACCCTTTGAAACAGTGACGCTTCCACAAGCAGGAAGACTGTCCTGTCCCTCAGCCCTCTGGTACCTGTCCTGGACGAGGAGGTACAGCTCTACAGATGGGGGGCCTTTGGGGTTGCTCCCCACCAGGCTCAGACCTGCAGGCCCTGGCCTCATTCCTGTCCTGGCTGCCATCCAGGCCATAGCCCCAGCCCCCAGCAGCCTTTCTTTGGCGCTGCCCACCCTTCTTTCCAGGCAGTTCTTCCATCTTCACCATCCCCCTCCCCCAGACCCTTGGAAGAATCAGCTCTTCCCAGGATCAAGGCTTGTGTTGAACAGTTTAAAAGGCAATCCCGTGGTTTAACTAGGAACATAGAAAGGGTGGAGAAAGCTCTTGATCATTTGGTGAGTCTCAGTCTCAGGGGGTGACAGGGCTGATGAGCTGGCGAAGCTCACACCGTTTGTCAGCCAGGCTTCCTTCTCCATCGTCTCTTTGTGATGCTTTAAGACTTGTAGCTGCATCTCCTTCAGGAAGCCTTTATGGGTCCTCCATGATGCTCTGTCCCTTGCCCGCCCCTGGGGAATGTCAGCTGTGTACTGTGCGGGCCCCTTCCTCCTGGAAGACTGACCAGTCCTGGCCAGTATGGCTGAGCTGGCCACTTCTGCGTGTGCCCCACGCTGGAAGGCCTGGCACTCATTAAATGATTGCTATCTATTTTGCTTTTGAGCAGGGAGATGAAATGAACTGCAGTCATAGTTTTTGAGAGCAAGGGCGGGGAGAACCCCTGGGCGTGGGGATGTTGCTGACTGCATATGGTGAGGCTGACCTCACACATGTGTCCAACATCAGAGCTTTTGCCCTTGGACTTGGAAAGAATGTGGGGAAGAGCATCGGGGAGAGAGGCTGGGGTGAGGAGGAAAAAGCCTTTGAGTCCTAAACTCAGGGCATTTGGACAAGATAATGGGATGAAGGGTGGCTGGTGAGACTGGAGGGATGGCAAGAGCGACCACCCCAGGCCACGTGCCACCCCAGACACTGCCCAGGTGTATGTCTTTCCCTGAGCAGTGCAGTGCAGTGCGTGCCTACCTTGGGGAGCTTGAGGTTGGGTGTAGTGGGAGAGGAGACCTCCGGACTCCCTGTCCTTCCTGTCACACATACCCACAGGTTCCACTGCCGTCACCTGGCTCCAGACCACCTCAGTGAGGCAGGAAGGCCCCACGTCAGCACTGCCTACTGCACCCCAGCTTCAGGCATATACAAGGTCCCTGGGCCTGGGGAAAGGAAGCATGGACCATGTTTTCTAGGTCCTGCAATCTAGTGTTGGCACCAACACCTGCCCCTGCCCCCAACATGTACATCCCAAGGTCATGGGCAAGGTGGAAGGCTAGGGTGTGGCCTGGCCCTGCAGACCCCATTCCCCCACCTTCTCCATCCCACATGCAGGTTTGAGCACTGCTGGTCCCTGCCCACATGGAACCTACAGCCTAGATGGAGAGTCCCACTCCTGCCACTGAGACAAGGTGTGAGGGAGGAGAGGAGAGGCCCCCGGGCAGACAGATAATGTGGTGTCTGGGGTCACCTGGCTCCATTTTGGGGACATCAGAGAAAGCCTTACCAAGTACTGTTTTGATATCTAGGGGAGAAAAAAGGTTTTAAAGCAGAATTGACTGAGGCCCTTTGTGCTTTCTAAGGATGTGCATTTGCAGGTGGAAAGTGGCACAGTCCCTCGTCATGGGGCCAGGGTACCGGCCTGGGCAGGGCACAGCACCAAACAGCTCCTTTGCATGAGGGAGGTAGGCTGTGGGGCCTGGCATGGGGTCTGGGATAGGAGGGAGAGGGCCTTTATCTGGGATGGGAGGGAGAGGACCTTTATTTTCATGGGTGAACAAAGGCATGCATTGCTTTGAGTTGCTGGAGAGAGATGCCCTGGTCATGGGAGACAGAGTGAAGTCCAAGTTCATAGGGCAGACGAGAGAGAAACCTACTGGGAAGTTTAAATGATGAGCTGCCAGGATGCACCCCCACAGCTCCTCCCATTAAGGGGGGACCAGAACGGCTTTGGCTGATGGTTGAAGCCTGATAAAAATGAAGATACCAGAAACTCCTGGATTTGGTCAGTGTCGGAAGTTGGAGTTGGAGGCCCTGGGACACTTGGGGAAGCGTTTGGACTCACCCCAGGTCAAGAGGCTGGAGCCTGTGCTGATGCAGACTTCACGTCTGTGCAACACTAGGACTGGGGGCTGGGGACCAAAGACCTCTTTATTTGGCACTGACACTAGTCTGATATTAAGGGCAGAAAATCAGAATTCCAGGGTTGCTTTAAACAAAACCTTCCATTAGATCTGCGTCTGCTCAGTAACTGGCGCTAATGGCTGCAAAGTGTGGCAAGTGGGTGTCCCGCTGACCCGGTGCTTCAGAAGAATGGGGACCATGTGACAAGTGCGGGAACTGTCGGCTCCCCGGCCCCCACTCAGGGTGGCTCAGAGGCACTTGAAAGCCGCTGGTCTTAAAAGGTTCTGAATGGTGCCCCTGGTGCCTGTGCACGGAGCCTGTGCTCAGCAGGTCTTTTGTGCACAGATGGAGTGAGGCACAGCGTGTCTGGCCCTTGTTGAATTTCCACTTATTCCAAATGATTTAGGAGCAAATTGATAAAGTCCACAGGACTGGGAATTCCATGTCCCCCAAACCAACATGGCGGCTCCATGGTGGGCAAGGGGTTGGGGCTGCCCCTTATCTTAGTACTAGCCTTAGCAAGAGAAGCTGTTGGTTTCCTGATGTTCCCTCGGTGGGGTGCAGGGACAGAGCCTGCCTTTGGGAGAGCTGGAGGGATTACTCAGCATGAGCACCTACAGAGGGCTTCCCAACAGGGGCACCATCAGGGTCACGGGCCTGAGATGCCTTTGTCTTGGAGGTGGCCCTGTGCATTGTAGGCTGCTTTGCAGTGTCCTGTGCCAGCAGCACATCCAGCCCTCCGAGCTGTGGCCACCAAGAACACCTACAGGGGTCAGCACTGTGGCGCAACAGGTAAAGCTGCCTCCTGCAGTGCCGGCATCCCATATGGGCTCGGTTTGATTCCTGGCTGCACCATTTCTGACCCAGCTCTCTGCTATGGCCTGGGAAAGCAGTGAAAGATGGCCCAAGTCCTCGGGCCCCTGCACCCATGTAGGACACTGGGAAGAAGCTCCTGGCTCCCGACTTTGCATCAGTGCAGCTCTGACCATTGTGGCCATCTGGGGAGTGAACCAGCAGTTGGAAGACCTCTCTCTCTCTGCCTCTGACTGTCAAATAAATAAATAAATCTTAAAAAAACAAAAACCTACGGACACCCATGTGCCACAGCTGGGGAAGAATCGCTGATGTGGGAGAGGCAGCTCATGAGACCCTGTCCTCAAACAGCTTAACATTTGCTAGCAAAGGTAAACCAGGGGTCAAGTGCAAGAAGTGGTACCAGAGAGGCCAGGGGAAGAGAAAAGGCCCTGCTCGTGGTCTCCAATAACTCTCCGCATCATTTCCATTCCAGTGAGTCTTCCCTTCTTCTCTAAGAACTATATTTCTGAAGTCCCAAGTGACACATTCAACTCATTAAGGCTTCTTAATTCCCCCATGAATTATGGCTGCAAGGGTCTGAAGGCCTAGTATCTCGCCTTATTACACCTGTAGTTATGAGCAGTAACTATGGCCTTTATTACAACATTCAGCACCAGCCATTAAATTCAAGGCATAGGCCGGCACCGCGTGGCTCACTAGGCTAATCCTCCACCGTGCGGCGCTGGCACACCGGGTTCTAGTCCCGGTCAGGGCGCTGGATTCTGTCCCGGTTGCCCCTCTTCCAGGCCAGCTCTCTGCTGTGGCCAGGGAGTGCAGTGGAGGATGGCCCAAGTCCTTGGGCCCTGCACCCCATGGGAGACCAGGAGAAGCACCTGGCTTCTGCCATCGGATCAGCGCAGTGTGCTGGCCGCAGCGCGCTGGCCACGGCGGCCATTGGAGGGTGAACCAACGGCAAAGGAAGACCTTTCTCTCTGTCTCTCTCTCACTGTCCACTCTGCCTGTCAAAAATAAATTTAAAAAATTCAAGGCATAAAAATGATTATTTCACCCCCAAATCCACCACCACTGGCACACTTCCATGCATGTTCTCATACCAAACCCAGCCTCTCAAAGACTGAGGCCTCTGGCTGGCAACACCCAATTTGCTAAGGCGGCCTGTCAATCATTCTTAATCACGCCACATCAAGTCCAAAGTCAAGGTTTCCTTAAGTATTGGCATTAGCTGATACTTCTATAAATAAAGGAAAAGCTGCTGCTGTCATTCTCCCCGTTTCACCAGAAGATGTTCCTTTTCCTTGTAGAAATGTAGTAGGGCTAAAACCTTTCGTGTTTAGCTTGGGGCTAAACACACTCTACACGTAGCAGAAAAATCATCTAATTTTTTCAATGAAAGCCTGTGCCAGTCAAACATCTTCTTACCCACTCACACTTAAGAGGCATCAAACAATGTACAAATACCAGAATCCTCCACCACGACAGGCACCTCACCGCGTGCACATTTATGAAAAAGAACCCAATGCAGAGATGGCGTGTGGAATGCCTTGGAGATAACGAAAGACGAGCACTGCCTGCTTTTGGTGTTAAAGATTTCACTGCTAAGGAGGACGTGGGGCAGGTTCTCATTGGTCGGAGCTGTTAAAGGTTATAAAACCCAAACATTCACGCTGCTCCACAGTGCGGTGTATAAATAACTTCCAGCTCATCTAGGGGCTCGGCTCCTAGCCTGAGTCCACTGGCGAAGATACAAAGAGCATGTGGCAGCTCACAGGGGAAGCCAGGAGTGGTGCAGGAAGCTCTTCCCAGAGGGAAAGAGAGACGTCCTCTGTTTCACGAAAGAGTTAACAGAAAGAAATAAAATCAGAGATGTGTAGCCTCCAGACATCCATTAAAGTGCAGAATGCTGCTTTCTATCACAGATTATATGCCAGATGTTCAAACTATCTCTAATCATTGCAGATGTAATGGGGTAGAATGTTGCAATTTGAGTTTACTGGCATTAATCCTATATACTGCACAAGGGAAAAGATTTTAAATATATAATTATAACTCACTAATACTCGGGTTTTATTTCCTTTCGATGGAACAGGACTTATTAAAGCGACAATTTACCGCATGTTTTCTTTATTTGGCATTCGACACGTAGATATGTGTTAACCTGGGTGCAGAAAAAACACCCAGGAACGGTTGTGAGTCTGCTGCTATGGAAATTCACGTTGACACACATGAGGTACTTTCAGAGTATAAGTGGGTGAGTGGGACTTTAACCGCACGCTCTCCAAGTTGCTGCTCGGGTGTCTTCATGCCGGGAATATTTGTACTTCTTAATTCAAACAGAAATTTCCTCTGCTCTGGTTCTTCATTGCGAGTGGGAGAAGGTGCACTCTGGGCTCCAGAGGGGGGCCTGTGTGGCTGCGGGTAGAAGAGGAAAGACCTGCTCGGCACCCCCATTCTTTCAGGCACTTGCGGGATGCTGCAGAGGACCCAGAACAGTTTTTTTTTTCTTTTTCTTTTTTTGCTTTTCCAGATAATCAGCTCAATCTGAGTGTGGCTTAGAGGCAATGCTGGGGTGAGGAGTAAAGAAAGCCCCACTAAGGGTTCCCAGTTCCTCTCCTGCAAATTAAACAGCAACCATTTCCCAAGCTGGCCTCCTCCTGAGCTGGAGCACTTTCTGGGCTGCTCCTCCGCTTTGCAAAGACCTTCCTCTGCAGCCTTGTCCCTGCGAGCTTGGAACCTTGGCCACCACAGGGTCAGGGACCCTCAGCCTCCCTGTGGGTGGAAGGCTGCACACCCATTAGCTAGGAGATACTGAGGAGAGGGAGAGGGAGAGGGAGAAGGGGAGAGAGGGAGAGAGTCTTCCATCTGCTGGTTATTCCCCAAATGGCCACAATGGCCAGAGCTGGGCTGATCCAAAACCAGGAGCTAGGAGCGTCTTCCAAGTCTCCCATGTGAGTGCAGTGGCCCAAGGACTTGGGCCATCTTCTATTGCTTTCCCAGGCCATAGCACAGAGCTGGATTGGAAATGGAACAGCTGGGACTCAAACCAGTGCCAATATAGGATCCAGGCACTGCAGGTGGTGGCTTTACCTGCCATGTCACAATGTCAGCCCCGATTCCTAGAATTTAAACTACTTTCGTAAAAAGTACCTGGGAGATTCCAAGGAACTGATAACCTAAGCAATATGCAAATTGTGTTTGGTTCTGTCTCTCTCTCTCTTTCTCCCCTATGCTCCCCCCCTTCTTTGTTCCTCTTATATTATTAGAAATCTGACAATTTCCTCTGCTTAATTCTTTCCTATTCCTAGAGTTCCAAAATCCTTCTGACTATTGCAGGATAATAAAATAACATATCTCCCCTACTTGGCAGTGGCTTCTTACATCCCATTAAGCCATTCTTTCTTGCTTTCAAAAAAAATGTTTGCAATTGCAGCCATTCATTCTTCAATGAATATTTGATGCACAAATGTTATATTTATGCCCTGGATTCTACTGCTGTACCTCTGCACACACAATAACATTTTGTGTTCCAAAGCTGAAACATACCTGAACATTATAAAAGACATCTTGACTAGTAATCAAACTTGACCTGCATAATTTTGACAATGCATATGATTCAATTGAGGTAATTACAGTATGAATAGTTCAGATAAAAGTCTTACAAGGCAGGAAAGGACAGCTCTGTCATAACTGTCGATAGTCTTATCGTGATAATAAAGCACAAAAAATTATCAGACTCATTCCACTATGAGAAACAGTAAAATGTGCTTCCACCCAGGAAGCTAAGTTCCAGGAAGATCCCCTAGACATGACCGGGAACATCGTGTGCTAGGTACTTTTCCTCCTATTTCTAAGCATAGCCCTGCAACAATTCTTAATTCTGAAAAGCTTATGTTTTAGCTGTGCTATCTCTTTAGTGGATTTTGACAGCAAATTTTGTAGTTTTTTTTTTATTTAATGAGACTTCTGAATAAAAATGTTGTTTGACAATAAGTTTCTGCTCAATTTCTTGGCATGATGGCTTTCAGAATGCCTCAAGAGTAAAAAAAAACTCCCTGATGGTCTGATTTTTCTGCAATTTTTTTCTCCATAGAATGTTAATATCCAAAGTTATGACTGTTTTAGAATCTTTTCAATACTCCTAAAAATCATATTTATTGTATTGTATGCAAACTATATGATTGGTCTTACAAAAATATTTATATGTGTTATGTTTCTGTCCTTTTAAAAGAAATGGATATTTGGGGTAGTGTTTTATCTAGTCATCCTTCTGATTTTTTTTAAAAAGAGTAAATAATGTATATGACTTGAAAAGCTGGTGCCATGGCTCACTTGGTTAATCCTCCGCCTGTGGCACTGGCATCCCGGGTTCTAGTCCCGGTTGGGGCACCATATTCTGTCCCATTTACTCCTCTTCCAGTCCAACTCTCTGCTGTGGCTCTGGAAGGCAGTGGAGGATGGCCCAAGTCCTTTGGCCCTGCACCCACATGGGAGAACAGGAGGAAGCACCTGGCACCTGGCTTCAGATTGGCGCAGTGGGCCGGCTGTAGCTGCCATTTGTGGGGTAAACCAATGGAAGGAAGAGCTTTCTCTCCTTCTCTCTCTCTCACTGTCTAACTCTGTCAAAAAAATACTGTAAATTAATTGAGAATTTATTAGCTTGCTTTCCTGAGGCTAAGATGGTTATTTTGCAAATAAATAATAATTTACATGGATAACAGTGTTTTTATAATAGAATTGAATATTCAATGTAAGTTTCTTTTGTGAATTGATTGCATAAAGTTTTCTCTTTTCCAAAGCAATGTCCTAGAATTTGGCGTTTATTTCCTTTCTATGAATAATCTGCAAGAGATAACAGATAGTAACCAAATTCCCACCCATGCTGGATTGGAAGGGCCCACAGATGAGTCTGTATTTGGTTGTCACTGTGCTTTTTTTTCTTAAAAAGAAAAAAATGTATTGATTGATTTGAAAGGCAAAGTTACAGACAGAGAGAGGGAGAGACAGAAAGAGAGGTCTTCCATCCCCTGGTTCCCTCCTCAAATGAGAGCTCAGTCAGAGCTGAGCTGATCCCAAGCCAGGAGCTTCTTCTGGGTCTCCCGTGTGGGTGCAGGGGCCCAAGGTCTTGGGCCATCTCCCACTGTCCTCCGAGGCCATAGCAGAGAGATGAATCAGAAGAGGGGCATGTGGGACACGAACCAGCATCTATATGGAATGCCAGTGCCACAGGCAGTGTCTTAGCCCACTATGATACAGCGCCCGCCCCATAAACCGTATGGTTCTAAAACAAAATTTATTTTTCTTTCTATACAGTGACTTATTTCAGTGAATCAGTCTCAAGTTACAAAATGTTTAATTTAGAGCCAGCGCTGTGACTCACTTGGTTACTCCTCCACTTGTGGCACCAGCATCCCATATGGGCACCGGGTTCTAGTCCTGCTTGCTCCTCTTCCAATCCAGCTCTCTGCTGAGGCCGAGGAAGGCAGTGGAGGATGGCCCAAGTGCTTGGGCCCTGCACACGCATGGGAGACTAGGAGGAAGCACCTGGCTCCTTGCTTCGGATCGGTGCAGCGCCGGCTGTAGCAGACATTTGGGGAATGAGAGAGGAAGACCTCTCTCTCTCTCTCTCTCTCTCACTGTTTCTCTATCTGTCAAATAAAAAAAATGTTTAATTCAATAGCCTTCAAAAAATATACAGAAATAGAGCTTGGTAACAATTCAAACAGCTGTCAAAGATTCTATCCCGACACAAGGTGAATGAACTTGGCCCTATGACTGGTTCTGCAAGTGGTTATGCCCACGTTTAACAGAGGGCAGAGTTTCTGTTAGTGCACTCAAGGACAGACAGTGTCCTTCCCACTAGAGAATTCTGCAGCACTGAGGGCTGTTTTCGTACTTGGCAGTGTGCGTTCTTCCAGGCTTTTGGCATAACTGACAATCTGCACAAGAGCGACCAGCACTCAGTCCTCTGGTGAGCTGTATTTCTGTTTATGTGTTGCTCTTCCTGTTTGCCTGATCCTCAGAGCAGAGAAATTCTACCCAGGCAGGCTCTGTAGGTAGCAGGAAGAGGGGTGCTTCTTTGTAACAGTTCTTTGTGGAACTGCTACAAACACGGTATCATGCGTGTCTCCCTTGGTTTCCTCCTCACTGCAGCTCTGTGAGCTAGATTGTCCTCATTTTGCGTGGAAGGAAACCAAGGCTCAGAGAGGTCAGCCAAGGTGCCTGAGGTCGCACAGCCAATAAACAGGACGCCAGAATGCAAGGAGTCCCCACCTGCGCCCTTCCAACTCTGGTAGTCAGTGGCTGTGAGCCTAGGTAGGTGCAGACCGGCAGCTCCTCTCAGTGTCAGATGCAGAGAAGTCATGCATTGCATCGCTGGTCTAGCACCTCCTTCATTGATGTGTCTCAAAGCCCCAGTTGCCTTAAATTAATCAGCACAATTCCAAAAATGTGACAACTCCAAAATGTAATTAACAGTTCACCTTTTTTTTTTTTAATCAGCAAAGTTTTCAGTTTTCTTTTTCAAATATTCTCAGCTACTTGAAGGAAAAAAGTTTTCTAACTAAGTCTCTCAACTAGGTGGTTCTGCTTGGGGTCATTTATGAAACTGAGGCTGGCAGAAACTGTAGTCATTTCAGCATTTAATGGGGGAGAAACTTCTTCCAAGCTCCTTCACATGGTTTTTTGCAAAGCCTCAAAAGATCCGCTTCCAGCCTTACTCATGTAGCCCCCACCCCCTCCACTGGGCTTCCTCAAGACTTGGGAGCTGGTTTCCTTCAGCATGAGCAAGGCAAAAAAGAGCCCACAAGAGTGCCCAAGTGGTCAGCCACAGTCTTCATTAGAAGTGAAATAGTTGGGGGCTGGCACTGTGGTGTAGTGGGTAAAGCCATCGCCTGCAGTGCCAGCATCCCATATGGGTGCCTGTTCAAGTCCCGGCTGCTCCACTTCCTATACAGCTCGTTGCTATGCCATGGGAAAGCAGTAGAAGATGGCCCAAGACCTTGGGCCCCTGCACCCACATGGGAGACCCAGAAGAAGCTCCTGCCTCCTGGCTTCGGATTGGCACAGTTCCAGCCATTGCGTGCAATTGGGGAGTGAACCAGTGGATGGAAGACCTCTCTCTCTCTCATTCTCTCTGTCTCTCCTTCTCTCTCAGTCTAACTCTCATTTTCAAATAGACAAATAAATATTGGAAGGAAGGAAGGAAGGAAGGAAGGAAGGAAGGAAGGAAGGAAGGGTGGGCGTAGGCCTTCACCTGGTGTTAGAGTGCCGGCTGCACCACTTCCAGACCAGCTTGCTGCTGATGCACACCCTGAGAGGCAGCACCTGATGGCCCTAGTTCCGAGGTCCCTGCCACCCGTGTGGGAGACCTAGATGGAATGCCTGGCTCTTGGCGTAGTCCTAACCCAGCCCTGGTTGTTGCAGCATTTGGGGAGTGAGCCAGCACACAGGACATCTCCCTAGCTCTCTCTTTCTCTTTGTCTCTGTTGCTCTGCCTTTCCAATAACTGAAAAAGCAGCAGCAGAGGCAGCAAAGCAGCGAGCCTGACTGCACTCGAGGGAGGTGGACTACACAGGGTGCAAATTCCAACATGCGGGGTCACTGTGGCCCCACCACAGCCAGAAACGTCCACTCCTCTGACAAGGATGCCTTAGTCCTTCCTGAAAAGCACCCTCCCCGCAGTCCAGGCTGAAAGCTCCACAGGTTACATCTCCTGGAAAGTTATTGACTCACTTTTTTTCTAAGGTATTGACCTTTTCATAAAGAAACTGAGAATTCTGGATCCATGCAGATGTGAGTATGGAGACTTTGGTTAAATTTTGCCTGCAAAGTTTTTAAAAAGAGGAGAGTCCCTGAGAATGGCGAGCAGCTTTGGTTTCACTCTAACGTAACACCAGGAACACGGCATATTGGTCCAGTCATGTTTGAATTGCTGGAAGAGTCTACATTTTTAACTTTCACTTGAAAGAAATGAGAAATGTGAACACTTTGCAGCATCAATGCTGTCCACATCTTTATGTGAGCAAATGTATTCATTGCTTAGATTTCTCTTTGATTTCCACTAAAGGCAAAGCACTGGATTCTGCCCACTGAGTCCTTGTGTTGGAAACTCTATTGGCCTGCATTTCTCTAGCTGAACATAGGATCTGATAGTGCAAGAGGCCTCCTCCTCACCTTTTTTGCAAAATCTTCTCAGTAAGCACAGGGTCCCCAACTTATATCCGTTTGCCTCACAATTTTCCTGACTTCACCATGGTGTGAAAGTGGTATACATTCAGCAGAAACCGTAGTTGAACTTAAAGCCTTTTCCGGCCATCTTGGGCAGCATTGGTGGGCTGCAGCTCCTAGCCATGCAAAAACAAGGGCAACAACGAATCCTCTAAGTTTACTGTATTGTCAGTGTTCTCTGATATAGATATTCAATTCACCATGTGAGATATCCAGTAATGTATTAGAAGTAGGCTTTCTGTTAGATGACATTGGCCAACTGTAGGTTAATGTCAGTGTTCTGAGCACATTTAAGTCAGGCTAGGCTAAGTGATGCTTGCTAGATTAGATGTATCGAATGCATTTTGAACTTACAATGTTTTCAAGCTAAAAGGGGTTTGAGGAACTGTACTGCACATTGAGGAGCAGCTGGTAAGGAAATGAGCTATGAAAAGTTTTGAAAGAGTTAATTCCTGTCCTGCCTGATGCTCTTAGTTCTTTTCATGATTGTTTATCTAAAAAGATGCTATAAATGGGGTGGGGAGGGGAAGGTTCTGGTTCATTCTTATTTGGACAACCACAACATTATCAAGCAATTCTTTCAATTTGTCTCAAAACACTCACTTTTTTGGAGGGAGTGACTAGCTAGTCAACACCCAAGCAGTGGAAGCCAGCTCTCATCTGAGAAACCTGATCATTTAACTGTGTATAAGGACTTGTGGTGGGTGGACTTGGTATAGCTCTGCCTTGTTGTGTTATGCTGCCCTGGTAACAACATTAGTTTAGAGTGTCACTCCTAACAGAAAGCTTCCTTGTCTAGGGGTGAAGAGGTCTTTCCTACGTTTATCCCAGATAGTAAGTGGTAAATGCCTTACACCATGTGCCCTGACAGCCTCTGTCTCCTGTACTGTGTTCTGCCAGACACGGTGTGTGTGTGTGTGTGTGTGTGTGCGCGCGCGCGCACATGCCACCATTCTGGAAGGAACACTGCATATCTTCCTCTACAATGGTCATGTGTTCTGAGTTCTCCAGGACAGTTTCAGTTTCTCTGTGTGCATATTTTTTCTTTCAGAGTTTATGGTGAGGCCATACCTGGAGGCCTCATGTGTTTGACATGGAGCTCTTTTTCATGTATGTTTTGGGATACGAGACTCTAAGCACCTGTCGGGAAGTAGAGTAGTTTAACCACACTGAGAGGTTAGCCACCCAGCACCTCCTCCCAATAATAAACCCGGCTGACTTCCTAGGCTGCTGACACCATGCGGGCCTGAGTGTCATGAGGCAGGGCCCTCACCTGCCAGCAGAGGGCAGCTGAACGCCGGGTCCCAGGACAGCACTGCAGTGATGCCGTCCACCTGAGGCAGCCCGCGCCTGCCCCCAGCAGGTCCCTATCCCAGCAGTCATTATCACTCAGAGACTCTCCCAATAGAGAATGAAGCTCTTTGCGATCTTTGGTCGTGAAGCACCTACCACACTTTTACTCCCCGAGCCACATCCTCAAGCGCCCACCAAGAGTGCGGCGGAGCAGGCTCCCTGCTGGGCAGAAAATCCTGTCACTCAGCAGCAAGTCCTGAGGCCTAACAGTCTTTTTCTATTACAGTTATCTGCGAGTATATTCATAATATACTTCTATTAATTCAAATAAAGAAGTAAATGTGATTGAATGTTTATAGCATTGTAGATGCTTTCTCTGATGTTGCTGTAAACAAATACTGCTTGTCTTCCCAACAGTCTCCATCTGCTCCCCAGGTCCATTCTTTACCTCCTGATCTCACTCCTCCCTTCTGCACCCACTAAGGAGTCCCATTGCCCTTGTTGACCATGTCTACCCAAGAATTAAGTAGACACAAAGAGGGAGCAGAGGCCAGGAGTGAGAAATACCTGTGACATGAGTTCAGCCCATGGATCCACAACTGCCAAAGCCAGCCCCATACCTGGGCCTTCCAACAGTGCAAGCACAAACACTCCTTTTCCATTGGAGTTCGTTTTATGCCATCTGCAACCTAAATAGTCTGAATTTACAAATTGTGGGGAAGTTACTCCAAGAGGCCACACAATCTGATCTTGCTGGGGCTTATTCGCATTTACCTGTTGTTTGTACAGATGAGATGACCTACCCAGCAACTGAGAGCTGTCTACCTCTGGCTTTAGATTATGATGTCTTTTTTAAAAAATATTTATTCATTTATTTATTTGAAAGTCAGAGTTATACAGAGAGAGGAGAGGCAGAGAGAGAGACAGACAGACACAGAGGTCTTCCATCTGCTGGTTCACTCCCAATTGGCTGCAACAGCTGGAGTTGTGCCGATCTGAAGCCAGGAGCCAGGAGCTTCTTCTGGGTCTCCCATGTGGGTGCAGGGGCCCAAGGACTTGGGCCATCCCCCACTGCTTTCCCAGGCCATAGCAGAGAGCTGGATTGGAAGTGGAGCAGCTGGTACTAGAACCGGCGCCCATATGGGATGCTGGCGCTTCTGGCCAGGGCGTTAACCTGCTGCACCACAGCTCCAGCCCCTTTTATGATGTCTTTGCTTCCACATCCTCACCCACCCCGTCCTAGGCCAGAACCTCCCTTCTCAGCATCCTGGGTCATGAGCAATGTCCGCCCCCTGATGGGGTCCCCGGCATCCCAGGATGGAGTCAGCTCCTTGAAGCCCCCTCAGACTTGTGGGCTCTTCCTCAGCCAGGGACCACGGCCCAGACAGATTTGTCTTTCCCACTGGAGCGGCTGGAACAATCTTAAGGAGGATTCTTGTCCTACTTGCTACTATGTTCCCTCTTCTGCTTTCCTGGTTCCAAGCTTTCTGTGTCCCCTGAATGTAGATGCCAGTGAATGAAATAGACATTAAATGATCACCATTTTCTTTCCAAAGTACCAAATGGCCCTGTGGGGCTCTTTCTCCTACTGAGGTGGCCCCTCCTGTGGTCTCTGTCACATTCTAGCAAGGAAAGTTTTAAGCAGGATATTAACCTGTGGTCTTAGGCACTGTCTGATCTTTTCTCCTCCTTCCCTCACCCTGATCTTGACTGATGCAGACACATCCACCTGGCCCACCTCCCCCAGATCAGAAGTGACTGCACTCCTGGGCAGAGAGCTGAGATTTTCATTTTCTTGGGCAGTGACAGATGATGCTGCAGTATCTGAGAAAATTAAGTCATCAACTCCCAGGCACCCTTGACATCATCAAAAATATCTAGGCTAGAGAGCCATGGGCTTTCAATTTATTACTGGAAATAATGGGCAAAAGACGAGTAATTACGTGTTGACGTTGGACAATGCCATGGTGAAGGGGCAGAGAAGTGTAATTCCTGCCCTTGTGTCATAGTAAGATTTGTAACCACAGCCCTATCTGAAATAACATAAACTAAAATGATTGATTAGATCAGGTGTCATTTAGAGTTCCTCTCTCTGAACTGCCCATAAACCCCTGCAGGTTATAATCTAATGCAAAATAATTGCACCAATTTCTGGGAGGCCATTGGGGTGGACGTACAGTAGGTGACAGATGCTTCAAGCCTTGCCTGGGCTCACCCTCCCGCCTGTAAGTCCTCTTATTTCCTGGCCCCTTCAATGCTGCCCATCATGCCAGTCACAGTCGCTGGCCCAGGGTAGGCCCTTGATCATGAAGGAAGATGATCATAACCAGACGTGCCCATTAGAGGACCTAGACGAATGTCACGGATGAGGACATAGTGACATGAAGGCCAGCAGTGTGCAAGGAGACAGAAGTCTGCGTCCTCATTGCCAACTCCAAAAACTTGGGCAGGGCCAGATACAACAGACAGCACGGAGACAGGATGAAAATGATAGTGATGGGGATCTGGGCCCGGCCATGACTTGGGCCAGCTCAAGTGTGTGGAGGTTAAGTGTCAAGAATAAGGACCAGGCTGGTTCACTACAGGCCTTTCTCCTATGCCCTTGGGCGCAGGGCCTCCATGAAATATTTCCCAGGCTTTCAGGTGCTATTGGCTCCTTTAACAATTTGATTCATGGAGAGAGAGAATTTTCACACGGTGGGGCAGCCCTTTGCCTTGTTGATGCTTCCCTCCTAATATTCAGCATCTCTTGTCATGCCTACCCTTCCTCTATGACCTCGTGGTACCCTGCTGGCCATGTATGTGAGTCCTGGCCTGGGCCTGGGCCCCTCTGAGAGCCAAAGCACATGAGACATCAGACTGAAGGTCAACAAGAGGGCCTGCGTGGGCCCATCCCACAGCCCCTGAGGTCTCCTTCCTGCCCAGCTCCACCACCTGCAGGGAGCAGGTGCTCTCGCTGCACCACCCACAACCACCTCAACATGTGTGTAGAATTCTCTGGACCTCTACCCTACCTTTTCCTTTCTTTTGAAAAGATTTATTTATTTATTCCAAACTCAGAGTTACAGAAAGAGAGGGAGACATAGACAAAGAGAGGTCTTCCATCTGCTATTTCATTCCCCAAATTATCCCAACAGCCAGGGCTGAGCCAGAGAGAAGCCAGGAGCCAGGAACTTCATCCGGGTCTCTCACATGATGGCAGGGGCCCAGGCACTTGGGTCATCTTCTGCTACTTTTCTCAGGCTATTAGCAGGAAACTGAATTGAAAATGGAGCAGCCGGGACATGAACTGGTGGGATGCTGGGACATGAGCATATGGGATGCTGGCATCACAGGTGGTGGTTTTACCTGCTACACGCTGGCCCCACTTTCCTTTTCTTTGTTCATTTAAGAAATATCCATGCAAACATGAAGCCAGTCACCATTCTTGGCTCTCAGAATATATTGATGCTCACAGTGAGGTGCCTGTCCTTATAGGGCTTCCATCTTGTCCTGGGGAAACAAAAATAAAATAAGATAACAAAGAAAACACCGATCGGTGACTTAAGACAGCAGTGCACATCAAAGTGGTGAGGAGTAATGGAATTAGATGTATGAAATAAGAGACATTTATTTGATATTGATTTCAATGGCAGAGCACATTTATTTATATGGGTTTTTTAATAGTTTATTTTATTTAAGTTATACAGGTTTCATGTATTTCATATATACAGATTTAGGAACATAGTCCTACTTCTCCCACTACCCTCTCTCGCACCCATGCTCCGACACTTCTTCCTCCTCCCTCTCCCATTCCCACTCTTAATTTTTACTAAGATCTACTTTCAGTTTACTTAATGATCATAAAGTTAACCCTACACTAAGTAAAACAGTTCAACAAATAGTATGAAGGAAAAAAAAAAACACTATTCGTCAACAGAAGAGACAAGGGCTTAAACAATCATCAAATCTCAAAATGTCCATTTCACTCCAATATGTTACATTTTAGCTTCTCTTTTAGTAACTGTGGATCAGGGGAAACATATGGTATCTGCCTTTTTGGGACTAGCTTATTTCACTAAGAATAATGGTTTCCAGTTGTGTCCATTTTGTTGCAAAGGCGGGATTTCAATTTTTTAACAGCTGAGTAGTACTCCATAGTGTATATATGCCGTGATTTCTTTACCCAGTCAACCGTTATTGGACATCTGGGTTGATTGTTATACGGGTATTTTGTATATTCTCGTGTGTGTCAGTTTGTAAGGCATGCACGTTCTCTTGCTTCCATCTGTTGAAGTAGGAATTAATACACACAAGAAATCATGCGTCCCTTCAGGAAGCTGAAGACAGATCAGCAGAACTCAGTGTCAGGTAAAATAACCAGGTGAGCAAAGGCTCCACAGGGAGCTCTAGATGAGTCAGTCACATGTCCCAGAGGAGGGCCAACATCATTTTCAAGGAGATACAAACCTTAGATGTCCCTGATAGCCATAAGAAAATATAAGGTTGGGACTGGCACTGTGGTGCAGCAGGTAAAGCTGCCACCTGCAGTGCCGGCATCCCATATGGGTGCCCTTTCGAGTCCCAGCTGTTCCTCTTCTGATCCAGCTCTCTACTATGGCCTGGGATAGCAGTAGAAGATGGCCCAAGGTCTTGGGCCCCTGCATCTATGTGGAAGACCCAGAAGAAGCTCCTGGCTTCAGATCGGCACAGCTCTGGCCATTGTGGCTAATTGGGGAGTGAATCAACGAATGGAAGATCTCTCTCTCTCTCTCTCTCTCTCTCTGCCTCTCCTTCTCTCTGTGTGTAACTCTGACTTTCAAATAAATGAATAAATATTTTAAAAAAAGAAAAGAAAATATAAGATTTTCCCTAAACACCCATATAGTAAAACAACTGGGCAATGGCCAAGAAATACCAGCTACTTTAAAAAGAAGAAAAACCTACACAATGAATTCATAAGAAAAACATCAAGATGCAAAAGCTAAATAAATAATGAAATAAACCTGGTAGAAGACCACTTTACAGGATCCAAGACATAATAAGTAAAATTTCAGTATAGTCAGGAAATCAGCCTGTTAGAATCTCCATGGCTCACAGAACCAGGTCCTATCCAGTACTGACATAAAACTAACAAGCCAGGCCCGGTGCTGTGGCACAGTTGGTTAACCCTCCACCTGTGGTACTGGCATCCCAAATGTGTGCGGCTTCCAGCCCTGGTTGCCCCTCTTCCAGTCCAGTTCTCTGCTGTGGCCCGGAGGGCAGTGGAGGATGGCCCAAGTGCTTGGGCCCTGCACCCACATGGGAGATCAGGAGGGAGTACCTGGCTCCTGGTTTCGAATCGGCAGAGCGCACTGGCCATAGCAGCCATTTGGGGAGTGAACCAATGGAGACCTTTCTCTCATCTCTCTCTCTCACTGTCTACAACTGTACCTGTCAAATAAATTAATAAAATAAAATAAAATAAAACTAACAAGCCAGCAACTTAGAACTTGCAGGAACAGCTTTTTGAAATTCTATTTTGGTTCTTTATTCATTCATGCGTGCATTCATTCATTTAAAAAACAGAGAGACACAGAGAATGATACATATACATACACATACACACACACACACACACACAGAGAGAGAGAGAGAGAGAGAGAGAGAGAGAGAGAATCTTTCATATTTTCCATTCACTGGTTTACTCCCAAAATGGCCACAATGGCAGGATTTGGGCCAGGCCAAAGCCAGCAGCCAGGAACTCCATCCAGATCCCCCACCCGGATAGCAGTGGCCCAAGCACTTGAGCCATCATCTGCTGCTTCTCAGGCACAGTATCAGGGAGCTGGATTGAACTAGAAGAGTTGGGACTCAACCAGTATCCACTATGGGAAGCTAGCCTTGCAGACAGCAACTTAACTTGCTGTGCCACAACACCAGCCCCTGTTTTGGTTCATTAACATTTGGAAAAATTGATAAAATCACAGAACAATGGGAGAAATAGTTTTAGCTCACTTTGATTTAGTTGTAGCTCGGCTAGGACTCCAGTTGATGGGGTACAAACGCACATGACTAACCAAAGGACAGTTTTGAGAGTCATAGGTCTTTGCAAGGGCCCCATGGATGGTATTTAAAGATGTGTGGGGGCCTGCATTGTGACATGGCAGATAAACATGAGTGTTAGAGGGGGCATTCAGACGATAGCGTACAATCTTAGCTTCTGTGACTGCTGGCACTGGAGAGCTAGAAGGATCTGGGCAGGGCCGTGTCCTTACAAAGGGGGTGGCACTGCTACCTGGCAGGCAAGGCTAATATCACCCTAGGCTGGGTGGACTGGACTTAAGGTTTTCTGTGTCTTATTGATTCCAGGCAGCATCAATGTATTGGGAAGAGAGCGCTAGATAGAGGTCCATGAGTCTGGGTTTCTAGTCCTCATTCTGTCACACTTGCAATTAGCCATTTACCCGAGAAGCTTCTAGGCTGATACAGTCTTCAGTCCCCATCCTTTTGGAACACTGATGTATGTCAATGGCACAACACATATCTATGGGAATCGCCCATAGTGCTCCCTCTCGTATCATCCATTCCCCATGCCAGCCCCCATAGCTCCAGGTGTCTCCCTTGACTTTGCTTCTGCAATTTGCCACAACCAGCATATTAACACCCCTTCCTGAGAAGAAAATGAACCTGCACAGGAGTTGACATCACCATCTGTCCAAAGCTGCTGGAGCCAACAGATGGAAAAACGACAAATAGAGCCAAACTCCAGGGAGCCCAAGGGTGCACGTGGACCCTCCTGGGGCCCCGACCTTCAGATTATTAATCAGTGGGTCTGGAGGCAGCCTGGTTCCAATCCTGGATCTACCCCTCGCTCTCGAGGTGACCTTGAGCAAGTTGTGTTATCCCTTGAAGACAGCTCTTCCTATGAACAATATTAGCACCTTTCTTCACAAGGTGGGTGAGAATAAATGAGAAAAAAAATGCACATGAAGCAGATAGCACAATGGCTGTTTTCTGTTACAAAAGCTGAGCAAGCATTGTGATCACTACATGGGTGTGCAGCTCCCAGTGGATTCCACTCCTGGCGTGGACTGTGTGGGTCACAGGAATTGACGCACCAGAAGTTATGTGTGATGTGAATGCAGATGCTCCTTGACTTATGATGGGGTGACATCCCAATAAGTCCATTGTACATTTAAGACACCTAACTTACAAACATCATCGCTTAGCTTACTCTGCCTTAGTCTCAGACATTGACAGAAGTCTGTAGTTTTTTTTTAACTTTTATTTAATGAATATAAATTTCCAAAGTACGACTTATGGATTACAATGGCTTCCCCCCCATAAGGTCCCCCCCACCCGCAACCCTCCCCTTTCCCACTCTCTCTCCCCTTCCATTCACATCAAGATTCATTTTCGATTATCTTAATGTACAGAAAATCAGCTTAGTATACATTAAGTAAAGATTTCAACAGTTTGCTCCCACACAGAAACATAAAGTGAAAAATGATAGATGATTTTTTAAATGATGATGAAATCAGATCAGACCTATTGTCATGTTTAATCCCAGTGAGAGTCAAGTTGGGAATTGATAATTTCTTTTTTTTTAACAGAAGATCAGTTTAGTATGCATTAAGTAAAGATTTCAACAGTTTGCACCCCCATAGAAACACAAAGTGAAATACACTGTTTGAGTACTCGTTATAGCATTAAATCTCAATGTACAGCACACCAAGGACAGAGATCCTACATGAGGAGTAAGTGCACAGTGACTCCTGTTGTTGACTTTACCAATTGACACTCCTGTCTGTGGCATCAGTAATCTCCCTATGCTCCAGTCATGAGTTTCCAAGGCTATGGAAGCCCTCTGAGTTCTCCGACTCTTATCTTGTTTAGACAAGGTCATAGTCAAAGTGGAGGTTCTCTCCCCCCTTCAGAGAAAGGTACCTCCTTCTTTGAAGACCTGTTCTTTCCACTGGGATCTCACTCACAGAGATCTTTTTGCCAGAGTGTCTTGGCTTTCCATGCCTGAAATACTCTCATGGGCTTTTCAGCCAGATCCGAATGGCTTTAGGGCTGATTCTGAGGCCAGAGTGCTATTTAGGACATCTGCCATTCTATGAG
This sequence comes from Oryctolagus cuniculus, assembly GCF_964237555.1. NCBI lineage: Eukaryota > Metazoa > Chordata > Mammalia > Lagomorpha > Leporidae > Oryctolagus > Oryctolagus cuniculus. Next base: position 14,126,051 of record NC_091438.1, read on the forward strand.
TCTGCTGAGTATCTCACTTCCCATGTTGGATCACTCTCCCCTTTATTTATTCTATCGGTTAGTGTTAGCAGGTACTAGACTTGTTTATGTGCTCCCTATGACTCTTAGTCCTTTCATTATGATCAATTGTGAACTGAAATTGATCACTTGGAATAGTGAGATGGCATTGGTACATGCCACCTTGATGGGATTGAATTGGAATCCCCTGGTATGTTTCTAACTCTACCATTTGGAGCAAGTCAGCTTGAGCATGTCCCAAATTATACATCTCTTCCCTCTCTTATTCCCACTCTTATGTTTAACAGGGATCACATTTCAGTTAATTTTTAACACTTAAGAATAACTGTGTGATAATTACAGAATTAAACCAGTCATATTAAGTAGAACAGACAAAAAATACTAAGAGGGATAATGTATTAAGTTGTTCATTAACAGTCAGGGCTATGCTGATCAAGTCACCGTTTCTCATAGTGTCCATTTCACTTCAGGAGGTTTCCTTTTTGGTGTTCAGTCAGTTGTCACCAATTAGGGAGAACATATGGTATTTGTCCCTTTGGGACTGGCTTACTTCACTCAGCATGATGTGTTCCAGATTCCTCCATTTTGTTGCAAATGACTGGATTTCGTTGTTTCTTACTGCGGTATAGTATTCTAAAGAGTACATATCCCATAATTTCTTTATCCAGTCTACCATTGATGGGCATGTAGGTTGGTTTCAGGTCTTGGCTATTGTGAATTGTGTTGCGATAAACATTAGGGTGCAGACCACTTTTTTGTTTGCCAATTTAAATTCCTTTGGGTAAATTCCAAGGAGTGGGATGGCTGGGTCGAATGGCAGGGTTATATTCAGGTTTCTGAGGAATCTCCAGACTGACTTCCATAGTGGCTTCACCAGTTTGCATTCCCACCAACAGTGGGTTAGTGTCCCTTTTTCCCCACATCCTCTCCAGCATCTGTTGTTGGTAGATTTCTGTATGTGAGCCATTCTAACCGGGGTGAGGTGAAACCTCATTGTGGTTTTGATTTGCATTTCCCTGATTGCTAGTGATCTTGAACATTTTTTCATGTGCCTGTTGGCCATTTGGATTTCCTCTTTTGAAAAATGTCTATTGAGGTCCTTGGCCCATCTCTTAAGTGGGTTGTTTGTTTTGTTTTTGTGGAGTTTCTTGATCTCTTTGTAGATTCTGGTTATTAACCCTTTATCTGTTGCATAGTTTGCAAATATTTTTTCCCATTCTGTCGGTTGTCTCTTCACTCTCCTGACTGTCTCTTTTGCAGTACAGAAACTTCTCAATTTGATGCAATCCCAATAGTTGATTTTGGCTTTGACTGCCTGTGCCTCCCGGGTCTTTTCCAGAAACTCTTTGCCTGTGCCAATATCTTGAAGGGTTTCTCCAATGTTCTCTAATAACTTGATGGTGTCAGGTCGTAGATTTAGGTCTTTAATCCATGTTGAATGGATTTTTGTGTAAGGTGTAAGGTAGGGGTCTTGCTTCATGCTTCTGCACGTGGAAATCCAGTTTTCCCAGCACCATTTATTGAATAGACTGTCCTTGCTCCAGGAATTGGTTTTAGATCCTTGATCAAATATAAGTTGGCTGTAGATGTTTGGATTGATTTCTGGTGTTTCAATTCTGTTCCATTGGTCTATCCATCTGTTTCTATACCAGTACCATGCTGTTTTGATTACAACTGCCCTGTAGTATGTCCTGAAATCTGGTATTGAGATGCCTCCGGTTTTTTTGTTGTTGTTGTTGTTGTACAAGATTGCTTTAGCTATTCGAGGTCTCTTTTGCCTCCATATGAATTTCAGCATCATTTTTTCTAGATCTGAGAAGAATGTCTTTGGTATCCTGATTGGAATTGCATTGAATCTATAAATTGCTTTTGGGAGAATGGACATTTTGATGATGTTGATTCTTCCAATCCATGAGCATGGAAGATTTTTCCATTTTTTGGTATCCTCTTCTATTTCTTTCTTTAAGATTTTGTAATTCTCATCGTAGAGATCTTTAACGTCCTTGGTTAAGTTTATTCCAAGGTATTTGATTGTTTTTGTAGCTATTATGAATGGGATTGATCTTAGCAGTTCTTTCTCAGCCGTGGTATTGCTTGTATATACAAAGGCTGTTGATTTTTGTGCATTGATTTTATATCCTGCCACTTTGCCAAACTCCTCTATGAGTTCCAATAGTCTCTTAGTAGACTTCTTTGGATCCTCTAAGTAAAGAATCATATCGTCTGCAAAGAGGGATAGTTTGACTTCTTCCTTCTCAATTTGTATTCCTTTGATTTCTTTTTCTTGTCTGATGGCTCTGGTTAAAACTTCCAGAACTATGTTAAATAGCAGTGGTGAGAGTGAGCATCCCTGCCTGGTGCCAGATCTCAGTGGAAATGCTTCCAACTTTTCCCCATTCAATAGAATGCTGGCCATGGGTTTTTTATAAATTGCTTTGATTATATTGAGGAATGTTCCTTCTATACCCAATTTGCTTAGAGTTTTCATCATGAAAGGGTGTTGAATTTTATCAAATGCTTTCTCTGCATCAATTGAGATAATCATGGTTTTTCTTTTGCAGTCTGTTAATGTGGTGAATCACATTGATTGATTTGCGAATGTTGAACCATCCCTGCATACCAGGGATGAATCCCACTTGGTCTGGGTGGATGATTTTCCTGATGTGTTGTTGTATTCTATTGGCCAGAATTTTATTGAGGATTTTTGCATCTATGTTCATCAGGGATATTGGTCTATAATTTTCTTTCAGTGCTGCATCTTTCTCTGGCTTAGGGATTAAGGTGATGCTGGCTTCATAGAAAGAATTTGGGAGGATTCCTGTCGGGGAACGGGACAGCCTGGCCAGCTGTGCCCCTCCCGACAAGAAGTTTAGTGCTGGGTTTTTTCCACCCTGCCCATTGCTAATTGCAAGATCCTGTTTTGACTTTAAGCATCCTGTTATTGCATGTTTCCCACACTTACTCTTGCTGAGTTGGTAACATGTTTTCCGTGAATCATATATAAACAGGTGGATGGTGGGCGGGATATATAAGAGGGTTGGAGGAGGCGAAGATGGCGGGCGTTCGCGACATGTAACGCGAGTCTACTGAAAAATAAAGTGGAAGCTGAAAAGCTGATAAACGCGTCTGGTGTCTCCGTCTCACCGGCGTTAACCTATCCAGAAGGTGTACGCCTGCAGATTCCCTCTTTTTCGATTATTCTGAATAGTTTGAGAAGAAATGGGATTAGTTCTTCTTTAAATGTCTGGTAGAATTCAGCAGTGAATCCATCTGGTCCTGGGCTTTTCTTTGTTGGGAGGGCCTTTATTACTGTTTCAATTTCTGTTTCAGTTATGGGTCTATTTAGGTTTTCTATGTCTTCATGGTTCAATTTTGGTAGATTGCATGTGTCCAGGAATCTATCCATTTCTGATAGATTTTCCTGTTTGCTGGCATACAGGTCCTTGTAGTAATTTCTGATGATTCTTTTTATTTCTGTGGTGTCTGTTGTTACTTTTCCTTTTTCATCTCTGATTTTATTGATTTGGGTCTTTTCTCTTCTTTTTTTAGTTAGTTGGGCCAATGGGGTGTCAATTTTGTTGATTTTTTCAACAAACCAGCTCCTCGTTTGGCTGATTTTTTGTAGTGTTTTTTTGGACTCAATCCTGTTAATTTCTTCTCTGATTTTAATTATTTCTCTTCTCCTACTACATTTGGGTTTGGTTTGCTGCAGTTTTTCTAGGTCCTTGAGATGCGCTGAAAGCTCATTTATTTGGTACCTTTCCAATTTCTTGATATAGGCACCTATTGCTATAAATTTGCCTCTCAATACTGCTTTTGCTGTATCCCATAAGTTTTGATATGTTGTGTTGTTATCTTCATTTACTTCCAGAAAGTTTTTGATTTCTCTTTTGATTTCTTGAATGACCCATTGTTCATTCAGGAGCATGTTGTTCAGTCTCCACGTGTTTGCATACTTTCTGGGGTTTCCTGAGTTGCTAATTTCCAGCTTCATTCCGCTGTGGTCTGAGAAGCTGCATGGTATGATTCTAATTCTTTTAAATTTGCTGAGACTTGCTTTATGACCTAGTATGTGATCAATCCTAGAGAAGGTTCCATGCACTGCTGAGAAGAATGTGAAGTCTGTAGATGTAGGATTGAAAGTTCTGTAGATATCTGTTAGATCCATTTGGGCAATAGTGTCAATTAAATCTGCTGTTTCCTTGTTGATCTTCTGTCTGGATGATCTGTCTATTTCTGAGAGTGGAGTATTGAAGTCCCCTGGTACTATTGTATTGGAATCTAAATCTTCCTTTAAGTCCCTTAACATATCTTTTAAATAGACCGGTGCCCTGTAATTAGGTGCATATACATTTATAATAGTTACATCTTCCTGTTGAATTGATCCCTTAATCATTATATAGTGTCCCTCTTTGTCTCTCTTAACAGTTTTTGTATTAAAGTTTATTTTGTCTGATATTAATATGGCTACACCTGCTTTTTTTTGGTTTCTGTTGGCATGGAATATCTTTTTCCAACCTTTCACTTTCAGTCTGCATGCATCTTTATTAGAGAGATGTGTTTCTTGTAGGCAACAAATAGTTGGGTTGTGTTCTTTGAGCCAATCAGCCAAACGGTGTCTTTTAAGTGAAGAATTCAGACCATTAATGTTTAATGTGACTATTGATATGTAGTGACTTTGCCCTGCCATTTTCCCGGAGATATTTTCTAGTATATGCTTTGAGCTTCCCATGCTCTTTTACTGGTAGGTGTTCTTCCTTTACCTTCTTTCTTATTGATGGCCGTGTTTCTGTGTTTCTGAGTGTAGCACATCTTTAAGTATCTTTTGCAGTGCTGGACGAGTGGCCACAAAGTCTTTCAATTTCTGTTTGCTATGAAAGGTCTTTATTTCACCTTCATTCACAAATGAAAGCTTGGCAGGATATAATATTCTGGGCTGGCAATTTTTCTCTCTTAGCACCTGTGCTATGGACAGAAGTCTGTAGTTGATGGAGCTGGTGCCCTGGTGGAGCAGGTTAATCCTCCGCTTGTGGCACCAGCATCCCATAAGGGTGCCAGTTCTAGTCCCAGCTGCTCCTCTTTCAATCCATCTCTCTGCTATGGCCTGGGAAAGCAGTAGAAGGTGGCCCAAGTCCTTGGACCCCTGCACCCCTGTGGGAGACCAGGAAGAGGCACCTGGCTCTTGGCTTCAGATCAGTGCAGCTCTGGCTGTTGTGGCCATTTGAGGAGTGAACCAATAGATGGAAGACCTTTCTCTCTGTCTGTCCCTCTCACTGTCTGTTACTCTACCTCTTAAATAAATAAATAAGATTCTTTTTTAAAAAGTATGTAGTTGGAAAAATATCATCTAACACAAAAGCCTGTTTTATAATAAAAGCTTGAATATTCCATGTAATTTACTGACTACCGCACAGAAGGTGAAAACAGAGTGGGTGTATGGGTAGGCTTTTGCTGTCCTAAAATTGAAAAATTAGTTAAGTGGCACCATCCTCAGCCTGGGATCAGAAAATTCAGCCATTTTCAGAGCCCTCTTACCTGCATTTACACATGTAAGTGCCACCTGCACTGCTTACCACACTCTTTTTTGAGTCTTTACTGATCCATCCACCAAAGCCCTGACCTTGGGAACCTCTGATCTTCCTGGCCTGCTTCCCACTACTTTTCCATGAATGATGCAAATCTGACATGATCTGTTGGACCCTTTCATGGCATATGGAGAGGTTAAAGTCATGGATCTTCCCACTGGGAACTCATCTAGAAAGAGTGTCCAGGCTACACAGGAAGCACTTGATATATACTTGTGCTGTTGAAAAGGAAGACTCCTATTGATAGGAAAAGTCATCCCCCGTCACCTCCCACTAAAACATTCATTGAAATTTTCAACTATGAAGGATACGTTAGGCCCTGAGGGCATTAGCTTTCCACCCTACAAAAAGCTCTGGTGATCCTTAGCATTTTTTAGCAATAAACTGTTTTTAAATTTAGGTACATACTTTTTAAAGACATAATGCTATTGCATGTACTAGACCACAGTATAACATAAACATAACTTTTATATGCACTGGGAGACCAAAACATTTCACATGACTCACTGTCCTAAATCCATAATATCTCCAGGGCATGCTGGTATATACTTTTTCCCAATCTATAAATCAATAAGGAAATGAGAGGAGACCAATAAAAAGTGGGAAAATAGGAATGTCACAAGAACATATCCAAGTGGCTAATATACAAATGAAAAAAATTCAACTTCATTAGTCACCAGAAAATGCAAATAAAAACCATAATGAGATATTTCACAGCCTGCAGCACCATAAAATGAAAAAGATAGACAAAACAAGTACAAGAGGATACTCAAAAAAGCTTCTAGAAAATGAATTAAGAGACATGTTTATTTGGGTGCAAAAAATTGAAATACATGCATCTGGAAGTCTTCAAGACATTCATGGAACTGTGTCAGAATGCCAGGGTTCAATAGCTGGCTCTGGCTACTGACTCCAGCTTTCTGCTTATGCAGACCCTGGAAGACAGCAGGTGATGATTCAAGTAAATGGGTTCATGCCACCCATGAAGAAGCCTTGTATTGAGTACTGGCTGCCAGGTTTGGCTCAGCAAGGCCGGGAGCTGTTGTGGGTAGTTGAGGAATGGACCAGTGAATGGGAATGCTTGCTTGCTCTTTCACTCTGTCTCTCCTTCTCTCTCATCTGCCTCTCTGCCTCTCAAATAAATAAAATTAAAATAAAAAAGGATGAAGCTAGCACTGTGGTGTATTGGGTAAAGCCTCTGCCTGTAGTGCTGGCATCCCATATGGGTGCTGGTTTAGTTCCCAGCTGCTCCACTTCCAACCCAGCTCTCTGCTATGGCCTGGGAAAGCAGTGGAAGATGGCCCAAGTGCTTGGGCCCCTGCATGTGCATGGGAGGCCTGGAAGAAGCCCCTGGCTCCTGGCTTTGGATTGGTGCAGCTCCAGCCATGCGGCCATTTGGGGAGTGAATCAGTGGATGGAAGACTCTCTCTCTGCCTCTGCCCCTCTATAACTCTGCCCTTAAAATAAATAAATAAATCTCTAAAAAATAGTAAAAATTTAAAAAAATGAAACTTACATCAGTACCATCCATGATACCCCAAAACAGAAGAGAAGCCAACATGTATAGTAAGAGGACAGATAAATAAATCTGTTTATATTAATATTTAGTAATAAATATTAAACATATTAATATTTTATATTGATATTCATGCAGTAGACTACTATACAGCAAGGCAAATGAGTGAAATACTGATACACAAGACAACATGGACAAATTCCACAAATGTATTAGCAAAAGTAGCCCAATACAGAAAGGTATACCTTCTATGAGTCTACTTAGATAAAGGTCAAGATCAGGCAACACAAATTTATGCTAATGAAAGATAGGACAAGGGTCCCTTGAGTGGGATCGTTGCTGAATGGGGTAGAAATGGCTTCAGAAATTTTTGTGTTTTTGACCTGGAGCTGGTCACATGATTGCACTGTGAAATTCTTGAGCTATACATGTAGGGTTTTTATATTTTGGGGTATGTGTGTTACAGGTCAAAAGCTGTAGGGGTTGGCACTGTGGTTTTTTGTATTAGGTTAAGAATCTGCCTGTGACACCGGCATCCCATATGAGCATTGGTTTGAGTGCCGGTGGCTCCACTTCTCATCCAGCTCCCTGCTGATGGCCTGGGAAAGCAGTGGAGGATGGCCCAAGTGCTTGAGCCCCCTGCACCTGTGTGGGGGACCAGGATCTGGAGAATCCCAGGCAGCCCCAGAGGAAGGGTGGCCAGGGCAGTCGTTGTTGGTGAAAAGAGATTGGTGCATACCTTACGACCTGCAGTGACACCCCTTAGTATGCACCTGTGATACTCCCACTCTCCCCACCTGTAAGAGGACAATACACCCACACCCTTTACCACGTAACCTTTCTGCTCCTGTTCATTGAGGGTGGAGTATTCTTCCCCACGCCACTGAGGCTGGGTTGTCTGGGTGATGAATTTTGGCCACAGGACTCTGAAGAACAGGATAACGCAGAGGTCCTATGTGAGCTTTGTATTTTGTCCTCATGTCTTGTGCTCTAATCATTCATCATGAAAAGCACATGCCCTGGGTGTCCCCTGGTCCAAGGAAAATGAGGAGTGTGGAGCAGCCCTGAATCCAACCCACAGCCTGTAGCAAGCCCACCTGTCTTAGTCTGTGCTCCTCTGTTTGCTACGACTGAGTACCTGAGACTGGGGACTTTATGAAGAATAAGAGTTTATTTGGTTGCAGTTCTGGAATCCAAGAGCATCGTGTCAGCATGTACTTAGCTTCTGGTGAGGGCCTCGTGTTGCATCATGGCATGGTGCAGGACGAGACAAAGCACCATGCCGGCTCAGCTCTCTCCTCCTCCTCTTACACAGCCACTGCTTCCATTACAGGCCTCCCACCCTCATAACCTTGTCTAATCCCAGTGACCTCCCAAAGGCCCCACCTCCAAACACAGTCAGCACATGAATTTGGGGATTAAGTTTCCAACACAAGAAGTTTGGGGTGGGGCACATTCAGACCATGGCACCACCCCACCCCAGCCAAACCTGGCAGATCCCCCACTTATGGCAGACTGGTGAAACACAAAATAAAGAGCTTGTCATTGCAAGCACTGCATTAAGGGTGGCCTGTCCCATGGGACTATGGCAGCATTAGCTGATCCCCAGGGGGATATGTAGAATGGAATTTGATGCAGCCTCATTTGGGCTGATCAGCTCATGTAGGGTGAAGGGAGGTCCCAAAAGATTTGTCTACCCAGAATCTGCAGGTGACCATATTTGGGAAAAGCTCTTTGTACACAGTTAAGAAACTCAAGATGAGATCATCCTGAATGAGGGTGGACCTTAAAGCCAGAGGTCGATATCCTTATAAAAGAAGAAGAGAAGAAGATATACAGGCCTGGACTCTTCCCCTAAAAAGAAACAAACCTAGGAGCTGGAGCTGTGGTGTAGCAGGTAAAACTGCTGCCTGTAGTGCCAGCATCCCATATGGGCACCGGTTTGAATCTTGGTTGCTCCACTTCTGATCCAGTTCTCTGCTATGATCTAGGAATGAAAAAAAAAAAAGACAAATTAAAAGATGGCCCAAGTCCTTGAGCCCCTAAACCCTGTACTCCAACAAAAATGAGAGTACTTTAAAAATTCATGGAAAATGAAATTAAAAGATAAGTTTGTTTTCAAAAAGAAATTTTGAAAATCCATGCACAGGTTTCTCATAAAATGCACTTTGCACGAACCTTTTGAAATATCCGTGTGCATTCCCCTTAAACAAGTGAGGAAGGATCAACGTTGGCTTGAGAACAGCATACGCTGCTGGATAAGGCTGTTCTGTCTCCAGGATGCCAGCATCCTCATCCCACACTCTGCAGAGTCCATCCTGGGTTCCCAGGAGGGCGCCTCCCTAAGGGACCAACAGTGCAAAGGAGGGGAGGCTTCTCACAACTCACTCTCCTGCTCTTGGCACTGCCTGGCAGGGTCCAGGCCTGGGATGAGTCTGCCCTGTGTCCATGGCTGACCTGCAGGCAGTACTCTGCTCCGATGTTTTGGGTTATAGGGGAGCACTGAGTGTCAGAAAAGGTTCCACATCTTTCCCACAGAGTCCCATCTTCCCATGCTTCCTCAAGAATCAGTAATTCTTTGAAAGGAAATCTCTACTCTCCCATTAAGGCATAAAAACCATATATTTTAAACTAAATTTTTCTGTTCTTTTGCCAGCATTTGCAACATACACTCCTGATTTTTCACACTTTGCTTAGACAACCTTGCAACCCGTCCCCATCCTTGAACATAACTGTCTTGGGTAACACATGAATGTATCCATATATTTAGCATTTCTGACCATCTTTCCTTCTTCCTGAAGTTCTGAGTTTCTGTATGGAATCTTTCACTGCAGTTTGGAAAACTTCTTTGAACATTTCTGCTCAAAGTTAACTGTCTCATTGTTTTTAACCTGAAAATCTCCTTATTCACTTTTATTATTAAAGAATATTTGTACAGAAACTAAATTCCTGGTAGCTTTGTTTTCCTTTTTCATTTCTTTGAAGACATTGTCTCATCCTCTGGCTGCTGTGGTTGCTGATGAGAAGTCAGTGGTCCTTTGATGGTTCTAGGACTCAGAAAATTAGGAGAAAGGATTCACGGGTGGACTTGAGGGTCAATGGAAAGTTGAGCCAGCATTGTCAGTTAGGTGTAACTTCTCCCTCCTACACTTCAGCAGCTTCCAGAACACGAAGCTCACTGTGTTCCCCACACCTGTCCCTGCTGCCAGGAACACCCTCCCCCTACGGAGCACCACTCCCTTCCTTCTCACACACTAGCTCCTCTGCAACCTTTCCTGAAGGTAAGCAGATTGGAAAACCTTGTGGGTATATTTGTTTTGAGACTAAAGGGAACAGTGGGGACTTTCCAGGTGCCCTTGGCAACCTGCTCCGGTCCAGGCTTGCTTTTGCCAAGTGATAAACTACGTCTGATTAGCAGCAGGATCTATCCTGAAACAGGCACTAAGGTCTATTCAATGAGTCAGAAAGTATACGGTTGTTAAAATGGTCCCATTCCATCCTCACTTGTTATAGGAAGATCTATCTAAATACTGTTGCTGAAGTCAAATATTCCCATCCCTTCTGACCCCTGGCAAGATTCTCCATGATTCCAGAAAAATAACTTTAACTTGCCCCTGTTAGAGTCTGAAAAAGCCCACCGCCTGAGGAACGACTCCAAGAGACTTTTCTCTCATGCAACCAGCAAAGGGTTAAAGATTTATTGATTATCCAGCATGCTGGGGCTGTCTGATCATACATGAACAGAGCAGCCCCGAATAACCAAAGGTTAGGGTTTATAAAGGCAAAAACCACAAAACCGGGAAGGGGGGAATACATGGTTGCTATGCACGGTTGCTATACACAGTTGCTAAAATCAAAAGAGAGTATAAAATCAAAAGAGAGTATATGGTTACTGGGGTCAACATAACCTAAAACCTAAGTGAAATTAATATTTATCATAATCTTGACAATACCAGTTACAATATTACAATTAGCAATTAGGACTTGACATTAATGTAAGACACAGACAAATCACATCTTTATTATTAGCCCAGGTAACCCAGGTGCAACCTTTCTACTTTTAAGCTTGAGCAATCATGCTAGGGGGGTTTTTGTGCATTGCCAAGGGTGATGTAGTGCACTGCTATTGTCCGACTATTTGAGATCATAGTTTCAGACCAGAGTCTCACGGGGGCCGGGGCGGGGGGGGTGTGCTTTCCCAGAATGGAGTCTCAAGTGCTCCAAAATGGAGTCCCTACTGTCAAGGTGCTACTTCACTCTGTCTTATTTTTACAGCTGCACCAGGAAGGTTTAAAAGTTAAGCTTAAGCTTAACTTTTTACACCCGCACATATACAATTTTAACTCTTCACCCCCTTTCCAACAAAATGCTCACCCAACTGAATGCTGGAAAACCTGAGACACCCCAGCTCAGGATCAGGCCTTAGGCTCAGCCCTGGCAACTGCATCTGTGCAGCTCAGTTTCTGTAAAGAAATGTAGGTGGAGTGCACAGATCCGAAAGGCAGGATACCCACAGGAATCCTTACTGGGACACCAGCCCTGAGTTCAAGGGTCCCACTACCTCCTCCAGGTTTGATGACCTCATAGAATGACCCACAGAACTTAGGCAAGCACTCTCCTTAACTAAGACACTAAGACAGGGTCATTAGAAAAAAAGGATTCAAATTGGAACCAGCCTAGAAAAAATCAGGAGGCAGAATCTGGGAGGATCTGATGAGGAGCTCCTGGCCACACTCTCCTTGGGAGTCGGGGGTGTTACCTGTCCCAGCAATGACGTACGACAACGTGATGGGTTATCATCAACCTCCGCTCCTCTGAACCTCCACTGCTGAGTTGCTGTTGGGGTGAGACTGCGTGCTACCTGTGTGACTGACCTCGAGTCTCCCTTCCTTCCAGAGGTCAGAGCTGAGGGCAAGTCCCAAAGCCCCACTGTAAGTCGCACTTACAGTGAGATGGTCCAGTGGCCAAAGTTCCCAGGCAAAGACACTCGTTTGCAGCAGGACACCACAGGGGGCTGGGGGACCACCCAGGCAAGGCCAAAGCCAGACTTCTCTTTTTTTTTTTCCCACAGCAGGCAGACATGAGTTTATTGCATTAGAAAAAACATCAAAGGAAACAAGCAAACACCTCCATACTAGACACAGTGATTAGTTTGACTTGGAGGGCATGAACAAATCTCAGGTACAAGCTTTTTTTCAGAGAAGGGGTGGCGGCCTCATCCCTCCTCCTTCCCTGTCCCTTTTAACCAATGGACCTCTATGGAGGTGTCCACTCTGACACAAATACGTGACCCCATTCCACTCTGCCTGTCCACGTCCATGCGGAGTTAGCTGGTCACAATGAGCACGCTCCTGTGGTTCTGGGTGAGACAGCGAAAGGTAAGGACGGGGTGGGGGAGGTCTGAGCCTGAGCCTGGGCTTCCAGTCAGTGATGGTGGGGCCTGCCTTCCTGCAAAGCCCTGGAAAGACTGCTCATGGTCCCTCCATCTTCCCACAAGCCCCAGGGCACAGGCATTGGAACGAATGCTGCTGGGCATGAACGGGGGTGACTCCAACTCTCTAGGGGCATCACTTGGGCTAACTTTTCAGAACAGCACTGGGTCTGAGGGAGACTGCAGGAAGGAGCCAACTGGCTCCTGGATATGGGAGAGGAGAAGAAAGCCCAGTACCTTCTGGAGACAGGGGAGAGGTCTGGAGCAGGAGGCTGGGGGCGAGGGGCCGGACAAGGAACGCTGGAAAAGGAAGACACTGGTGGGAAGCAGAGCGATGGCCTTGACCAACACCCTGCCCCTCCCAGAGGAAACCCAGCCTCTAAAACTCACCTTCTGGGGACCCGAGCCTGCTATGAGGACCAACAAACAACGGCCCCTGGCAGTGTTTGCTCCAGTTGATCTCTCCCATGCACACTGTGAATCAGTGACTGCATCTTGAGAAAAACTAAAGATGCTCCAATCTTACAGTTCTAAAGCGTCACTTGACGTCCCGGCTGGATGTGCCCCCAGTGAGGTCCCAGCAACACTAAGGCAGAAGGCACCCCTTCCTTTAGCTGAGCTCCCGATGAGGCCAACTGCTATGGCTCATGGAAAAGGTGGCGGGGGACGGGCCAGAGCTGGCAGCAGCTTTCCGGGGAGGAGCAGCACAGCTCAAGTCTGCGAAGAGGCAGGAGCTGAGCAGGAGGGGCGTGAGTACACCGGGGCTGACTTGGGCTGCCTGGGTCCCGTCCCCTCACGTCCTCCTCCAAGCCCAACTGATGGGAGAGAGGCTCACGAGACAGGAGGGAACACGAAGGTCTCTTCAGGTCAGAGACTCCCAGTAGCAAGTCCTCGGGAGAACGCCCATTCATGCTTCCTGAGTCAGAATGACAACGCAATAATGGGTGCTTCGGACACAGTCAGGACAGGGTCAAGTTTCCAGCGGAAACAACTCTAAGCCTTCTTGCCACCTTGATTCTGCACTGTTATTTCTTTATACGTCAGAGATATTTTTCTAGAGCCAGGTGTCAGCCCTCTTGGTACCTAGCTGCAGCCTGTTTGTTGGTCTGGACGGGTGGTTACAGGGGCTGCAAATGACCTGCACCAAGATTTGCAGGCACAAGGCTTGGTTTCCGCCCTGCATCCCAGACTTTCGCCAGCTGTGCCAGGATGGCCGTGCTGAGGGAGTGGCCTGAGGGCAGCCATCAGTTCGGTGCAGGGAGGAATGGCTTTGTCCTGTTTGCTCTGGTCCTTGCTGTCACTCTCCCTCAGTCCTGAGGTGCTGGTTGCTCCAGCTCTGGCCCCACAGCTTTGCTGGGGTTGGGGAGGGAAGGGAGAGAGGTCGTAGCTGAGTTCACTTAGGCTGGGCTAGTCACCGTGCGCCAAATCCTTTGGTTCATTTAACTCTAGGAGGTAACAGATGTGGCTGGGCTCACCTGGCTCCCACAGGTGCCAGCAAGCTGAGTGCAGCGTGGGTGTTCTCTGCAAAGAACTTCCAGGCTGGGGCTCCCCCACATTGTGCTTCTTGCTTGCTGCTTAACCAACCCCCCCCTTCTCCAGTGTGGAGGACGCTTAGGAAACAGCGTCAAAAGTGAACTCACAGACAAGACAGCCTTAATAAATTAGTGTAATACTATTGGAAGGGGTGGCATTTTGCTCTGTTCCTTAGCAGCATTGTCCCATGTGCAGCCTGGTGATCTCATTCCCTGGGATATTTAAAAAGCCGTCCCCTGGTTGTTAGCTCTGATGTAAAATTATAAAATAGAAATCTGGTAGGGTTTGTTTTGTTTAAAGAGGAAAAGCCCTGGTGAGGCAGGGTGGTCCCATGTGGTCTTGTTAGCTCTGGCCATTGGGTCTGCCCACGGTGCTCCCCCCAGGAGGCTGGATCTGGATGGAGTCCAGGAGGGGCTGAAGCACCTGTCTGAAGGGCATGGAGAGAACTTCAGAGGGCAGGTCAGTGATATAAGAAGGGATCTTCCGCCCCGTCAGGAACTGTGCCACTTCGTTGCTGAAGGTGTCACAGTTGTGTTCAAAGAGGTTGTAGGCCTCACCTCGAAACAGAGACTCCCCCAGGGAGGACAGGTACTCCAGAAAGATTTCTTCTGTGACTTCTGTGATGCCCACATCAACCACAGAGTCTGGGGGCCCAAGCAATGTCCCTCCCAGCAGGCAGCTGGAGATCCCACCACTGCCAAAGAAGGACTCATCCTTGTACACAACTATGGAGGTATGCCAGATGCCTTCCAGTTGTTTTCCCAGCATGATGGGGCTGAGTCGCCAGGCCAGGCCCTTGGACAGGTCATACATGTAGAGCTTCACCAGATAGAGATTCGGCGGCTCCACTGGGATCTGTGGGGGCGGCCATGAAGGCCCTCAGGCACCCGGCAGCGGCTTGGACCTTCCCGTGCCTGACCCGGGCGGGGAGAGGAGGAAGCGGGGGGGGGGGGGGAGGGATCGAGCCTGGGGCCTGGCCTGAGGGGTGGGGGAGAGGCCGCCCGGCGTTGCTAGCGCCCCTACACCCGCTACCGGCAACAACTACTGTGTCCAGACTTCTCTTTAGGTCAGGTTAACTCTGCCCCACATGGTCTCCATTCCCCCCGTATGAGAACTGGAGACCAGTGAGAGCACCTATTTTCATTCTGCTTTTCTGAATTCTCTGTCTTAATTATTGTCACTTGTCTAATTCCTGTTAACAAGAGTGTGAGGTAGGCGCCCCCAGCCAGGCCTGGAAGTACAAGGAGGCCGTCTCAAGGGGAAGTGGGTCTGTGGAGCCAGTCATGGAGATGCATGTCCCCTCCCCACACTCACCAAGAGGGCCACTGACTGGCAGCTGGCCTCTTGACGGCCTGGGGTCACTCCCAAACCTTTGTCCCTGCTTGGTCTAGGCAAATCCTACTCATCCCTGTTGTCCCTGCTTGGTCTAGGCAAATCCTACTCATCCCTGTTGTCCCTGCTTGGTCTAGGCAAATTCTACTCAGCCCTGAAGGTTCACTCTAGTGCATGACACAGCGGGACACCTGCCCTGATGGTCCCTCCCTGTCCCCTGCCCTGTGTCAGATGAGACAGAGCAGCAGCCAGTCTGTCGGAATCACCTGCACACAGTTATCACCTGACTGCCCCAGAGGCTCCAGCTCCCTGACTCGTGCTTGGGCTCACTAGGAGTCCATACCTTCAGACCCAGGCCACTGGGGGCCACATACTTCCTCTTTGTCCCTGATGCACCTGGCAGACTGGGGATGGGCGGGTGCCAAGTTCTCAACAGATATCAGCTGCCTTGAAAACTGAGCCGTGTTTTCTTGTGTTTTCTTTGGCATCGTCTCCTCTTGCAAGGCTACACCTGCTGTGGGTGTGGGAGGTGAGTCCAGCCCTTCCACAAAACCAGAGGCCACAGAGGCCACAGCCTGACGTGGAGGCAGAGATCTCCAAGCCAGCAGGGACAGTCTCTCCGTGTCTGGGTAGGAGGGCCTGGCTGGAGCTTCCCAGACAGCAGCCCCAGCCCAGCCGGGGGCCCCTGAGCTCACAGCAAAGCCCTTTCCAGCTGGTGAGGCAAGCGCTCTGGTTTTCCACCAAGAAGCAGCCCATTTCCAAATGCTTGGCACTGTCAGAGCAGACTGTCCTCCGTAAACAATGGAGAGGCCTCCTCCTGAGCACCCCCTCCTTACATTGGATGCAGAGGAAAGAAAGCTCTTAGAAGAGATGTGGGAAATGAGCCAGGGAGAGAGGGCCGGGGGTCCATGTCTTCCTGCCACTGCCCGCCACTTCCTGTCTCTGCTTAGATGTTTGACGGCTGTGATCCACACACGCTCCTCCATGGGTGGCTCTGTTGCAGGCCCAGCAGGGACAGGGAATGAAGGCACATGTCTTAAGGTGCCATGGTTAAAGTGGTCTCCAGGATATTCACCCCAACCCCTCCCGGGAAGCCTCCTCCCTCCTCAAACTCCCCTGTGAGCCACAGTACCCAGCGCACCAGCTGCAGCCTTTAGGGGAAGGGGTCTTCAGCTGTGCCTCCAGGCAGGTGAGAGCCACCCTGACCACTCACCCTGAGAGTCCATCTTCCACACGGGCCCCTGGCCCAGGGCCCAGCTGGAGAGGGTACTGCTCAGGTCTGGAGCACAGGGTGGGAGGTTGCGACAGACAACACCAGCAGTGCGCATCCAGGTGGTCTGGCACAGAGCCCCGGACCTCAGGCATCTGCACCACATTGGGCCAGATGTGGCAAGGGCACTGCAGCTGGGGAGGGTTCCAGGGCCTCTGAGCTGACAGAGGCTTCGACTTCCCAACATGCCAGGGAGCCCGAGGGTGATAGAGGACTGTTCTACGGCCCTCCGCTGTCCCCTCTGACTTTGGGGTGCTAAGTATTCTGGAACCGAGAAAGCATGAGGGGCCCAAAGGAGGGGGCACCTGACATATTCCCAGATTGCTCTGTGCAAAACCACTCAGCACGTGTGCAGCCATCAGAGGACCTCGTTTTGCTTTTAAAAGGTTGGCTGGGGCCTGGTTCCTGCATGCTCCCCATTGGTGGAACCCAGGAGCCTCTCCCTCTCTCTCGTCCTGAGCCCCCCGAGTCTTGCTCCCCCTCAACCCCCCACACTTTCTCTCGTTATCTTGTGGCCATTCTCTGCCAGGCATACAATCAGCCGACTTCTTCACAGTCTTTGGAGGGGTGGGTTTGTGCCAGGGGTGCTGTCCGGGTCTTCACTGCAATCCCTAACAGACATTTATGGCAATGCTGGGATGCCCCAAGTGACGGGATGTGGTCAGGTGACCTTTTGTTCCCTTGCTTGATGGAAAATCAGTGACCTACACGCTTTTCTAGAACCAAGAGAAGTGTGACCCGGGCTTTGCAACTCCTGTCTCTGCAAAGGATTAGGGGGTCACACATGCAGAAAACCAGCAGCCCGCCCCCCAGCAAAACAAAACAAAACCCCACCCTCTTCTCTCGGGCCTTTCCCTGATCCTGCGGACACAGACCTGCTGCCACCAGGTGTACAGATCACCTGGCTCCCAAGTTCTGCTTCCAATCGCCCTGCGTGGATTTATTTTCTCTTTTTCTCTTTTTGTTTTTCCTTTTAAGATTTGTGGCACAGCAGGTTAACGCCCTGGCCTGAAGTGCCTGCATCCCATATGGGCGCCGGTTCTAGTCCCGACTGCTCCACTTCTGATCCAGCTCTCTGCTGTGGCCTGGGAAAGCAGTAGAAGATGGCCCAAGTCCTTGGGCCCCTGCACCCATGTGGGAGACCTGGAAGAAGCTCTTGGCTCCTGGCTTCGGATTGGTGAAGCTCCAGCCATTGTGGCTATCTGGGGAGTGAACCAGCAGATGGAAGATCTCTCTCTCTCTCTCTCTCTCTCTCTTTCTCTGCCTCTCCTCTCTCTCTGTAACTCTGAATTTTGCATAAGTAAATAAATCTTTTTTAAAAAAAGGTTTATTTATGTATTTGAATATCAGAGTTACAGAGAGAGGGGGAAAGAGAGCTGGGGATGGGCGAAGGGGAGAGCTTTCCATTTGTGGTTTCACTCCCCAGATGGCTGAAATGGCCAGGGCTGGGCCAGGCTGAAGCCAGGAGACAGGAGCTTCATCCAGGTCTCCCACATGGGTGCAGGGGCCCAAGCATTTGGGCCACCCTCTAAGGCTTTCCAAGGTGCGTTAGTAAGGAGCAGGATTGGGAGTAGAGGAGCCGGTTCTCAAACCGGCACCCATATGTGAGATTGGCATTGCAGACAGTGGCTTTACCAGCTATGTGACAATGCTGACCACGCGACAGCTTTCTGATCATGATTGTGCTGCTTTGTCTGGGGGCTTTGAGTGTTCCTTTGGGGACAGGTATTTCCCTCGTGAGAGAAGGAAGTTCTCCTAAGGCTGCCTTGCATGCTTGGCCATTGTGAGCCATGTGTGAGATGCAGAGCCCCCACCAGCACTGGCATTAGGACAGACTGAGCCAGGCTCGCGGGTGTCCCTTGAGGGTCTCGGCCTCTTGTTTTCCTCTAACTCACCCCATCCCCAAGTGCCGTGGTCTCAGCCTCACCTCTCCATTCCCCCACATCAGTCCCCTTCTCTCCTTTCAGGCCTGGGTTTCTTCTCCCTCCTAGGGGTCGAGGTCTCTCCCTGCCTTTTCCTAGTCCTGGGTCTCCCCTGGGTCCTTTCCTAGACACACGGAGGCACCTGGGAAAGTGGGCAGTGTTGATTACAGATGTGTCACGGCCAAGCTCACAGCGCTTCTGTGCAGTGAACTGTGAGGTGTGGGGCCAAGGTCCAAGGAGGAAGGGCTGTCAGAGCTGGGGACGGGGAACACCCCAATCAGTGAGGCCTGCTAAATCTGATCTTCAAGCATAAAGTTGGTTCTACTGCAAACATCCACTCACTCATGCAACTACGTGAGCTTCATCAAGTTTAATGAGGACTGAGCAAAATCTCATGAAGGAAGCAGTCGGCCTTTGTCGAGCTAGAAGTGGAACCCACTCTTGTTCAGCTTAGGGCAGGGACACCCATCCCCACTCGCATTTGGAGGCTAATCCCCCAGGACATAGAAAGTGACAGTGGGGGCCGGCGCCGTGGTGTAGCGGGGTTAAGCCGTCACCTGTGACGCCAGCATCCCGAATACGGCCACCGGTTCTAATTCTGGCTGCTCTGCCAATGACCCGGCTCCCTGCTGGTGGCCTGGGAAAGCAGCAGAAGGTGGCCCAAGTGCTTGAGCCCATGTAGCTTTATGAGATACCCAGGAAGAAGCTCCTACTCCTGGCTTCAGATCGGCTCGGCTCTGGTCATTGAGGCCATTTAGGGAGTGAACCAGTGGATGGAAGACCTCTCTCTCTGTCTCTTTGTGTAACTCTGTCTTTCAAATAAAATAAATAAATCTTAAAAAAAGAAAGAGAGTGACAGTTGCTACAAATGGTGATAATGACTTGTGTTGTCATGGCCTACGTCTCCTGACGATGCAGTGTGCCCTCTGGAATATGCCTAGAACAGTTACAGCAGAGCTGGTTAGCAGTGGAAAGTCCAGACCCCACCCCAGACGGCCCGAGTCAGAGCCGCGGGGCAGGCCCAGCCCTGCGTGTTGTAATGAGCCTGGCAGGGTCTGGTGCACGTTCAAGTTTCAGAACAGCTTGCCCAGACAGCACTCCTGGCTCCTGCAGCCCTCATGCACCCTGGGAGTCTTCTCATCACGCGTCCTTCTGTGCGGAAGCCGGGGCAGCTGGAGAGAGACGAGCAAGGCCCTTTAGCAATCTGTGGGGTGATGAGACTCCTGTCTCAGGCCCCAGTGCATCCATGATCTGACGCTGCCTCTGTGTGAACTTCAGCAAGCCAGAGTTTCCCGGAGCCTCAGTTGCTTAGCTATAAAATGGGCCAACGACTACTGTAAGGACAGAACTGTGTCCTCCAAAAATCACAGGTTGCAGCCCTAATCCCCACGTGACTTTACTTGGTGACAAGACTTCTAAGGAGGAGGAGTTAAGTGGGGTCATAAGGGCGGGGCCCGACTGTAGCCACATAGGAAGAGGGGAAGTGATTTCTCTTTCCAACACAAGCAGGTGCAAGCTAGAAAGCCAGGCATCAGGGGACACCAGTGCTGATGGCCCCTGGCTCCTGGACACCCTGACTCTAGAACTGCGAGGAAATAAAGGCCTGCTGTGGAAAGTGCCCAGCCTGGGATGTGTCGTTGTGGCAACCCTAGTGGAAACTCTCTTCCAGTTATTGTCTGCGAGTCTCTTGCCTTCCAGGCGTTCGATGGATCCCAATTATTACTATCTAAGCTCGTGTCTCAGGAAGACAAGGTTTTCTTGCAAAGATTGCCTGCCCTGACTTGGTGACCTGGAAATGTTACCGGACACAGGGCTCCATCTGCTGG
Source organism: Oryctolagus cuniculus (assembly GCF_964237555.1). Lineage (NCBI taxonomy): Eukaryota > Metazoa > Chordata > Mammalia > Lagomorpha > Leporidae > Oryctolagus > Oryctolagus cuniculus. The sequence goes on from NC_091438.1 coordinate 14,146,484, forward strand.
GGTGTCGCAGATGAATCAGCCTCAAGTGGGCATTGCTCGGAGGAGGAAAGCTCCATGTACCTGGGACAGGTAAAGGTGACAGGGCTATGCCAGGTAAGAGGAGTGTCTGGGATACAGCAAAAGCACCGGGGGCCGCCCCTCCTGCCCATGCACACCAGCCACACGCATCTCCCTACACTGTCTGTTCAGAAAATGGTGGCTGTCTCCTCCCGGGCAGATAATGTACTGTAAGGAAGACAGTTCAATTTAGGTCACGGAGATCTCACTCCAGTGGGCTTCCTGGTGCTCTAACTGCTCCCGGGGGTGGTGGTCTGACCCCTGTGAGTGCAATGTTGCAAGACAAGCTCTCCTGCAGCATGCTTGGAAAAGCAGGCTCCAGAGTTGGGATTCTCTGCAGCTGTTCCTGTCCCTTGTTTGCTCAATCCTCCAGTCTTGGTTACAGAATGGAACACACACAACCCCAGACTTCTGCCCACTGTTTTCATCTATGTAGTCTCTTCTTACATGCCTGCTCCCCACCAAAAAAAAAAAAAAATGTTGGAAAACTCAAGCAAGAGCACACATGACAGTGCCGGAATGTTCTCAAATCCCAGCGGGACCCTGCAGTACCAGACACGGCCACTGAGTGGCAGTCACACCAGGCAGAGCCTGCTCCCACCAGACCCGCCTGGAAAGGGTACACTGCTTTGGCTGGAAACCAAATTTTTAATTCTGGCAAATTTAAACTGACAGACGGAAGCGGTGAAAATCATTTTCCCTTTAAACGCGTTTGTATTGATCTTTGGGACTATGTTTCAGGTTGGTGCTTGATAATGGGGCCTCGGAACTGGCAGGTGCTATGGCTATACATCGCAGGGACACACTGGATCTTAAAGAATCAGTGCCCCCAAAAGTGCACTGGTCCCTGGCACATTTTGCATGAATTACCTGTGGGAAGGGTCATGTGCTGGCAACAGTGCAATCAGCTGTGTCGTTGAAGCGAGTACCACCTATTTTCTTTTTACTTTTTGCATTTGGCAAACCAGACCATTGGCTGATATAGGCTTCCTAAGGGGTGGGGCTGATCTGGGGCCTCAGCCCAGGGGGCTGGGGTTTGCTGAGCAAGGGTGCAGGGCCAGCCAGGCCCAGCCTGGAGCTCACAAGTCAGGGCTGCCCAGGGCCTCAGGGGGGGTGGGGGTCAACATAGACCTCCTGGTGCTGAGGGAGAACACTGAGGGCCCAGGCTCAGGGTGGCCCTCCTGCCAGTCTCTCAAACCTACATCCTTGGCCTCTGTTTATAGGGCGGGTCCTTTATCAACTCAACCAACACCTACGGAGCAGTGACTGCACAGGCCCTGGGTGGGCTGGAGAGGCAGGGACATGAAGGGCAGGAGACAGACTGACAGAGCTCAGGGGGACAGGGAGCGGTACATGGGGGCTGTGGGCACTGGGGAGGCCCCTCCTCGTGGGGTCGGGGGCTCTGAGCCAGGCCCACCCCCGTAGGGGCAAGGACACCTGCCCCTTAGTGCAGGCTGGCAGAGCTCAGGAGGCACCTGGCCCTGCCAGCTGCTGTGGCTGCTCAGGCCTCAGATTTACTTGCAGAAAGAGGGGAGAATGTGCAAGTTGTGTTCTCAAACTTTCTCACTTGGGGATGCTTTTGAAAAGAGAGGGCCTGAAGAGTTTGATTGTACCTCTCAGTATGGGCCACATCAGGAAGGAAAATTGAGACACCAAAAATATCCACAGCTAAACCCTTGCTAAATAACACCCATTGCTTATCATACATAACATTTATGCAAAGTAAGCACATTGTCCACAACAGGAAAGAATGGAGCTGCTTCTCCTTTTTTGCAAATCCTTTATCGTTTAGCAGGTTGGTCTGTTGTCAGATCCTGAATCTTTCAGCCTCAGGAAACTCCACCGGATGGACATGTGTGACAGAGAGGACAAAAATGATACCGAGGCATTTTCATGGCAATGAGTCTGAGCTCTGCGAGGGACTCAGGACCCCTGCATGGCACCCTGAGCCCCACCATGCTCAGCTCTGGGAATGTGGGGTGGACTGATCTTCAGCCAGCAGGGTGGAGACACTGAACCCACAGGGGGAGTGGGGAGGAGCCCCCAGCAGGCTCCAGGGAGACGTGGGGCCTCCCCAGACATCCCAGTGTGTGTCAGCCGAGCTTATCTTCACCTCGCTCTGCCCCTACCCTGCTAGCCTGTGAGGGCCTTTAGAACGAGCAGGACTGACATTTGCTGATATGGGACACATTTCCCAGGGTCCCCTGCTGCCTGCATACCCTCCCTTCCTGAGGCCCCAGAACACCTGTGTGAGTCAGGGCCTCCCTGGAAAGGGAACCCGTAGGTGTGTGCATGTGTGCATGTGTGTGTGTGCATGTGTGCACGTGTGTGTGTGTGCATGTGTGCATGTGTGTGTGTGTGTGCATGTGTGTGTGTGCACGCATGCAGAGAAGAGCGAGTGGGGAATTGGCTCGTGTGCTTATGCTGGAGACCCAGGGAGGCGTGGTTGTAGCAGTTTGCACCTGAAGCCCCTTTGCTGGCTGAATTCCTTTCTCAGGCTGTATACACACACACACACACACACACACACATACATACACTGTCTCTTAAGGTCATTGTCTGATTGAGGCCCAGCCACGTTAGGAACAGTCATCTGCTCTACTACATATCCGCTGATGGAAATGTCAAGCTCATCTCTCTGCATGGTGAGAACCAGACGAGTGTTTCACGGCTCCCCTGGGTGCAGTGGCCTAGCCACGCTGACACATAAAATGAGCCCTCACACACCCAGCATCCAGGAACCAGAGTTGGCCCCAGTTGCCACGGGGCTGTGGGTGCGCCCTCCGTGCAGCCTGCTGTCTTCATTATCGCCCTGGTAGGGTCCCTGCTCCACGCTGCCTCTCTGGCTTCTGCTCCTTAGAGATCAGCCCCAAGCAGCCTCCCCCAGGTAGGAGGGATTTGGCAAGGACACGTTTGGTGAACATTTTGTGGTCTAACAAGGGACACGGTCCCATGGGACACTGTCCAGAGAAGAACCACCCACCTGAGTCACAGAATCTCAAAAAAGCAGGTGCTGTTGCTCTAAGCCATTGCAGGGCTGGATGGTTTGTTATGAGAAGTGTACAGCTTTGGGTGACCCTGACGTCCTGGGCTGGTGGTCACAACCATGCTGGTGACAACACAGCAGGCAGCCCTCGCTGAGCACAGGCTGGTGATGGCCCCCACTGCTCTCTGGCCTGGGGGTGGGTCTGCAGCTGGGCTGGGAGCTCTGGAGATAACCCTGCCCCTGGGAGCTGGCCAGGGATGTGGTCATCTGCTGACGGTGCCTGGAGCCCAGACTTTTCCCCTGTAGGAAGGATGTGAACAGAGTTCACCTCCAACGTCGTAGGAAGACGTCAGTTAATCCACCCCACAAGCCGAGAAGCAGAAACATTAGCTCCTGCTGATGCTTCCCCTTGACAGATGAGGGAAGGGAGGCTCAGGCAAGCTGGAGGCACTGGGATGCACATTACGAGACCATTGAACCGAGATCTGCACTCAGGGTATAATTATTTCTTAACGAACTTAAAAAAATATTTCTTGGAAAGCACATGTTTTTTTTTTAACAGAGCTTTTTTTTCTTTAAAAGGTTTATTTATTTATTTGAAAGTCAGTGTTAGGATAAGAAGAGAGAGAGAGAGAGGTCTTCCATCCAATGGTTCACTCCCCAATTAGCCGCAATGGCCAGAGTTGAGCTGATCCAAAACCAGGAGCCAGGAGCTTCTTCTGGGTCTCCCACACAGGTGCAGGGGCACATCCCCTATGTGATGCTGGCGCATCAGGCCAGGGTGTTAACCTGCTGTGCCACAAATCTTAGAAAGAAAAAAAAGAGAAAAAGAAAAAAGAAAGCCACTCAGGGCGATTGGAGCAGAGCTTGGGAACCAGGTGATCTGTACACCTGGTGGCAGCAGAAACCTGGGCCTGAAAGGAGAGAAGGGGACTGATGTGGAGGAATGGAGAGGTGAGGCTGAGACCACGGCACTTGGGGATGGGGTGAGTTAGAGGAAAACAAGAGGCCGAGACCCTCAAGGGACACCCGCGAGCCTGGCTCAGTCTGTCCTAATGCCAGTGCTGGCGGGGGCTCTGCATCTCACACACGACTCACAATGGCCAAGCATGCAAGGCAGCCTTAGGAGAACTTCCTTCTCTCACGAGGGAAATACCTGTCCCCAAAGGAACACTCAAAGTCCCCAAAGCAGCACAATTGTGATCAGAAAGCTGTCGCGTGGTCGGCATTGTCGCATAGCTGGTAAAGCCACTGTCTGCAATGCCAGTCTCACATATGGGTGCCGGTTTGAGAATCGGCTCCTCCACTCCCAATCCAGCCTCCTACTAATGCACCTGGGAAAACCTTGGAGGGTGGCCCAAATGCTTGGGTCCCTGCACCCACGTGGGAGACCCGGATGAAGCTCCTGTCTCCTGGCTTCAGCCTGGCCCAGCCCTGGCCGTTGCAGCCATCTGGGGACTGAAACCACAAATGGAAAATTCTCTCCCCCCCACCCATCCCCAGCTCTCTTTCCCCCTCTCTCTGTAACTCCAATTTTCAAATAAATAAACAAATCTATTTTTAAGATTTATTTATTTATTCGAAAGTCAGAGTTACACAGAGAGGAGAGGGAGAGAGGGAGAGAGGGATAGAGGGAGAGAGGGAGAGAGGGGGAGAGAGAGAGAGAGAGAGAGAGAGAGAGAGAGAGAGAGAGAGGTCTTCCATCCACCAGCTCACTCCCCAGATGGCCAAATAGCCAGAGCTGTGCCAATCCGAAGCCAGGAGACAGGAGCTTCTTCCGGGTCTCCCATGTGGGTGCAGGGGACCAAGGACTTGGGCCATCTTCTTCTGCTTTCCCAGGCCACAGCAGAGAGCTGGATCAGAAGTGGAGCAGCCAGGAGTAGAACCAGCACACACATGGGATGCCGGCACCTCAGGCCAGGGTGTTAACATGCTGCACCACAGCGCCAGTCCCAGCACATGGTTTTTCAAAGTATTCTGACATCTCCTGCATCTCTTCGTGCTCTGAATAGTCCTGAGATGCGGATTGGGCTGGGGAGGTTGTCTCCGTGCTACAGATCACGGCTGGGGACCAAGAACGCTACTTCCCTTCGTCCTACCCAAAAGGTCATGAGTGCTGGAGGGCTCTTGGCTCACATGGGGAGTGACGAGGAGAAGAGCCTCGTGCTCCAGTTGCCATCATGGGGCTCTGGGAATGACCAGAGACGAGCAGGTGAGGCTGGAGGCTGTTTGAGGGGAGAAGGCAGCGACACCTGTCACGCCAGAGAGGCGCTGGCTGGCTTCACGTCGCTGTTCAGGGAGCACCTGTGGAACTTCCAGAAAAGGTGCTTCCCTCTGGCCTCTCTCTCATCCTTGGCATTCTGGGGAGCTTCCCATTAAACCCCAAATTCCCCGCACATCCAAGCCTGCTCTTGCAGCATTCCGACTGCTCTCACTGAACTGTCCCATGGCTATGCGATGCAAGGATTCTTTTTCCTGACTCCGACCTCTCCCTCTGGGAGAAAGCACTCTGGTTTCTGTGCAAGGAATTTCAGGGAGCCTTGGGGAGACCCATGGCACAGGGAAGGAACGGGGCTGGCTGGGCTCTGGGCCCTGGTGTTCACACCCAGGAAGCTCGACTCACGTGTCCTACATTTACATAAGGAAAACCCAATACTCGGCAGCAGTAAGGCAAATGGTTGTCTGTGCCCCAGTACCCAGTTGCACCCTGGAACCTAAACTGGCCTGCACACAGGCCATAGCTTGCTTAATTATCAAAAATCCCTTACTTTGACTTGCTATTGACTATTGATTGGACTTTCTGAAGTTACACGCTAGTTTGCAGACTCTTTGTCAGCAGAGACACAAATGCTTTCTGTCTGAAACAGAAGACAACCCCAAAGCCTGCAGTGTTATTCCCTGCAGGGCGTGGTTCATGTCTGCCCTCACTTAGCAGGCTGCCTTTACCACGCCTGCCTTGGCTGATGAAACAAAATCTGTCCCCCAGTCCCCCTGTTTGAACAAACGCCACTATTTTGCTAGTTCCACGGTTGATAAATCTATGACATGCATTGATTCCATATTTGTATGAGAGGCTTGGTTTTCTATTTTATTTTAAAGATGTATTTATTTATTTGAAAGTCAGATTTACACAGAGAGAGAAGAGAGGCAGAGAGAGAGGAGACAGAGAGAAAGGTCTTCCATCCACTGGTTCACTCCCCAGATGGCCGCAACGGCCAGAGCTGTGCCGATCCAAAGCCAGGAGCCAGGAGCTTCTTCCGGGTCTCCCATGCGGACGCAGGGGCACAAGGACTTGGGCCATCTTGTACTGCTTTCCCAGGCCACAGCAGAGAGCTGGATCAGAAGTGGAGCAGCTGGGCCTTGAACCTGCGTCCATATGGCCACATGCAGGCAGTGCCTCTACCCACTACTCCACAGCGCCAGCCCCCAGAGGCTTGGTTTTAACATTCTAAGGATGCACTTGGCCTTGTAAGACTTACTTCAGTAGGTGAGGGAGTCTGGAGAGAAGATTGAGATGTCTTAAGGTAACCTCTGGGAAAATGACAAGCCCAGCAGCACGTGGAAGGGGTGAGCAGGGAGATGGGGGCACACACATGCAGACGGAAGAAAGCTGGAAGACCACCCTCTTCATCTGCAGAGATGAAGACTGTGAGAGACCAGTCACACTTACAAGGTCACAGGAAGCAGCAAAAAGAAGCAGCGAAGCTTTTCCCCAAATCTAAGAAGGGTGCGCGTTTTGCTGGTGGGCAGGAATGGCTGCAGAGGAGAAAGTCTCCCTTGCAACGACATCAGGAACCAGAGACCCGTTGACCGAGGCTTCTTGAGCAATCGTCTCCATGTGCCCAGCAGTCTTTACAGAATGAGCTGTGTGAGAGACAGCCCCTGGTGCCGGGAGGGTAAGCTCCAGCCGGGCCGCAGATTAAACATTGTGACACAGCTTTCAGGAAACGGGTGGACAGCTTCGCGTGGTGCAGACGGTCATAGCTCAGAACTCAAAGGAAGTAGTGACAATGGGGCTGGAGTGTGCTACCTTCTATGGCAAGAGATGTGATTAAGGTAAAGACCTTGTGGAGAATTGCTCATCCTGGACAATCTGGCTAGACCCTAAGTGCAACCATATACTTCAAAAAGTTCATGAAAAGTGGAATTAAAAGATAAGTCTACCTGGGCCAGTGCTGTGGCATGGCAGGTTAAGCCGCTGTCTGCAGTGTTGCCAAACCATATGGACTCCGGTTCGAGTCCTGTCTGCTCCACTTCTGTTCTAGCTCCCTGCTAATGCTGCTGGGAAAGGAGTGGAAGATGTCCCAAGTCTTGGATCCCTGCACCCACATACAAGACCCAGATGAAGCTCCTGATTCCTTGCCTCAGCACGGTCCAGCCCCGACCTTTGTGGCCATTTGGGGAATAACCCAGCAGATAGAAGATTCCTCTGTCTCTCTCTCCCTGTAATCCTGACTTTCAAATAAAATAAATGAATCTTTTCTTTAAAAAAGAAGATAAGTTTGGTTAAGTGTAAAAAATTTTAACTGGCTGGTAGTGCAGTGTAGTGGGTAAAGCAGCCACCTCTTTCCCGGCTGTTCCACTTCTGATCCAGCTCCCTGACAATGGTCTGGGAAAAGCAGCAGAAGATGAGCCAAGCGTTTAAGCCCCTGCCACCCACTTGGGAAACCCAGATGAAGCTTCTGGCTCCTGGTTTTGGCTTGGCCCAGTTCTGGCTATTGTGGCCATCTGGGGAATGAACCAGCAGATGGAAGATATTTTTTTAATTTATTTTATTTATTTGGAAGTCAGAATTACACACAGAGAGAAGGAGAGGCAGGGAGAGAGAGAGAGAGAGAGAGAGAGAGAGAGAAAGAGAGAGGTCTTCTATCCACTCCCCAATTGGCCGCAACAGCCAGAGCTGGGCTGATCGGAAGCCAGGAGCCAGGAGCTTCTTCTGGGTCTCCCATACGTGTGCAGAGGCCCAAGGACTTAGGCCATCTTCTATTGCTTTCCCAGGCCATAGCAGAGAGCTGGATTGGAAGTGGAGGAGCCAGGACTTGAATCAGTGCCCATATGGGATGCCTGCACTGCCAGCAGTGGCTTTACCCACTATGCCACAGCACCAGCTCCTCTCTTTGACTTTCACATAGATAAATCTTTAAAAAAAATTTGAAAGCCAAGCATAGTTTTTTCATACTATACACTTTCTGTGACTTTTTAAAAAATGTTGTTCATTTATTTATTTGAGAGAGTTACAGACAGTGAGAGGGAGAAAGAGAAAGGCCTTCCATCTGCTGGTTCACTCCCCAGATGGCCACACTGGCTGGACATGGGATCCATGGCCAGGAACCAGGAGCCTCTTCCCGGTCTCCCATGCAGTGCAGGGGCCCAAGCACTTGGGCCATCTTCTTTTGCTTTCCAAGGCCACAGCAGAGAGCTGAATTGGTAGAGTAGCAGCCGGGACTCGAACTGGCACCCATATGGGATGCCAGCACTGCAGGTGGCAACTTTACCTGCTAAGCCACACAGCGCCAGCCCCTAAATATATATATTTTTAAATTTCAAAATCATTGGCATAAAAAATTTATGGGGAGGGCTGGAGTTGTGGCATAGAGGGTAAACCTGTGACAGCCAACATCCCACATAGGTTCCAATTTGTGTCCCAGCTGCTTTACTTCTAATCCAGCTTCCTGCTATGGCCTGAGAAAGGCAGTGGAAGACGGCCCTAGTGTTTGGGCCCCTGCCACCCACATGGGAGACCCGGAAGAAGCTCTTGGCTCCTGGCTCGATCTGGCAAGCAGTGGCTCTTGTGGTCATCTGGGGAATGACCCAGTGAGTGGAAGCTCGCTCGCTCTCTCTCTCTCCATAACTCTGGCTTTCAAACAAATAAGTCTTTTAACAAATATTTACAGGATCTTTCTTGGTGTGTAAGTCCATCCGGTGAACTTATTTGCAAAGATCTCCAAGTCCTTCTCTTGCATGAAAAAGCCGAGCTACCAACCAGTCTGTGTTAGCAGGAGCCCATCAGTGAAAAATCAAAAAGGTGGCACTGCATTTTGCTTCAGTTTAATGATCCATGGTGTCTCTTCTCTGCAAAACACCAGGTAGGAGAAAAAACCACACGGCTCATGGTGGCACTTTCAGGAGAGAAGAGAGGATGACAGCTAGAGGAGAAGGACTTTTACTTTGTCCTGCACTTGTCTGTACAGGTGGAAGCTTTTACAGTGGCCCTTGTTTATTATGTAACTTTTTGTTTGTTTCTTTTTTTTGACAGGCAGAGTTAGACAGTGAGAGACAGAGAGAAAGGTCTTCCTTCCATTGCTTCACCCCGCAAATGGCTGCTATGGTCGGTGCTGCACCTATCCGAAGCCAGGAGCCAGGTGCTTCCTCCTGAACTTTTTGTTTCTTTAAGAATGGAATGGGGGCGCCGGCGCCGCGGCTCACTAGGCTAATCCTCCACCTAGTGGCGCCAGCACACCGGGTTGAGTCCCGGTCGGGATGCCGGATTCTGTCCTTCTGTCCGGGTTGCCCCTCTTTCAGGCTAGCTCTCTGCTGTGGCCAGGGAGTGCAGTGGAGGATGGCCCAAGTGCTTGGGCCCTGCACCCCATGGGAGACCAGGAGAAGCACCTGGCTCCTGCCTTCGGATCAGCGCGGTGAGCCGGCCGCGGCGGCCATTGGAGGGTGAACCAACGGCAAAAGGAAGACCTTTCTCTCTGTTTCTGTCTCTCACTGTCCACTCTGCCTGTCAAAAAAAAAAAAAAAAGAATGGAATGGGGCCGAGGCTGTGATGTAGTAGGTTCAGCTGCCACCTGCAGGGCTGGCATCCCATATGAGTGCCAGTTGGAGTCTGAGCTGCTCCACTTCCTATCTTGCTCCCTGCTAATGCACCTGGGAAAGCAGTGGAAGATGGCTAAAGTCCTTGGGCACCTGCACCCACGTGGGAGACCTGGAGGAAGCTCCTGGCTCCTGGCTTCAGCCTGGCCCAGCCCTTTCTGTCTGCTGCCATTTTGGGAGTGAACCAGTGGACAGAGGATCTGCGTGTGTGTGTGTGTGTGTGTGCGCGTGTTGTCTGTCTGTCTGTCTCCCTGCCTCTTCCTTTCTCTTTGTAACTCTGTCTTTTAAATAAATCTTTTTAAAAAGAAGAGAAGGAGTGGGAGGGGCTGAAGTGAAAGTTAAATGCCTGACCCAGCTGGGTTGTCTCTCAGGGAGAAGGCAGGAGTTTGCGGCAATGGTCAGGCATCAGGAGATTTGGAGTGACAATAAAAGCCACGCTCCCGGGACACACTTTCTGACCCAGCCTCATGGTCATCATGCCCTTGCTACTCTCTAATGATTTCTGAAGACAGGAAGCTGCAGAACTCCCTCTCAGATGGGCAGACAGGCTCAGGCAGATGTTGGAAGAGGAGTGGAACTTCCCAAACCACCTTCTCATGCTTCTCCCTCAGAGGGGTCCCCCACTCTGGTTTCCAGGGTGCCAGACACACCACAGGCAGGCATGCATGTGAGGGAGGGTACAGCACCACTCCAGGCCCAGCCAGGCCCACCACCAGAATTGCAGCCCAAGCCGGCTTGAATTGCAGTGTCCTCATAGCAACCTCATCTCCATGGCAACTGGAAACTGATCCAATCAGCCATCCTTATGGTGCAGGAGAACAGAAGAGATCTTGAGATCATCCAGTATCAACTCAACACTTCACAGACAGGGAAATGGAAGCCGAGGACGGTGTTTTATTCATCATCAATGGTAAGCATCAACGCTGACTCCGGTGATATAAAGAGCTGCTTTAGGACAGGGGCTGTGCATTGCAGCTCAGCTCCAGGACCGCCCATTGTGCACGTGAGAAAACGGGATGAGAAAAGTCCGGGCTTGCCCAAGCTCCAACTACTGGTTCGTGAGGGAGCAGAACTTGAACTCACACTCGCAGGATTTAAGAGCCAGTGCCCTTAGCCACCTCACCAGCAGAACAGAGGAAGTCACACGTCCTGTTTGTCTCTGCACTGCACAGTAGGACCCTCTGAGTATCCCACACATGTCCCAGGAGTTCTTGGAGCCCAGTAGGATCCGGGCAACTTGGGCCCAGCTGGGAGACACTGAGCAGTCATCCACCCCCCTCAATTGGCACCATCCTTGTAGCACTGCTTGGACCACGATCAGCACTCTCCTGCTCCTGCCTGGGCTGCGACCAGCTGCATTCACTTTTATAAACCAGCACCTAAGACCCCACCTGATACACACCAGTCCTGACCTAGTATATGAGTGCTGAGTGGATGGATGTCTGAGGCGCACGCCCTCGGGCTGCTGTGTCCTTGATGTGTGCCTTCTTCCTTGTGCTAGAATGTCTGCACATGCACAACCCCCCCCCCCCCCGCCACATAACTCCTGATCCCAGAGGGGTGGACCCACATCTTCTCCCTTCTTCAGAACTGGGGATACAGGAGCCAGAGAACACAAGGTCCAATTTGCTGAGCCCTGGGAAGAACTCTGATCCACTGGGTGCAATCTCCCAGAAAATTAGCCTGTGACATTTCCCCATCTCTTGACCCATGCTTTTTGTGTCTTTTGGTCACCTCCCAAGCGGCTCATCCTGTGAGTGAGAGCATCCCCTGAGAGCATTGTCTGGGTCCCAGGACTTGTCAGTGTAGCTTCGCTTCACACCACCGACAATTCCTCTTAGAAAAAGTGACAACCTTCCTCCCCATCGACATTTGTCCTTTTAAACAAATTATTTTCATTTTATTTGAAAAACAGAGACATAGAGACAGACAGACAGAAATCTTCCACCTGCTGGTTTGCTCCCCAAATGCCCACAATGGCTAGAACTGGGTCAGGCTGAAACCACCATCTGGGTCTCCCACATGAGAGGCAGGAGCCAAGTACTTGAGCCACCACCTGCTGCCCCTCAGGGTTTGCATTACAGGAAGCTGGATTGACCATTGCACCAAATGTCCATTCAACACTTGCTCTTTATGTCTAATCAGAATCCGAGCCAATTCAAGAATCCTTCACTTACTCAGCCCAAACAACAGTAGCAACAACACTAAAGGCCACCAACCCCGAAACATGACTGAGAGCCCTTACACAGGCAGGGTACTCAGACGGATATTGGGTGCATCAGTGAGCCAGACAAGCATGGTCCCTGTTCTCCGAACGCATGCTGGCAGAGGTGTGCCCAGTGTCCCCCGGGTCCCTCCACGTCACCACAGACACCCTCTGCAGCTCCTTCCCCTCCCAAGGTCACTGTCCCGGGTCAGGCTCCTAGGGACCAGGGACCGGCCAGCAGGGCCGAAATGTAAGGGAGCTTCCCGGGAAGCACTCTGGGGAACCCCACCCGTGGGGCGGCAGGGAAATGGGACAGGTGGAAGGAGCAGCTGAGCAGCCTCCGCCAGGCCTCTGGTCATACGGGGAGCTCAGAAGCAGGGACGGCCCCTCGGAGGACAGGGAACCAAGCCTCTACCTCCCATCCATCAGTGGCTGGACACAGAGGGCAGCTCCCTCCGTCTCATGGCGATCCCAGAGAGGGGCCCCGTGGTGAGCAGGCAGCAGCCACACTCCCACAGGAGGAGGCCCGGGCCTAAGTGCTGAGGGATCTTGAGCAGTGCCCCAGCCTTCACGCAGCTGCCCCGCTGGCCGCTTTAACTGCGTGTTCTGAGCTTGGCATCACCTGCAGCACAGGTAACCCCTCCTTGGGGACAGCCCGCTTCCCAAGCACCTGAGGGTAACCAAGTCCCAGGTGTGCAGACAACTCAGGCCTCACAGGCCCTTAGACCCAGACCCTGTGAGTGTCAGGATCCTCACCAAAACACTTTGCATGGAAAGCTAATTAGCACGGAGAAACCAGGAGCTTTCAAAAGAAGCCGAGGCCTGGAATTCCCTGGCTGATGTTCGGGTAGAATTGACTGGTGTGGGGGCACCCCAGCATCTGTTTCACACCTCCAGGTGTGAAAATCACCAGGTTGGGAATCACCACTCTGGTGACAAACTTACTAACTGAGAAGCAGGAAAGCAGAGCGACCGTGACCTTCAGCAGGGCAGCTTCAACAGCCTCAGGGTCTCCCCCACCAGTGGGAAGTTGGAATGAGGCAGCGTGCACGGACCCAGGGCCACTGGAGGCCATGCACAGGGTCCGCCCCTTCAACCTTGAAGGGTATCCATGTCTTTCCCAATCACAGAGGGGGAAATTGGTGGGCAGAATCGCCCAGGCTTCCCTTCTGGGTTCTTTTCTATGGTCGTCTTTTCTTAAGGCTTCTCACCCACTACAAGTCCTCCTAAGCAAACAATCAACCCTGCCTCGGTGCCTGCAAAGGCTGGCGATGAAGTGTGCATTGCTGGGGCCGTGGTCTCTGGCCTCCTCCACATTTGGGGCTGGGGTGGTGCCCTGCCTGCCGCAAGGTGCAGCGTACGCGCCGTGTTGCTATGGACAAGGCGAAGCCCAGCGAACGGGGACCTGGTGGCCTTTTGGCTGGAAGTTTCTGTTTGGGTGACCTCTCAGCCAACACTGTGAGCAAATGGACTGCTGGCTTATTCTGGGATCCTTACCCAGCTTTCGGGGGCGGGTCCTCGGTTAATGCGAATGAGCTCCCTTGGTGATCAAGAACCTCTTTCCAGCCCGCAGTGTTGGCGCCCTGTAGAAATCTATGAGCACATCTTCCAGTTTTAGTTCACTGTGGAAAGGGCCAGACACACCTAATAAAGACATTGGGGGACCGGCGATGCGCTGGAACACGCAGATCTCAACTTCCAACTCAGGCCGTGCTGTCCCTCGGGGTAACTATTGATTTGGTATTTAAGTTCTGTCAATATTTACCTCTTCAGTCGATGAAGTTTGATGTCTATGTCAGGGCACTGATATCTGCTTCGAGTTTATTTCTCACTTCCTGCTTTTGCTCTATCAGCCTGGGGAGGAGAATGGGGTTTGGCTGGGGGGAATGGTTCCTAGACGCCCTGGTGTAGGATGGGGCTGTAGTTCCGTTTTTCCCCCTTGTGCCTCGGCGTCCTGGGTGGCTGCAGAGGTCCCTTCACCGCTGGCATCTGATGCCTCCATCCTTGAATATCTAGAAGGATCAGGTAGGTGAATCACCCAAGTTTTGCGGGTGGCAAGTCGGGAAGAGAAAACATCGTCTTCCATTTGGATAGACTAAAGAACAGTGTTTGCACTGACTTCAACTGTGCCTGCTTGGAAGCAGATTTCTGCAGAACACCATGCAAACATTGACAGGGCCTTCAAACTGGGACTCAGGACGCCAGACCCTGTCAGAGGACTGTGGGCACTGTGGTAGGGCCTGCTGGAGACCCCTGCGAGGCCTCCCCGCCCAGAACCTGAGTTCTCTCTGATCCAAAGCCTTGGCCAGCAGCTGCAGAAGGGACCAGCACCAACGTTCACCCCAGCCATGCTCTGCAGAGCTGTTCAGGGGTCAACGACTGTGCTACAAGAGCTGTGAGGGTGACCGGCCCAAAGCTTCCCCTACAGCAAGGGCACAGCCAGTCAGCTCCCAAGTGAGGCCGGGAGCTGGGGCCTCCTGCCTTCCCAGGGCTGTATCTCCCCTTAGCTCTCTATGCAAACAATAAAACTGGGTTGGATGACGCGTGCGCTCTGCCCTGTTCTAGGAAGGGAGCAACCCAGACAACCGTCACCAGCCATAGTAGTTCATTCTGGGGCGTGCACCTGCCTGGGACCCAAGGACATTTCCGCAAGAGACCAGCATTGGAATCTGTGGCCTGAAGAAAGGCACGCCCCTCCCACTAAAGTAAGCCACACCCCCCCAACGTGGGTGGGAGTCATCCAATCAGCTGGGGGTCTGGGTGGACCGAGAGGCACGAGAAAGGAGAGTGGTCCCGCTCTGCCTGTTTGTCTGCAGCCTGGGACATTGGCCCTCTCCTTCCTTCAGAGTGGAACTCTCACCCTCAGCTCTCCTGGGTCTCCAGTTTGCTGACTGCAGATCTTTGGACTTCACCTCCCCAGTAAATGTGAGCGGTCCCTTGTAGCCTCTCTCCGTCCCTCTCGGTACGTGTGTGTTTGTATAAGCACACACATGGCGTGTGTATATTTACAGTCACTCTGAGATAAAAAGTATAGTGAGGTTAATGATGTAAAGTTACATAGCCATTTACTGTCGGTAACAAGTATTATCCACGGTAGATAATTGCATGTGCTACACTTCTTTTTTAAAATATTTATTTTATTTACTTGAAAGGCAGAGTTACAGAGATAAAGGAAGAGACACAGAGAGAAAGAGAGACCTTCCATTCACTGGTTTACTCCCCAAATGGCCTCAAAGGCTGGGTCTGGGCCAGGCCAAAGCCAAGAGCCTGGACTCCATCCGGGTCTCCTATGTGGATACAGGGGCCAAGTCCTTGGGCCGTCTTCTACTGCTTTCCCAGGTGCACTAGCAAGAAGCTGGAGCAAAAGTGGGGCAGGCAGGACTGGAACCAGTGCCTATACAAGGATGCCAGCATTGCAGGTGGTGGCTTAACCCGCTGTGCCACAATGCCAGCCACATGTTGTTATTGTTAAATGAACTAATAATGGGGCCGGCACTGTGGCATAGTGGGTAAAGCCACTACCTGCAGTGCCGGCATCCCATATGGGAGCCGATTTGAGTCCCTGCTGCTCCACTTCTAATCCAGCTCTCTGCTATGGCCTGGGAAAGCAGTGGAAGATGACCCAGGTCCTTGGGCCCCTGCACCCATGTAGGAGACCCGGAAGCAGCTCTTGGCTTCTGGATTCAGATCGAAGCAGCTCTGGCCATTGTGGCCAACTGGGGAGTGAACCAGTAGATGGAACCCCTCCCCCATATCTGCCTTTCAAATGAATAAATAAATCTTTTTTAAAAAATGCCAGTTGTACTCCCTGTGAGAAAGTTCCCAGGAAAGGAGAAGCTGGGAGCATGGTGGCCACAGCCACAGCAGGCTAGGGGTGACATTTCTGAGACAGTCTGAAGGGCAGGCCCATCACATGAGCGTCCATCTGCAACCCTCCCCGAGCATCTAGGGGACACAGAGGGACGGCTCAGCTTTCTCCTGTCTCTCCAGGAGAACAGCTTAATCCACTTAGCTGTTTCTGTCCAACACGCCCCACAGGCCTGCAACCCCTGGCTGAGCACCAGCATCTAAAATGAAAACTCATGGCCTCTCCTCGGCCCGGCTCAATCTCAAGAGTTAGAGGTGGGGTGCTTCACCCCAAACCTTGCAGAAGAGGGAGGAAGGAACAAAGGAGGAGGAACCTGCCAGGATGCTGCCTCACTGTCCCGGGGAAACGCTGTGACTCTCTAATAAAGACACTGTTACTGATACTGCAGTCACGACTCAGCGTCTGCCACTTCAGTCTCCTTACAAAGCATCAGCTGCACCAGGGGAGGGAAGAGGGGGCGTGTCCTAACGTCAGGCCCCGCCTCCTCACACGGGATGGCCCCTGTCCCAGTGTCTCACTCAGTGAGAGAAGGAATCCGGAAGAGTTTGAAGTTCAAGGAAAACAGACCTGGGCCAGGTTCAAGTGTTTTATTGCCACAAGTGCAGCGTGTTAACACTTGGGCAGATTGTGGAGAGTTCCATTTGCTTGATGACGCATCTTGTCCAGGAAGTGGGGATGGGGTGGGGGAGGGGAGATCCAGGTTCCTTAGGTTTTCAGAGTCTTCCTCAGCTGGGTGCTCCCCTCCCGCTGTGATGAGAGCTGTGCAGATGTCAGGAGCAGATGGAGGGCAGAGGTTTCTTCAGATCCACCATGGGTCTCAGTCTGTGGCCCGAGGAGGGCTGAGGCAGGGGGTGCTTCAGGGCAGGGGGGTTTGGGGGCGGGAGGCTGCCAGGGGACAGAACACCTGTGTCCCACAAAGTCCTCCACGTCTGGCCCCAGTCGCGCTCCTGGGGAACTTGAGCTGCAAGCCCCGTGGGACCAGGCGCATTGTTCACCCCCTCCTGGGGCTGCGCTAGTGGATTCCAACCATGTGTTCTCAAGGGAAATCTCTCTGCTCACAGCCAAGATGCGGCGGACCTGGAAGCCAGGGCTGCCCGCTAACCTGAACTTGCCCGCTGGTTCCCAGCTGGCTGGGAGAGCCCTGGGCACAGACAGAAGAGATGCTGGGCTGCTTCTGCACAGTGGGCCCTGCTGGTCACAATGGGAGACTTCACAGAGTGTGTGTGGGGGCGCTTGGGATGCTGGGAAGATGGGGATCCGAGTTGCCTGAGCCCAGGAAAAGGACCCCTGCCCCACCAATCAGAGAGTGCCCAGGACTCTCTCCCACCCTTCCTCAGCTCTGCCCACACTTCAGGCCAACTTGCTTTCCGATGCTGCTACAAAAGCTATGTTGAAAGAACAATAGTCCCTCGGCCTTGTCACCTGGAGCTGCATGCGATCTACAAGAGGGAACTGTGCCTTCTCCCCCAACTTCACTCCACCTGGCAGGTGTTCTGCATCCTTCCCCTCCTCTCCCTCCCTCCCTTCTCCCTTGCACACTGGAACACACTCCCGCACAAGCATCTCAGTGCGCATGCCTCCAGGAGCAGCACAGCTCAGATGGGGCGCGTCTTCACAAGGCGTCTCCGCAGCTCGCTTAACCACTTAGCAGTGGTTAGAGTCACCCCAGGTCAGGACCCAAACTCCTTCTGGGCTATTGTGGACAGCCAAGGGAGAGGGAGGCTGAGCTGTGCACCCTGCAGTCCCTGTGCGTGCAGTGGGCAACTCAGGCCCTGCGACTGTGCTTTGTCTTCATGGTTTCTGGTCACCCAAAGGGTGCCTTTCGGAGTTTATCTTAACTCAGCCAGTGGTAGAATGTGCTCTTACTGAGGCCAACTCCTCTGCCTCCTGGTCTCTCTGCAGGATTATACCAGCTTCCCAAGGCCATGGCCACCCCTCACCCAGCCCTCCAGGGAGCAGGACAACTACAGGTGGACATCTGTCCCCACCCTCAGGCCCTCGTCCACCTGGCTATGCGGTTCACTTCTCCCCTGCATGGTTCCATGCCCTGTAACGCAGATCTGCTGGCACAGGAGCCACTGTCCGCCCAGGGCCCTCTCCCACTTGTTCCTGACTTG
Source organism: Oryctolagus cuniculus (assembly GCF_964237555.1). Classification (NCBI taxonomy): domain Eukaryota; kingdom Metazoa; phylum Chordata; class Mammalia; order Lagomorpha; family Leporidae; genus Oryctolagus; species Oryctolagus cuniculus. The sequence continues at coordinate 14,164,534 of NC_091438.1, forward strand.
GTCTCCAGTACACAGCCAGGTACAGAGTGGCGACTCAGCACCTCCCAGATGTGACCCTTCCCTGGGGCCACTATCTCTTCCTCCTTTCATTAGCTGAAAATAGGTATCAGGACTTACTTTAAAGGCACTTGATGTGAGAGATCCTGTGAAATTCTCACTTCATTTTAAACCCCAGCTTAATCAGACGGTTTTTCTTGGAGCTAAACACTTTCATCCTTCGCCTCCTTGGGGAAATGGGCAAAGCTGAAGATCTCCTTGCTGATGAATCCATTTCTTCTTCCAGCCTCCTTCCCCTCTCTCATTTCTGTTGCATGAAAGACCTGCCTCCTCTCTGGATCCGTTGGTTAAGCAGAGGCACCTGCACATAGGAAATGGCTGGGATGAAGGCCTGGCCCTGGACTCTTCCTCTGCTCTCCCAGAATTTGCACTTAACTGGTACCCACAAATTACTCACCCTGGTTAGGACCCTCCAATTTGGGCATTTTTTTCTTTTCTTTTCTTTTCTTGAAAGGCAGGGAGACACAGAGAGGGAGATCTTCCACCTGCTGGATTACTCCTCAAATACCTGCAGCAGCCAGGGCTGGACCAGGTCAAAGTCAGGAGCCTGGAACTCAATCCAGGTCTCTCCCATGGATGACAGGGCCTCAGGTTCTTGAGCCATCACCTGCTGACCCCAAGAAAGCACATTAGCAGGAAACTGGATTGGAAGTGGAGGAGCCAGGACTCGAACCAGGCACTCTGATGTAGGATATGGGCATCCCTAGTGGTGACCTAAGATACTGTGCCAAACACTTGTCCTGAATTTGGCCAGTTAGGAATTTCATGCAATTCCAACAAGAGCAATGTGTTTCAGGAAAACATGAAGATGCATTGAGATTTGGGGAGAATTTTTTGGTAAGGTGGAGGTATCATGATTGCCCAGTTGCAGGAGAGTTTTGGCTTCAGGCGACAAGGGGACACTGGGCAGGTAGCCTGAAACTCTGGAGCCTACACAGTTTGTCTGCCAGAGCTGACCTGTGACCTGTCATGGTCGAGGAGGCCAAAAAAGCAGGGAAAACAAGACAGCTACTGTGGGCATCAGGAGAACTCAGGAGGCAAGCTGAATGGCCAAGAGGAAACCAAGCTGGGTCCCAGAAGCCCAGTGGCAGCTGGCTCCTGCAGGAGGCCTGGTGATGTGACTGAGTTCCACAGTAAGACACCTGGGCTGTGATGCCCTGCATGTCTGCACCCTAATTACTTGTTAACCTCACATTTACACTGAATATACTTCTCTGTGAGTGAGGTTTTTGTACGATGCTGTCGCTCCCCGTCTTCGTGGAGGAATGACAAAGGACCCTGCGCTGTTCTATTGTCTGCTCGGCCCTTCCCTGGTTTGCTGCTAGTTCTTCCCGGGTTGGCTACTGACCCTTCCACCTCCGTGGAAGGGCGGTTCCCCCAGCCACTTTCCCCACTTCCGCAGGAGAGTGGCACACCGCCGGCTGGCTCTCTCGGGGGCTGCACAGGTGTTCCTTCAGATAGATGTTCCCCTTAGATGTTCCTGGTGCATGTTGTCTCTCTCCTCCTTTATAGTCCTCTTCCACCAATCCCAACTCTGCTACCCACAACGCCGAGTACGCTGCTCTCCTCCAATCAGGAGCAGGTCCTACAGTTTATTGGTTGAACTGGAGGCAGCTGTGTAGAAGCTGTTTCCCTTCTCAGCGCCATATTGTGGGAGAGCAGATGCATAGAATAAGTCTTAATTCCAGTAACTTAGTCTAGTCCGAGTTGCTCCCCACAGATCCTCCTTTCTTTTTATTTTTGGCATTGATACGCGCCTGTCTTCGGTGCCCCGCGGCACACACTCTGCTCTGCTTGCTAGAGTTGCCCACAGGTGCTTACAAGCCCTACCAATCAGGCAAACCGAGTCCGGGCCCTCTCTTCGCCATGATGTGAGGAGGTTTTTAGGCGCTGATGCGTGCCTGTGTTCGGTGCCCTGCAGCGCATGCTCTGCTCTGCTAGAACTGCCTGCAGGTGCTTACAAGCCCTACCAATCAGGCAAACCGAATCCGAGCCCTCTCATTGCCGTCTTGTGGGGAGACTTATTGGTGTTGATTCGTGCCTATCTTCGGTGACCTGCAGCTCATACTCTGGTCGAGCTGCCTGCTGGTGCTTATCGCCTTACTAATCAGGCAGACCGAATCCAAGCCTTCTTATTGCGGTATTGTGGGGAGACTTATTGATGTTAATTCGTGCCTGTCTTCGGTGACCTGCGGCACATAAGCTGCTAGCCGCCCGCAGGTGCTCACCACCTCCCTAATCAGGCAGACCGAATCCAAGCTCTCTCATTGCCATTTTGAGAGGAGGCCTTATTTTTCTCTATCTCCGGGCATTCCTATCTCTCCCATTTTACTTCTATCTACCAGCATTCCTATTTCTCTCATTTTACTTCTAAACTTCTGTTTCTCTTATCCCTGCGGCTTCCCGGCGCCCGCCCCGAGGCTGCTTCTCTGCACCTCCCCCCGCGGCGGCTTCTCTGCTCTGTGCTGCTTCAGCCCGCGCTTCTCTCATCTGCGCAGCTTCCCGGCGCCTGCCCCGCGGCGGGTTCCCAGCTCTGTGCGCACGCTCCGCGGTCTCCGCGCCCCTTCGAGCCCGCACCACGGCCTCGCACTAGCCCCATGTTCCCTATCTATTCACGCCCCGTGCTCTCTCTGCACGCGGCGGCTTCCGTGAATCACACAGCCTAGCTCATGTTTCTGCCACTAGCATTCAATCCAAGTTCCCCGGGCTAACCTGGCGAATTCAACCTAGCCCACGCTTCCGCCTCACGGTTTGGCTTCCCGTCTTTTGCTCCCCGGGCTAATCTGACGGATTCCAACCTGGCTTACGCGTCCACCTCTAGTTTTAGCTTTTCGCCTTTTGTTCCCCGGGCTGACTTGAAGAATTCCAACATAGCTTACGTTTCCGCCTCGGCCTGCCCCCGCAGCTTCAATTTCCCTAACATTTTTCTCTACCCGGTATGTTTCCCTAACTTTTCTTCCAACAATATTCCTCCCTCATTTGTATCTGAGTCTAAGTTTCTTCTTGCTTTCACTTTAAATCCTAACTTCTTTCCCACAGTCCGTATCCGAGTCTATGCCTAAGCTTTCGATAGCTTCTTCTGGCACCTTTTCCGTCCGGCTTTTCCCTAGGCTCTTTGCTAGTCTCTCTCTCCGGTATTTTCCCACTTCTTCCCGCTTCTTCCCTCCTAGGTTTCCTATCCGAGTCACGGCTCCATTATGCCTCCTAAGTTTCCTATCCGAGTCACGGCACCATTATGTCGCTCCCCGTCTTCGTGGAGGAACGACACAGGACCCTGCGCTGTTCTTTTGTCTGCTCGGCCCTTCCCTGGTTTGCTGCTAGTTCTTCCCGGGTTGGCTACCGACCCTTCCACCTCCGTGGAAGGGCGGTTCCCCCTAGCCACTTTCCCCACTTCCGCAGGAGAGTGGCACACCGCCGGCTGGCTCTCTCGGGGGCTGCACAGGTGTTCCTTCAGATAGATGTTCCCTTTAGATGTTCCTGGTGCATGTTGTCTCTCTCCTCCTTTATAGTCCTCTTCCACCAATCCCAACTCTGCTACCCACAACGCCGAGTACGCTGCTCTCCTCCAATCAGGAGCAGGTCCTACAGTTTATTGGTTGAACTGGAGGCAGCTGTGTAGAAGCTGTTTCCCTTCTCAGCGCCATATTGTGGGAGAGCAGATGCATAGAATAAGTCTTAATTCCAGTAACTTAGTCTAGTCCGAGTTGCTCCCCACACGATGCCAAATAGTAAATAAAATAGTTTCTTTTCTCTTACTTGGCCAAAAACCAGAAAAACTCTGTTGTGGACACATACCAGCCCATAGCCCAGTGTTTTCAAACCATGCTTTAGGGAGTCATGAGGAATTCAAGTCAACGTATGTATTCATCAAACAACAAACAACTCGGAAAGACAGGGGCGCTGACGAAACAAAGCAGTGAAGCTCAGGCACATGTCCTGGTGCTGGGCTCTGGCCTTTGGCCACCCTGCTCACCCCTACACCCAGGGCTCCTTCATTCATGCCCGATCATGTGGCAAAGGTTCTGCTGATCAATGAAACAGCACCCTGCCACCCCCAACCCACTCAGGCCTAGGCCCGTGGCCCCAGAGCCCTGCTGCTGTGGCTCTGTCCCTGCTCTCGGCCTATGGCTTTGCTTTGGGTGTGTCTCTCAGTATCCACGGACTTGTCCAAGGGCTGAGTGTACAGCCATCTGCCTGGTCTTTCCCACCAGCTGAGACCTTAGAATCCAACCCTGACACCAATCACAGGACAAGGATCCCACCAAGCCACCTCAGTACCCTCCCCTCTCCAGGCCTTGGCCAATACACTCACCCAGCAGGGGGAGGCGTGGAAGCAGGGTGGGTAGGGAGAGTGGCTCCTGGGACCGGAAGGAGTCAATGCAGGTGAGGTCCAGGGGCCCTGAAGCCTGCTGGTGCATCTGCTCCTGGCCGTCTGAACTGGGGCATTGGAGAACAGTGCAGAACCCTCCTCTTGACATTTGAAAACACGGGAACAAGTAGAATAAGTTACAGGGCTGCGTCATAGGCAGGCTCTCCTAGGAGCAGGCCTAGAGCTCCTTAGTTTCTCCGTCCGTGGCTGCGAGTGACGGGGGCACAGGCAGTCTCACAGGTGAGGCCACACCCAGTCTGAGCTGCTGAGAGCAATCCTGGCAGTGAAGGGGTGAGGAGGACCCTGGCAGAGTGAGTATAGGGGATGTGGCCCCTACTGCCCCTGCAGGCAGAATTTCTCACATGGGTTGGAAAGTACATTCTTCCTGCTTCCAAGCACATCTGATGTCTTAGTGTTGAGTGTACAATGTCAACTAGTAACCCTGGGGGTGGGGCATAGGTGATCCTCTGCAGCCCACACTCACGCCTCGTGCACAGTGCCAGGGGCTTGCTTCCCCCACGGCACCGGCACACATGCTGCTGCTCACACAGTGAAGGTGATCAGGAGCTCTTAAGGGGGTTGGAATCTCAAAGTCCCCCAGGAAGGGCAACCAGGCTCCAGAACACCTTCTGTGGGGCGGCTCCAGGGCCAGGTTGTGAATGGGCTGGTCCCAAGATTCACAAATCCACTGTGATGTGTGAAGCTGCCCAGCGCACCATCAGAGGAAGGCAAACAGGTTTCAGGCGCTCATTGTTAAAGCTGTGGGCAAGCTTTCCACTGAGGTTCTTCAGGACCTGATGCTGTACTCGCTGTACCAGGGAGGCATCCATTTGAAAGGCGTTTCTCAGGGCCAGCACTGTGGCATAGCGGGTAAAGCTGTTGCCTGCAGTCCTGGCATCCCATGTGGGTGCCAGTTCAAGTCCCGGCAGCTCCACTTCCAATCCAGCTCTCTGCTACAGCCTGGGAGAGCAGTGGAAGATGGCCCAAGTCCTTGGGCCCCTGTACCCATGTGGGAAACCCAGAAGAAGCTCCTGGCTCCTAGCTTCAGATCAGTGCTGCTCCAACCATTGTGGCCAATTGGGGAGTGAACCAGTGGATGGAAGACCTCTCTCTCTCTCTCTCTCTCTCTCTCTCTCTCTCTGCCTCTCCTTCTCTCTCTGTGTAACTCTGACTTTCAAATAAGTAAATAAATCTTTAAAAAAAAAAGGAAAGAAAGAAAGGTGTTTCTCAAGGCCAGTGGTAAGCCAAGTGTGGTGCTGGGGGTGCATTGCAGCGGTCCATGTCGAAGGTCCCTGATGTGGGATTGGGCAGTTTGGCTTACGAAAGGCATTTCACAGGAGGGCGGGACAGAGTAAAGGCTGAGTGGCAGATAATTGGGTCTTCTGATTATGACACCACTCACCTGATCACAAGGTCTCCTTGGAGAAGGTGCCTACCAGACAGGTATCAATTTTTTTTTTCCTAAGATACAGTTTACTCTTTACAACCAGGGTCCAGAGGTCCAGGCTTCAGAGCGGCAGCAGGAAGCAGACACTCTAATCTGGTTTTGGGTAACCTGGTGATAAAATCAGCCTGTAACGCCGCCCTGGCCTGAGACACCACACTGCCTATATCAACTAGCGCCCTGGAAATAGTAAACAGGAGAGTGAATTCCAGGGGGGAAATTTTAAATAAGATACACATGGGACAGGCCATAGAGAGTTTGTCAAGTTAAATTTGGTACATAATAGCATTCACTCTGTATCCAAACCCAGCGTGTGCAGGCATCACCCTCCTGCTGCACCTCAGTATGGCTTGCAGTTATTCTGGTGGCCACTCCCCTGACCTCTACCTCCACCGCTGCCACCACTGCCTCGGATCCCCCGGCTGTGGTTCCTGTGGTCCCCAGAGCCATACTGCTGCTGCTGATGGACCTCCTTGGGCTGGGCCACCTTGATTTCACACTTGCTTCCACTGATGGTATGGAACTTTTTCTCCAGAACCTTCTTCACGGGGTCTTCTTTGAAGGTGATAAAAGCAAAACTCCATCCTTTGTTCGACTTTGGATCCATTGGAAGCTCAATGGCCTCAATCTCCCCAAACTTGCCAAAGCACTCCCTGATCTTTTCCTCAGTAGCTTCAGGATTCAGACCCCCCACAAACATCTTCTTCACTGGGTCCTTCTTCATAGCCATGGCCTTTTAGGGTCAATGACATGGCCATCCAGCCTGTGCACCTTCTGGTCTAGGACCTTCTCCACACTGGTTGCGTCTTTGAAGAGGATAAACCCAAATCCTCTTGACCGTCCAGTGTTGGGATACACTTTTATTGTGCAGTCAACGACCTCGTCAAACTTAGTAAAATAGTCCTTTAAATCTTGTTGTTGATATCCCAGCTCAGACCACCAACGAACATTTTCCCCTTGTCCTCCTAGTTCTTGCTGGCATTTATCTGGTCCCCCTCCGCGCCATTCTGATTCCAGCTCTGGGCCCCGCGGTCCCGCCTCCGGCCCCTGCTGCCTGCCCTGGTCCCGGCCGGCCGGCGACTCCCATCGGGGGCGGCCTGGTGTCCGTTCTCGGTGGCGCCCAGGCTCCAGCCCTCCCGGCCTGACCCTGAGCTCCAGCGGCGGAAGGTCTCGGTGGCTGCTGCCTCTGCAGCCCCCCACAAGGACGAGGCCTGGAAGGGTGGTGCCCTGGGGACCCCTGCTGCCGCTGAGCCAGGCCCCCTCCCCAGCAGGGCAGCGTCAGGCGCACCTGGCCCCCCCAAGGGCCCCGGCGAGGAGCCCCGAGTGAGGAGGCACAAGCACGCCCCCGAGTCACCAGGGAGAGACAAGGGGAAGTTGTCTAAGCTCAAACCCGCCCCACCGCCTCCCCCATCCCCCATGGGGAGAGCCAGGAAACCCTCTCAGAGCCCGAGCCAGGAGGCGGCTGGGGAGGCAGCCCTTGGTACGAAGACAAAATCCACAAGCCGGGCTGTGGACACAACGAGCTGTGAGGCTGCCGAGCCCGGACAGCCAGGGGACAGCCTCAAAGCCACAGTCCGCCCCCAAGCCCTCGGGGACCCCTGCCAGCTCGGCCCCCACCCCCCGCCTCGCTGCTGTTGGCGGCCGACCAGCCTTCTTCCACCGCCTTTATCCTGCTCATATCCACGCGCGTGTCTTTTAGGAAAACCCGCCAGCCCCCAGAGCGCATCACCAGCAGCACCATCCCCCAGGGCGTGGTTCTGGACAGCACCGAGGCCCTGTGCCTGGCCATCTCCAGGAACTCGGAGCAGATGGCCAGCCACAGCGCCGTGCTGGAGGCCGGCAAAAACCTCTACACGTTCTGCGTGCGCTACATGGATTCCATCCAGCAGATGAGGAACACGTTAGCCCTCTGAGCGGCCGTCAACAAACTGGAGAACAACCTGTGGGAGCTGCAGATCTACCTGGCGACAGCAGGCGGCCCGGAGGGCCACGCAGGACTTCAGCAAGCTGCTCAGCTCCGTGAAGGATATCAGCGACATGGTGCAGAGGTAGCAGGAGCCAGGCCTGCAGCCTGCGAGGGCTTGCCCGCGCCGACGCCTGTGCCCACGCCTGTGCCGGCTGCTGGCCCTGGCTGCCCGGGTTGTGCACCAGCTGTCCTGCGCCAGCCCCACTGCCCCCGCCCTTGGGGAGGGCCTCCGTGGACCGCGGCTGGCACGCTGGGCGGCTTCAGACCGCGCCGAGCCCTCAGCCAGCTGGAGAGGTCGCTCCACTCGGCGTCTTTGCTGCGGTTTCCCTTATGGCCACTGGAAGCCTGCGACGGAGGACCCCCAGGCTGGGCAGGCTGAGCGCTGCTGCCAGGCCTGCTCTGCACAGGGGGCACACAGGGCCAGAGCCAGCCAGCTTGCAGGCCCCGGGCAGGCGGGGGCTGGGGGGGTGAAGGTGGGGGTGTTCCTGCCATCTGTCCACGCCACGTTCCCAGGCCCAGTTCCTGTTCTCATGTGACGTGCACTGCGTATCCTGGGTAGGAAGCTTGAGTCTGGAGGGTGGTAGGGTCGCTGTCCTGAGGCAGTGGCTAGCTGGGTGACTTGCTGGGGCAGGCCTGGCCCCATGCTGTGGAAGGATCTGCATTCCTGACCAACACCCTCCCCCTCCTCATCTGAGACAAAGTGGATCCTTGTAGGGCCCAGTCCTTGGCGACAGGTGCTGACTTCTCCAGGAAAGGAGCTGCCGCTGGGCACCAGCACACACAGGAGGAGGGTCTGAGCAGAGCGGGTGCACCCCTGAACGGGGCAGGTGTCTCTTACTTAATTACTGTGAGCCACACTTGGCCTGTTGTTTCTGTGGAGTCATCCGGGAGCCTTAGGAAAACCACAAACCAAATCCCAGGGAATGCTTTAAAGAGCCGGCCTTGGTGTCTTCCCAGGGCTACTTAAGGTGCGAGCTAAGGTGTGGAGACCCTGACTCCTCCTTGACCTTGACCCAGAGCAGCTGGTGCAGGGAGTGGGGCCCCTGGGGCCGGCGGCCCTGCACAGCCCCTATTTGCACAGTGACCACCTGAACCTGTGTCTTAGCGCCTGGGGGCGCAGTGGCCTTGCAGACCCAGAACAGGCCACAGGGTGAGAGGTCCTGGCGTCACCTTCTGTTAACATGTGCCACTATATTTTGCATTTATACCTTGGTACTACACTCTTATAAATAGTTTCCCCCTGTCCTCCATCTGGAATGCCTATGGTGCCCCTTCCTCTCTCGGTCCAGTTACATTTTGTTTCTGTATATGACTCTCTTGTGTTTTTTAAATAAAGAACTGTTTACAACAACAACAACAACAAACAGTGCTCAAATCTACATGGACGCCAGGCCACAGCAGAGGAGGGCCTTGCTTGTTAAGGAAGCCAGGTTTGAGCCTCATCTGAGCCTGGTTTGGGGAAAAAGGAAAATAAATGGAAGACATAATTTCAGGCCTGGCACAATGCACAACCTATTTGGAAAGAGGAAACATGCATATATACAGCACTAAAACTTAGTTATAAACGATTTTGAGAAATGCAACCCCTCGAGCCAGGCTGTGGGCTCTCAGCTACCACAAAACTGTGCCTCAAGGAGAAACTGGGATGCCTTAAGCAAGACCCACCGTGGGACCTAATTAGAGGTTGTCCCAGCTGTCTTCAGCTTCCAGTGCCTCCTGCAGCCCATCAGCCTCACACCTAGTCTGCTGTCTCAGGGGGTCAAGCCATGTGCCCTGGGAGTCAGGACAGTGGCAATTCTAGGTCACATCAAGGAGCTTTGGGCCTGTGCCTGGCCGGGTTCACCAAAACTTTTAAAAATGTATGAGGCCCACGTTGCGGCACCAGCACCCCATATGAGTGCGGGCTCAAGTGCTGGCTGTTCCACTTCTGATCCAGTTCCCTGCTAACGTGCCTGGGAATGCAGCTGAAGATGGCCCAGGTACTTGGGCCCCTGCACCCAATGTGGAAGACCCGGGTGGAGTTCCAGGCTCCTGGCTTTGGCCTGACCCAGCCCCAGTTACTGAGATCATTTGGAGAGTGAATCAGCAGATGGAAGATATTTCTATCTCCTGCTCTGTAACTCAGCCTTTCAAATAAATATTTTTTTGACAGGCAGAGTTAGACAGTGAGAGAGAGACAGACAGAGAGAAAGACAGAGAGAATGGTCTTCCTTCCGTTAGTTCACCCCCAAATGGCTGCTACAGCCGGCACTCTGCACCAATCCGAAACCAGGAGCCAGGTGCTTCCTCCTGGTCTCCCATGTGGGTGCAGGCACCCAGGACTTGGGCCATCCTCCACTGTCTTCCCTGGCCACAGCAGAGAGCTGGACTGGAAGAGGAGCAACTGGGACAGGACGGGCACCCCAACCGGGACTAGAACCCAGAGTGCTGGCACAGTAGGTGGAGGATTAGCCTAGTGAGCTGCGGTGCTGGCTGTTAAATTTTTTAAAAAGTGATTTATTCTTAAGTACAAAATAACATAATTTAGCCCAGGCTCACTTGCATAAGGGCTAAAAAGAATGTTAACAAACTCAGCCCAAGGTCTGGTGTTAATGCTGGAAACTTTCCTTCAGGGGGTGAATCTCAAGCCAGTTTTTAAAGAACAGGGATTGCAACAAAGAAAATGCCTCAAAATGAGGAGAAGGCACCAGCACATAGAGACACAAGACTCTCAATCGGTTCTGTTTTAAGACAAAAAAAAAAATACTATGCATGGAAGGGTGGGGAAGTCACAGAGAGAGAGAGAAGAAACAGATGGGGGTGCGGAGAGAAGAGGAAGAGGAGGAAGGGGAGGAGAGACTTCTCATTTTCTTTGAGAACACAGCCCTTAGGAAAATAACTGGAAATCGGAAGATGTATTGTCATTCTCTTTCTGCCCTCCCTGTATAAACAGTGGACAACTGGTGTCCAGATGTCTGCCCAGCTCCGGTGGCTAAGGTTAGTTTATCGAATTAAAGCGATTACTGCAGGCAGTCACTAGGAGTGCATTTGCGCTCTCTCCTCGCTGCCCTCCAAACCCTGCATCAAGGGGACAGGCTCACCTGCTGACCCTGGAGGCTATTTATATCCTCTTGATCTCCGTGTGCTTATTAAAGGCAATTAAGCAGCTGGAGCTGGGCCAATCCGAAGCCAGGAGCCAAGAGCTTCTCCTGGGTCTCCCATGCTGCTGCAGAGGCCCAAGGACTTGGGGCATCTTCTCCTTTTCCAAGCTGCAGCAGAGAGGTGGATCAGAAGAGGAGCAGCCGGGACTTGAACCAGCATCCAAATGGGATGCAGGCACTGTAGGCGGGTGCTTAGCCTACTATACCACAGTGCCAGAACTGGGTTTACCAATTTTTAGAGATTTATTTATTTATCTGCAAGACAAACAGAAGAAAGGGGGAGAGCTAGATAGAATGAAATGCAATGCAGAGATGCTCCATCTGATTCATGTCTCAAATGCCTGTGGCAGCCATGGCTGGACCAGGCTAAAGGAAAGAATCCAACAACTTGAGCCATCTGCTGCCTCCCATTACTACAGGAAATATGGCTTAGAAGCTCCGGGTCTTGAACCAGGCACTCTGATATGGATGCTGATGTCATATTGATGGCTTTACCCAGGGTCCCACGATGTCTGCACCTGCCTTCTTAAAACATAAAAAGTTTATTGAAAAGCAGCATTACAGAGAAGAGGCAGAGGATGAACAGTGGGAGAAAAGGGAGAGGGAGATGGTGGTGCTGGGGTGGAGAGAGAGAGAAATACCTTCCATCTACTGGTTCACTCCCCTAACGCCTGCAAATTCAGGAAAAAACCTCCTGGCTGCCTTGAATATTTTATTTTTTATGATTTTTATGTTCTTATTTGAAGGACAGAGATACAGAGAGAGGTAGAGACAGAGAAAGGACTTCCATCCACTGGTGCACTCCCCCGATGGCCGCACTGGCCAGAGCTGCGGGGATTCAAAGCCAGGAGCCAGGAGCTTCTACCAGGTCTCCCACATGGGTGCAGCGGTCCAAGGGCTTGGCCCATCTTCTACTGCTTTCCCAGGCCATAGTAGAAAGCTGGATTGGAAGAGGAGCAGCCGGGATTAGAACTGACACCTATATGGGATGCCAGTGCTGTAGGCCAGGGTATATTAACCTGCTGTGCCACAGCACCGGCCCCTGAATATTTTCCTTTCCTGTACTTTGGACTCCAGGCCAGAATCAAAGTGTCTGTCTTAGAAGTCCAGCCATGTGCCAGCAGGTCTTGGGACTTCCTAGCCTACAAGACCACATGACACAGTGCCTTAGCCCATGATGCCCTTGGGAGCCACCGGTCCACAAGTGCAGATTCCATTAGCACCCCCTCCATTATTCTGATGAGTATCCCCTTCCTCCCCCTCTGCACTCCAGGACAGCCACAGAGGCACACTGACTCCATGCCTGCTATCCCTCCCCCATCCCTCTCCAGCCTCCAGGTCTAACCCAGTCCTGGAGGCCACAGGAAAACAACAGGAAAAGCACACTATGTTGCATTTTCAAAGCACCCGACCCAGGCAGTAGGCTTTTAAATACAACCTCCAGCAGGTTCCTCATTAATGGCTCCACCCTGGCTCTGCACTGTGTTCTGTACCTGCGTCTTTAACAACATTTATTACTGAGCCGGCAGGGCGGTGCAGTGGGTTAAGCCCCCAGGCGTGATCCCAGCTCAACAAATTAATACTTGTAACAATGAAGTAACGCGACACATGGTGTGATTTAGGACCGGATTTATTTATTTATTTATTTTTGGACAGGCAGAGTTAGAGAGAGACAGAGAGAAAGGTCTTCCTTCCGTTGGTTCATCCCCAAGTGGCCATTATGGTTGGTGCTGCGCCGATACGAAGCCAGGAGCTTCTCCTGGTCTCCCATGGGGTGCAGGGCCCAAGCACTTGGGCCATCCTCCACTGCACTCCTGGGCCACAGCAGAGAGCTGGACTGGAAGAGGAGCAACCAGGACAGAACCCAAGGCCCAAGCAGGACTAGAACCCGGGGTGCCAGTGCCGCAGGTGGAGGATTAGCCTAGTGAGCCACGGCGTCGGCCTTTCTTTCTTTTTTTTTTTTTTTCACTAATGACTTCTTAATCAATACATTTCTGTGAGGAGTTCAGGGCACCACAGCCTGACAGCAACAGCAGCTCAGCGAGGGGCCAGGGCAGAGGGGACACAAAGAGCTCCCCCAGGGCAGCGCTGGGTTCTCCTCCGGACTCTGCTGCTCCCTCAGGATCCGGGCCAGAGAGACCCCGGGAAGAGCGGTCCACGGGCAAGGGAGGAAGGGTCGGGATCCCCAGAGAGAACGGAAGCCGGAGCTCGAGGTGGCAGAGCGATCATTAAATCCACAGAGGGGAAACCCCACAGGCCACAGCGCCACGCACCCGCTCCTCCGTCAGCTCCCACACAGCTGGGAAGGGCGGGGACACGGACACGCGGGACAACCCCGCAGCGGGACCTTGGGGCAGCGGCCTGCACTTCTCAGAGTCCGTCCTTGCGCATGAGCACAGAAGTCACCGCGTGCCCGGCACAGCCCCGCCTTCCTCCCCTTCCACACCCAGGGCGCCCGGCACCCTCCCCCGAGTCACAGGCCCTCCGCCAAGCACCCCTCCGTGCTGCATTCAGCCCGCACCGCGCGCTCCTCCCAGGGCCCCAGAGCGCCCAGAGCCCCACCCCAGGGCCTCACTGTGGCCCTCAGCCTCCGGAGCCGCCACGCTCCCAAGGCCACGCCCACCGCCGCGCGGCCCGGCGCTTTCCCGCCCTCCGCAAGCCCCGCCCACCCGCCCGTTGCCCTCAGCCCCTCCCACAGCCCAGGCCCCTGCGCCCCGAGGGCGCCATCCATGACCCCCAGCCCGGCCTGCAGGCCGCCGAGGGCCCTGGGGGCTGCCGCCCCCCTGGGGAACCCGGATGCGGACCCCGCTTCAGAAAACAGAGCTGTGGACATGGAGGACACCGCGCCAGGGCTCCGGAACGGGGACAGCGGTGCGGGGTCACTTGAGGGCCGCCTTCCAGAACCGGAGTCAGAGGAGAAGACAGGGAACCATGGACGCGGGGCGGACCCCGCGCCGAGGGACAGGGTTCCAGGAGGACGGGCGCCGGCCCCAGGCTCAGGACGCCGCTCCTCGGGAGGAGGATGCGGGAGCCGCGCCCACAGCTCCCGGGAGGGCGGGAAGGGCCGGCCCCCTGGAGGAGGCCGCGGGGCTGCGGAGCCCGGGCGGCAGGGGGCGCTCTCCGGGACCACAGCCTCCTGGTGTTTGTAACTCCAGGCCTTTCATTCTTACTGTGGTGTTTATTCATTGGAGAGAGAGAATTACAGCGAGGGGAGAGGCAGAGAGAAAGGTCTTCCATGCTCTGGTTCGCTCTCCAGATGGCCACTACAAGGGGTCTCCCAGGCAGGAGCAGGGCCCCAAGCCCTCGGGCCATCTTGCATGGCTTCCCCAGCCCATTAGGAGAGAGCCAGAACGGAAGAGGAGCCGCCGGGACAGGAACCAGCGCCCATGGGGGAAGCCGGCCCTGCAGCCAGAGGCTTAGCCCACCAGGACACAGCACAGGCCTGGTCCATGGCGTTTCCGGTGCTGTGCAGAGAAACTGACTTGAAACTTAGCAGACTCCAGGAGCTAGAATCCTGCTGTCTTTTCTCTTAGAGAGGGGAGGCCTTGCCTCCTGCGTGCGGGCTTGTAGTTTATAACTTTGTTGCAGGCAGAAGTCTCTGAGGGTTAAAGTGCAGTTAAGGAAGTGAGGTTAAGGTGGCTGCAGGTCATCCCGCACTGTCTTGGGCTCAGAGGCTCTGGAGCTGGTGCAGTCACACTAAGGAGAGGAGCCCAGGAGCTGCAGCGTGGGGGTGACAGGGCATGCACAGAAGGTCAGGGTTGGGCAGCGCGGTGGCACAGCGGGTTAGATCCCCAGCCTGCAGAGCCCGCCTCCATGGGGCCTGCTCCACTGGCTATGCAGCTCTCTGCTGGGACCTGGGAAAGCAGTAGAGGATGGACCAAGTCCTTGGGCCCCTGCACCCACATGGGAGACTTGGAAGAAGCTCCTGGCTCCTGGCTTTGGATCGGCACAACTCTGGCCATTGGCCATTTTGTGAGTGAACTAACGGAATAGAAGACTCTCTCTGGCTCCACCTCTCTCTGTAACTCTTTCACATAAAATAAAATAATTATTAAAAAAATAAAAGAAGTACAGTGTCTGTGTCCCTGGGGCCTCCATTTGTTCACTCATCTCTTCCCTGAAAGGTTGATGCGCCCAAGGCAGCTGAGAACCCTGGGGTTTGAGTCATTCAGTTTGTTTTGCACCTTTTCTCTCTATCCTTATCCTCTCTTCTCATTGTGTGTGTGTGTGATTTTTTATTTATTTATTTTAGAGTTAGCACTACAGAGAGAGTGAGAGACAGAAAAAGGTCTTCATCTGTTGATTCACCCACCAAATGCCTACAGTGGCTAGACCTGGGCTGATCTAAAACCAGGAGTTTATCCAGGCCTCCCACATGGGTGCAGGGGCCCAAGCCCTTGGGCCATCTCCCACTGCTCTCCTAAACAATGAGCAGAGAGCTGAATTGGAAGAGGAGCAGCCAGGACATGAACTGACTCCCACATGGGATCCTGGCCCTGCTGACAGAGGCTTCCCCTATGAAGCCACAGCCAGGCCGCATCTCCTTCTACTTTAAATCAGATGTGGAGAAATCCTGCCTGAACCCCGTGCTCACATTAATGAGATTGTAGGGATGTGTGGAAAAGAATCTTTCCTCCAATAGGGGTGAAAACAAAATCTGTGTCTTTGTGCTTTTTCCACATAAATTCTTAGGTGGTTTTTCTAGTTCAGTGAACAATGTGCCTAATATTTTGGTGGGGATTGCCTTGAATTTGTAATTTGCTTTGGATGGAGTGGAAATTTTCATCATGTTAATTCATGTAATCCACGAACATGGATGTCTTTCTAGTTTTTGTTTCTGCTTCAATGTCTTTCATTGGTGTCTTGTAATAGTCATGGTAGAGAAAACATTAAGAAATGGACAAGCAGGAGTGCTTTCTACATGGCTTGGCACATGTTTTAATGAGATGTGGGAGCAAAGCATCAAGGCCTGTCTGTGTCTAGTACACAGTAACTACTCAGTCACATTAGTTCTTATCAGTCCATCACCATCTGCTCTTTCAGAATCTTCCTCCTTGTCTTAGAAACATGGATAGCTGTTCATGGTGTAATGGACTATTCTGCTCACATATGTTAATGTTCTTCTAATGATTCAAATGTTTAGTATTATTAATGTCTCAAGGGGCATCATCTACATATATTTGGTATGTCCGTTATTAATTGTGAAGGTACTTCTCCAGGTCGTATCCTGTAAAGGGACTTGCAAGATCAAAGTTCTGGTACATTCCTGATGGTGCTGTTCTGGCCCCATTTCCTGGCAAGAAGATTTTCCCATTCACATTCACAGCCACTGATGGGAATGTTCTTTTCTATACCCCCTTGCAGAAACTAGACAGCCCCTGTTACCTTCTGTTAACTTTTATCAGCACTTAACTCTTTGTTGTGAGATTTTATCAACTCAGATTACACTCAATAGGCCTGGAAAGGCTGCGATCAATGGGATGGTCTGTGTTCTCTTGTATTTGATGACTGCTCTGCTCTGAGATAATCAGACTACAGCAATGCGAGCACACGAGTCTTGCATGGTGGACGCCACTGCATGTTGGGTTCCTGCAGTGTTCTGGATTTTGTGTCTGAGGCCCTCGTTTCTCTGTTGCTCTTTCCTTTCTCTCTGCTTGCTTCCTTATTCTTTCTTCCCACTGACCTCGGGATTGGTCTGCTCCTGTTTTACTAGGATTTTGAGATACTTCAATAGGTTATTGGAAGTCTTTCTAATTATTTGATGTAGGAACTTAATCCCATAACCTTTCCTCTGCATACTACTTTTAGAATTTCCCATCAGATTCAGTGTGTTGTGCTTCCATTTTAATTGGTTTCAGGGAATTTTTAAATTTCCCTCTTGATTTCTTATCCAGCCTTTATGTATTTGTATATCTTTGGAGGTTCTTTTGTTGTTGATTTCTACTATTATAGCATACATTATAATTTTTTTGAATTTGTAAGATTTGCTTTATGGATCTGTCTTAATGAATGTCCCATGTGCAGATGAAAAGAATGTATATTCTGCAGCTGTGGAGTGAAATATTCTGTAGTCATCTGTTATGGCCATTTGGTCTGTAGTAGCTTCTCTCTGATGTTTGTTAATTTTTTTTTCCAGGTGATCTCTTTCTGTTGATGAAAGGTGAGTGTTGAAGTCCCCCACTATTACTGCATTAGAATTCATGTGTCCTTTAGATGGAATAATTTTGTTTTAAAATTAGGGTGCTGCAGCAATAGGTGCATATGTACTTACCATTGTCACATACTCTTGTTGAATCAAACCCTTGATACTCATATAGCAACCATCATCTCTTGTTCCAGTTTTTATCATCAAACCTATTTTATCTGATCCAACCATAGGTACTCTTGCTCACATCTGATATCCATTAGCATGAAGCATCTTTTCCCATCCTTACCCTTTCAGTCTCTGTCTTTACTGGTGTGTTTCTTGTAGGCGACTTGTGGTTGGGTCTTGGTTTTCATCCAGTCATCCTGTCTGTATCTTGTAACTGGGTAATGTTGTCTGTTGACATTCACAGTTATTATGGATAAGGGATGGCTTAGAGCTTTATTTTTAAAAATTTCATCATTTTCTTGTGAGTACCCTATGTTCTTTTTCCAGTGGGTTTTCTGTCATGCGTCTTGATGGTGGCAGTGACTCCTTACTCTGAGTCACTTGCAGAGGCTCTGGGACAGGCACTGCACAAGGCAGACAGTGCTCCTGTCTCAGGAAGACCCTTTTCTGGCATAGGAGCCTGATGGTCTAGAGGTGATCAGAGAAACTCATTCTGTGTCTGACTGGGATCACTACTTGATCCTTTCAGTGTTCTTCAGTCCTGCTGTGTCACCCAGGGATCAAACTGACTGAATATAAATGATAGATCTTAGTACCAAAGTGACTCATGGGGGAAGCATATTCTCCAAATGGCCAAATGATGTCCCTGAATAACAAATGAGAATTCCTCAGTTCCTTGGATGTCACAGCATCAGATACGCTTACCCAACCAGTAAAAGTGTTTCTACCTGTGCAGAAACTTCTTGGTTTGATAACATCCGATTTTTCCAATTTATTTTGCTATCCATGTTCTTTTGGTCTTAGCCCAAAAACTGTGTTGACTCTGCCCATTTCTTAGAGCACTTGTGCCATGTTTTCCCCTGTTAGTTTCATAGTTTCAGATCTTACATTTAGATCTTGGATCCATTTTCAGTCGATTTTTGTAAATTAAAATCCAATTTTCCCAGTCCCATTAAAATAGATGTGTATTTCTCCAGGGAGTGTTTTTCACACCTTTGTCAAAAGTAAGTGGGATGTAGCTACATGAATTTCTAGGGGTTCCCTTTTGTTCCATTGTCCTATGTGTCTATTGTTATGTTGGTACCATACTGTTTTGGTCTCAGTAGCCTTGTGGCATATCTTTAATTTTGAACTGTGGTGCCTTCAGGTTTGGCTTCATTGTGTTAAGACTATTTTGAGTATTCAGAGCCTTTTGTGTTTTCATAAGAATTTTAAGATTTTTTTCTAATTCTGTGAGGATGTCATCAGTATTTTGATGGGGACTACAGTGAATCTCTAAATTGTTTTGGGTAGTTTTGATATTTTAATAATATTAATTCTTCTAAATCAAGAACATATGCAGGAATTCCATAATTTTGTGTCTGCTTCATTTTCTTTCATTAGATTCAAGGTGTTTGAATTTTCATTGAGGAGGACTTTCACATCCTGGTTGAACTTATCACAAGGTAATTAAGTTTTTGTATCTGTATAGAATTGGATAGCACTTATCAATTCTCATCAAGATGGTTGTGAGTATATAATAAGATCATTGATTTTGGAATTCCAAACTGTGTAGCTAATAAAGAATTAATAATCCAGAACATATAAGGAATGGAAAAAGCTTCACATGTCAGGTAGATGCCTCAAATTTGGAAATTTGGACTTTCCCTGGATCAGGAAAGTGAGATGTAAATGAGGTGTTGAAGGCATTTGTTAAGTGTAGATGCTTTGTATGATTCCCTTCCATCTGTGCTACTCTGACATTAAACACACTGCTTATCTGTCCCCAGTGTGCAGGGGACATAGGGTGATAATGACAGTGACTCTAATTCAGCAAGGGCAAAAATGGAGCCTACAAGGAAGTCATGATTCCAAGTTTTCAAGTTGAGATGGGCAAATCCAACTGGACTTCCTGGGATAGGTTTCAAGGCCGAGGACTAATCCTCTGTGACGTGGGGCCTTGCCTCTGGGTCTCAGCCTGTGATACTTCCATCGTCATTTGATCCAGTAACCATCCTTTCTTCTCACACTCCTCTGATGTGTGTCCTCTTCCTGGTGTCAGCAGCCTTCTCTTGGTTGTTTTGCACATACACCTTACCTGAGTCAGTCTGCCAATGCCCCATGCTTGGCTCTGACCACTTTCTACCAGGGGCTGTTCTCACGATCTCAGGCACCTCAGGAAAATCTTTATTGACCTGATTTCTGTTGGTCATTGTGGTTTTTAATTTTTTATCTTTGCAACTAGCAGCATTGCCTAGCAAAAAAGCTGGGTCCACAGAGGTCCAGAATGAATCTCTATGCTGTCTGGCTCCAGGAGATAAAAGTAAGAACATGGATCTCCACACAGAAATGACCTCCATGAGGTCTGACACTCTCCAGCATTGCAGCCGAGGAGAAAGCTTGAGGGAGAATCCCAGAGGTAAGGGACCACACAGGACAGGCAGGGCTGTGTTAAATACTCACTCACCTTGTGTGTTCTCTGCTCCCATTCTATCACCCAGTGATTGAAAACAGACAGAGAATACATAATGGGACAATAGAAATGTGGGAAAAGCTGTGTCCAAGGAATGACCCTCATACTTTTGTTTGTTTTTAGCAGCAGAAATAGCAGTGCTTTATCCGAAGTCCACAAAACCCAACAATGCATTCTTGGAAGACAAGAGCCATGCTCAGGACAGGGAAGTTGGAGGTCAAAGCTCATGGGGCGGCCCTCCTACCATCAGGTGCTGTGGTGCTGAGACAACCTCTTAGTCTCTATGGACCCCAGGTTCCTCATCAGTGAGGTAAAGTGTGTATTGTTCCTCTCTGAGGTCCTGCTGCTTAGGTTCCTCTGAGTCCCTGGGGAACCACACGTGCCCTGGGAACTGAGGCTGAGAGCTGACCTAGTCCCTCCTCTGTGTTTCCTCTCAAATCTGGAACTGAATACACATCTTCACAGGAGCTCAAGGGCCCAAGAACTTGAGCCGTCTTCCACTGTTTTCCCTGGCACATCAACAGGGAGCAGGATCAGCTGAAAGTGGAGCCACTGGGACTCCACCAACACTCATAGAGGAGGCCAGTGTCTCAAGTGGTGGCTTAACCCACTATGCCACAGTGGCGACTCCTACATCTATTTAGGCATCAGATTTTAAAATTTCAAAAAAATCCCAGTTATGATCATCCACTCAAATGGAAACCTTAAAATTTGCAGCTTTTGGCACTGGCATTTCATTCAGCAGTTAAGTGGCTTTTGCAATGTTCACATCCTATATTTGAGTGGCGGGGTTTGAGTCACCAAAGGGTTTCCTGTCCAGATTCCTGCTAATGTGCACCCTAGGAGGCAGCATATGATGGAACAAGTATTAGATCTCTTAGTTCTAAGGGTACAGTTTAACAACTTGCCATAGGACCTTAAAATCCCTTAAGCTGCCTGATAAAAAGAGCGGCTTCAGTGTTATAGAGTAAATGCATAGGATTCAGTGGTAAAGAGAACATATCGACAGGATCAAGTGTTAAAGTGATCATATAAATAGGACAAAGTGTTTGTAAATAAAAAATAAATAAATAAATGGAAACAATAATAGAATTCAAAAGTGAAGGCTGTAATAAGAAAAGTGGTCATGCAGCAGACTCATCAAATGAGTAGCACTGTGAACTCAGAATATCCCCATAAGTCATTCCAGTCTGGCTGGAAAGCCCAAGAGAGCATTTCAGGCATGGAAATCTAAGACCCTTTGGCAAAAAATGCCCTACACATAGGACACCTGTGGGTGAGAATGAAGTGGAAAGAAGTGGCCACTATGAAGGATGCACATTCCCTGAAGGGAGGAGAGAGCTTCCTCTTTGCTCATGGCCTTGTCGACCTAGGTGGATCCAGAAGGCTTCTGTAGCCGAGGCAGCTCATGTCAAGTGCCCTGGGTGAGCACTGAGGTCAGACATAAGAGTGTGATTTGTTAAAGACACAGTGAGAGCCACTGTGCACTGCCCTCTGTCCTCAAAGCTGCATCAAGGGACCTAATAGTAGAACTGTTCTCCAGAATCACTTCCTTTTAGTGCATTAAATGGAGGATATTCTTATGTCTCATAGGTTATAGTTCTGTCTAAGAGCTCACAGCAGATGTATCATCCATAGGTTCTTCTTTGAAGACAATTAAGTTTCTAAAAGGAAAGAGGCAGGAAGAAGGAAGGGAATAGCAGAAGGGGGCAAAAAGTGAAATCCCCTTTGAGAAGCAGTAACCTTGGACAGCCCTTTGCTAGGCTGCTGAGTAACAGTTCTCTTAGTTTTCTTATTCCATTCTGTCTTTTTTTCTTTCTCAGACTAAACAGGAGAGTTGGAGGAGGAAGAGGGGGAGAATAGGTGGGAGGGTAGGTAGGTGGGAAGAAGGACTATGTTCTTAATGTTGCATTTATGATATACATACAACATTAAATAAAGAAGTTAATTTAAAAAAACTCCTTCAAATATGTAACACACATATTCCTCAAAATAAGTATGTCATCATTATATAAATAGTTGAATAATTATATATAAATATATTATTAAAAGGCAGGCCAGTGCTGTGGCTCACTAGGCTAACCCTCTGCCTGCGGCACCGGCACCCAGGGTTCTAGTCCTGGTTGGGGCACCATTTCTGTCCTGGTTGCTCCTCTTCCAGTCCAGCTCTCTGCTGTGGCCCGGGAGTGCAGTGGAGGATGGTTCAAATGCTTGTGCCCTGCACCCGCATGGGAGACCAGGAAGAATCACCTGGCTCCTGGCTTTGGATCAGCGTAGCACACTGACTTCAATGTGCTGGCCATAGCAGCCACCTGGGGGGGTGAACCAACAGAAAAAGGAAGACTTTTCTCCCTCCCTCTCTCTCTCTCTCTCTGTCTAACTCAGCCTGTTAAAAAAATAAAAAAAATAAAAAGGATTAGGTTCTTCCCACACATTGGCAGAATAAATTGGAGTTCTGGACAAAAAATGTCACCCTAGCCAAGTCTGACTGTTGCATGCATTTGGGGAATGATACAGTGATGGTACACATAGCCTTGGTTGTGTATGTGTGTATGTCTCTCTACATATGGATCTCTACATCTCAAATAATTATAATTAAACAAAAAACATTTTCATTTTCATAAAATGTTTCATCTTATAAATTACTTGTTTCATCCAAAGGGCAAAAGGACAGAGAAAAGAGATCTCCTATTGACTGGTGTGCACCTAGGAGGCCTGAGCTAACCTGGGCCTGGCCAGGCTGAAACTTGGACTGCATCCATCAGGATCTCCCACATAGACTGCAGTGACACAAGTACTGGAGCCGTCACTGCTGCCTCACCGTGTGTGTACTTCCAGGAAGCTGGAGGGGAGAGCAAAGCAAGGACTCGGTCCCAGGTGTGGGGAGCAACTCGGACTAGACTAAGTTACTGGAATTAAGACTTATTCTATGCATCTGCTCTCCCACAATATGGCGCTGAGAGAAAGAGACCAAACAACCTCTACGCAGCTGCCTCATCAGTTTGACATCCTGCAAGAGCTGATCCTGCTCCTGATTGGAGGAGAGCAGCGTGCTTGGCGTGTGGGCAGCAGAGTTGGGATTGGTGGAAGAGGACTATAAAGGAGGAGAGAGACAACATGCACCAGGGAACATCTAAAGGGAACATCCGGATAACATCTGAGCAGCCCCTGAGAGAGCCGGCCGGCAGTGTGCCGCTCCCCCGAGGAAGTGGGGAAAGTGGCAGGGGGAACCACCCCTCCACGGAGGTGGAGGGTCGGTAGCCAACCCGGGAAGAACCAGCAGCAAACCTGGGAAGGGCCGAGCAGACAAAAGAACAGCACAGGGTCTAGTGTCGTTCCTCCGTGAAGAGGGGGAGCGACACCCAGGCACTCTGATTCAGGTGTGGGCATCCCAGGTGGCATCTTAACTGCTGTGCCAAATGCTTGTGCCAATTTCAACCTCTTAGAAGAAAAAATAGTACAAAGTATTTTCAACTTGAATTTACTACATCTTTTAGGTAAGATACCCAAACTGTACGTAATAAAAGAATAAATTCATAAATGTCCCAATATGTTCAAATTTCCTGTTCAAAGTCATTGATAAGAAAATGAATACACAGGCCAACATAGGGAGAAAACATTTTGAAATTGCATACCTGATATAACAATTCTTTTCAGAGTACCAAAAGAGCTCTCAAAATTCCTTTCTAAGAAAATAAAATGGCCCATTTATCAGGGAAGCTTAAAATTCACCATTTCAAACAGTTAGAAAAGCCTTGAGATTTCTTTAAACAGCAGGTGGGGTGACTTCCTAACAGCCCTGAGAAAGGAAGGCTTGTTGGGACACATTTTCTGTCTTGGTATTTTCATACACATACATGACTATACAAGCGATACATGCTTAGGTGATTTGGGGACACGGTCTGTGGTATCAGTGCAGGATCTATAACTATGAGACTGGCAGATGGGTAGGTTGTCCCCAGCAGTGGGGGTCTTGTGCCTCAACCTAGCTTAGGCCCCTGGAAGGCAGAGTTCCAAAGATTCCATGACATGCTCCACCTTCTAATTCTGCGATGGCAACGGCAGACCGTTAGCTGCCACACAACAGCCAGTCCTAGCAGAGACTGAGCTACAGGCAGTGCCTTCAATCTAGGCTTTGGCAGTTTTATCCTTGTTTGTCCAGTGAAGAACTTCCCAGTGTTGTCGGGCTGTGGATCAGGAGTTTCACATCAGTAAGTGAAGCTGGACAGTTATTGTCACCCCTCAAGCCTACCTGAAACTCTTGGATGTCATTTGTTTGACCCTCGCCTGTGTTTGGGTTTCCTCTCCCCAGTCCCTGTTGTCCTGCTGTGACACACCATCAGCATGGCAGGATCCCACAGCTCTGCATCAGATCCCAAGGCAGAACTGAATGACCTCGAATGCCAGCAATTGCGATCCCAGCTGGCAAAGAGCCAACAGGACTGCTGGGAGCTCCAGGAGAAGTTTCTCATAGCTGAGGCTACAAACTTTGCCCTGGCCATGGAGCTGAAAAAATACAGTAAGTTCTCTCGGGTCATTTCACCACAGTGCTGATTGTCCTGTATCTTCTCCTGAGGAACTAAATGGTTTCCCTCACTACGTGATTTTTGTCTTCTATTTGCTGACCTTAATTTCCTCCTGACCACACTCCCAAGCTGACACACAGGGTTCGCAAGTTTTCCAAGGTAGCAGTGAGGTGTAGGGTGACAGGAGTGCTGAATCTGTCATGGAGTCCTGATGAGGCATAGAGCTGCCTGTTGTCCTCAGGGTCAGGCTCCACCATATTGAGTGCATGTTTATGATCATCCTGTCTGTGTCAGCTCCTGCAGCCTTATACCATCACTGTGGGCCTCATTTCTGGGGCTAACTCAATTCAAGCTTCTGTTGACTTCCCATTGGCAAAGCACTGTCCTAGGTCCAGAAGTGGACATGTGTTCAGAGTGAGCAGGATGGGCTTCCAGAGAGACAGAGAGTCTCCTGTGCACTGGAACTCTGGTATCCATGGGAACACCCTCACAACACAGCCTCCCCACTGGGAGAAAAGTCCTGCTCCTGGAGCACAAGTTCTTCTTCCAGAAGAGGAAGATGCTGCCTGAGACCTGGGAGTGGGAGCACAGGGTGTAGGGGGGGAATCAGGGCCACTCGCCTGGGTGCCCCCATTGCCCACCTTCTCTGTAACTTTGATTTCTCTCCCATTCATAGGTTCTATCTGGGTGCCTCTGTAGATTGTCACAATAAAATGTGCTCCTTCTTTCCTATACAACTCCAAGTATGATTCATCGCTCAAGATCAACAGAATCCATGAGGCCCTTATTGTGCTGTTTCTAATTTAGCAGGAACTATACTTTTTATTGGGCCATATTGCCTCAGGGCCTTACTTTGTTATACATTGTACTCTACACAGTTCCATGAAAGATGGTCCCTTAAGTCTGAAATAACAAACACTTGAAATCTTTCCCAATGCAAGGAAACAGTCCTATACCCTTATCAAGCTCCCAAACATACAAAAGGTGACGACTTCATGCCCCAGGTTCCTGTTTGACCTGAGAGGCTGCAAGACTTGCTGAGTCCAGTGGCTCATGATTCAGTCTGAGCTCAGGGGCTGGGAACTCTGATTCTGTAAACACCAGTGGAATCACATTGTCAAGTCATCTTCTGTATCTTTGAAGTCCTTTTTTCCCATTTTATTGGGAAATAGCAGGGTCAGTGCTGTGGTTCAGCAGGTAAAGCCACTGCCTGCAGTACTGGCATCCTATATGGGTACTAGTTCAATTCTGGCTGGTCCACTACCAATCCAGCTCTCTGCTATGGCCTAAAAAACAGTAGAAGATAACCAATGTGGCTAGGCCCCTGCATCCACATGGGAGACCTAGAAACAGCTCTTGGCTCCTGGCTTCAGACTGGCACAGCTCCAACCTTGCAGCCATTTGGGGAGTGAACCAGCTGATGGAGTCTCTCTCTCTCTCTCTCTCTCTCTCTGCCTATGTCTCTCTGTAACTCTGCCATTCAAATAAATAAATAAATCTTTTAAAAATAGGAAATTTCAGATGCTATGTAGTGAGGTGATGAAATACAGATGTGAAACTCTCAATCTGGAGCCTGGCCCTGGAGTTCTTTTGGTCTTCAGCAGGCACTGACTACAAAAGCACCTCCCTGATTTCTGCGTGTCTGTCTTTCCCCAGATTGTGAGAAGTTTAAAAACATCATTGAGTCCATACTGACCAAAAAGCTCCACTTGGAGGAGCCGCTGGCAGAGAAGCCCACGGTCCCAGAGCTGCTCAGGTAAGGGTCTCTGTGTGGGGCAGATAGGTGGGAAGGTGTGTGGGTGTCTCTGGTGGGGCAGCTCAGAAGGGAGAACTGAGGCATCTCAGGCATGGAAAACCAAGGCACTGTGGCAAACAATGTTCTCCATGTAGGATCACTGTGGGACCCCAGACAGAAGTGGCCATCAAAGGAGGATGCACTTTTCTCTAAGGGAGGAGAGAACTTCCACTTTGCTGATGGCCTTGTCTAAATACAGACAGAGTTTTCAAAATGCTTCCATAGCCTAGTCAGCTCATGTCATGAGCCTTGTGTGGTCACTGACAACATACAGAGGAGTGCTAATTGTTCAATTAACAGCAGGAGTCACTGTGCACTGACTCCCCATGCAGGACCTCTGTTCTCAATGAGTTGTATTAAGAGAGAGTTACAGTGAAACATTTCTCAAACAGTTTTTATTCTTGTGTGGGTGTGTGTGCGCATTGTTGAAATTGTTACTTAATATAGAGTTGGTCTTCTGTGTACAAAGTTCATTGAAAATGCATCTTAAAGGAGAATGAGATTGAGAAGTAGAGAGGGAAGAGGAGCTGGGCTGGGAGTGTGGGTGGTACCCTGGGTATGGGGAGAAGAATAACTATATTCCTAAAGTTGTCTCATGAAATGTATATTCCTTAAAATAAATGAATGAATAAATTTTTTAAAAGAAATGTTAAAAATCAATTTTACAATGAAAGTAAAAGTGAATAGGGACTTTGAAAAAATTCTCCCTTCAGGAGAAATTAAAATGAAAATACATTTTTCCCTCTTCAATTACTGTTTATTTCCCAAATGAAATGGTATGCATAGATAATAATAATAAAAAAAGACATCATGGAGTCCATGTTGACCAAGAAGCTACACGGGGAGGCCCCTGCCAAAGCAGCCCAGGTCTGCTGAGCTGTTCAGGTAAGGCTCTCTGTGTAGGGCAGGCAGGTGGGGATGTGTGTCACTAGTGGGCAGCCCAAATCAAAAACTGAGCCAGCCTGTGCCAAACAAGGGCAGAGAGTTACAGCAAAGCCCCATGTCTCAGATGTTATGAAACAAGGAGGGAGCAGAGGAATCTGAATTCAGAGCTGCAAGTGCGGAGAGTCTGTAAGTAAGGTGTCCAGGTGGATGGGCTCCCATGGGGCCCTCCTGTTTACTCTCTCTTCTGCAACAGGAAATCCCTGTGGCTGTGTTTCTGGGAATCCAGTCACCAGTTAGCTTTGGTCCTCTGTCAGTGGCACTATGCCTGTTCTCTCTTCCTCCCGTATTCTCATGGTTCCCTTAGTGTGGAGGTGTTTTTCTGTGGGCACTCACCTCGAGATGGAGCTGCATTGGGTCTTCTCGAAGGAGCAGGGGATGCTGGGCTCCTCTGTTTGGTCATCTTGCAATCAATCCTCATTTACCCTTAGTCACCATCACCTCCTGATATAGAAGACTGATGCTCAGCTTGGCCCTGCCAGATCTTCATTCTTGTTTCTTGCCATGTAACCCCTGTGTGCACCATGATTCCCAGTCACTGCACTGTACACTGTGTGTCTTCCTACATGGAAATGCCTGTGGCTGGAAGGAGGAAATGAATTAGCACCTTTATGAAGGCGAGGAAGGAAGAATCCTTGCACTCTTGATAGAACATGACCTGAATGGAATCTCAGGAATTGTGACAAGATCTTTCTCTAAAACTGGGAGCAAGGCCTTGTGTTGCCCTTTGCTTTTCCTGGCACAAGTATTTCTCCAAACCTGAGTGGTGATGCTGGTGGAGGGCTCTATAAGGCATTGTTATGAAAATCTGTGGAAACACAGAGAATCTAACACTCATCCCTTCCCATCTAGAACTTTCTCCACGCTTGCACCTTAGGCATTGCCGTGGCATCCTTGAAGATCAGGACCAAGAACTTTCCCAGTTACGTCCAAAGGTCCAAAGGGGGAGAAATCTAGCCCACATCCTGCAGCAGTACCTGAAGGACGTGCTCACCGTGCATGACCCTGAGACCTGTACGGGGCAGGGCTTCCGACGACTGCTCACTGAGGCTGTCCGGCTGTCAGCGAGCCTTGAGGACCTGCTTGGAGCAGGTAAGCTGGGCACAGGCTGTCATGTGAGAAGCCTCAGGGGTTCAGATGCATTCATCCCTCTGCCATGGGCATTTGCCTCAGCTCTTCTTGGTACTGAACATGTGTGCCATGACAAGGTCAGCTCTGCTTGGGAAAAACAGATAGGGGCAGAGAAGTCTTTCAAGTTTGCAGTATCCCAAAGCTCTCCTCCCTTCCTGATTGTGGTTGGCCTTTGGGGCAAGAGGCAGAGTCCATCCTCATATCAAGACCAGAAAGACCTTGTGAAGTGAGGCCGCTGTTAGGCTGAACAAAGTCACTGAGCTAAGTTGAATGGAAGCCTCCAGCTCTGTGATCAGTGTGGTTTTCAAATGGTAGACAGCTGATTGCTTTCTCCATCCAAGATTTCTCTCTCCTCATTCACTAGATGGACCAAAAATCTGGGGCAGAGCAGATGTAACCATCAAAGGTGGGAGCTGTTTTTTGTATGTTTCCCAATAGGACAAAGGCCCTCCTCTCCCTGGGAGTGCCAGACCAGGCACTAGAGTTAGTAGAACTTCCGTGAGGAAAGCTGTTGAGAAGGGAACTCATAACACAGAGAGAATTTCCTTTAATGATACAGCAGAGAAAACGTGGAGGGCTTGTGAGGGAGGGATGGAAGTCGGGTTCTTTGCTTCTTCATGACAGATGGAGGTTCTCTGTGAGACCCATGGGAACATAGAACCCATGCCTTGGACTCCCACTAGTGGCAGGATGAGGGATAACAGGCAGAAGTCCCAGGGAAGCTTGAGAAACTTCTAGTGATATGGGAGCAAAGGATGTTGGCCTAGTTTCAGGCAGAATCTGCCATGGTTCTGATCTCCAAGTGCAGAGACACAAAGCCTGGTGGACCACAAGAGAATGGCAAGGTGTTTCTCTAAACACGCTATTGGCACATGTGTAGATATTCATATGCACACAGAGGCCACCTTGATTGTAGTGGGGTGGGGGGTTATAATATCTGATTGGACATTTCTGAATTTGTTTACAGAAAATATTGAAGAGGAGGAAACACCAGCACAAGGACCTGTTGCTGACAGGTAATAGTGAATGATTAGGAGCTGGCAACAAATGGGTGAAGGATGCGCAGGGTCTCCTAAGGAACAGAAAAGGGGCCGAGAAGTCATGGAGTTGAGATGCATGCAGAAACACAGCTGCAGATTGTGTTGAGTCCTTCCTTGCCAACTAGGAAATCCACCTGTTAAAGTAGTTGTCTGTTGTCCTAGTCCTAGTTGCTGATAGGATCCATCATGAACTCACAGCCTTAGGTGTTGCCTGCACACAAAGGGAACCTCTGTTCTCTGCTTTCTGGAAAAGGGAGGAAGATGCGAATCTGCTTTCTACAGAGTTAGCTGAAGTTCTCATCAGAGAAAACTAGCAAAGAATCAATGGGCAAAGGGAGCAGTTAGGAAGAATCCAGCCAGGTTCAACTGCAGAAAAGCACCTCTACAAAACCATGTTTGCTGTCCTGTGACATGGTTAAGAGAAGGCCCAGAAGGTAGCACATCTCTAGAATCTGCCAAGCCCCTGGGACCTTGATCACATGGCTGCAGGACACTGCAACAACCCAACCTGAGCACAGGGTGTCAGCCCGCGTGGCTGTCAATGTGTGCTTGTGCTGTGACTGTGCCATGCAGCGACAGTGGAGGCTGCTTCCTCATTAGCTGCTGTGTATTGAGTGTGATGAGCAGAGGCTGATCTCTTCCCAGGCCCTCTCCCCCTAGGCAGCCACACAGTGTCCAGAGTGGAGGGAACCACCTCTATGCTGTCTGTGACTGATCCCTTATGCACCCCATCCAAACCAGCCAACTCCCTGGTGTCTCTTCCTTCTTGGTTTAATCTCTGTCATCCTTATCCCACCTGGCTTCTCAGGGAGCTCTTGGAAGTGGATGAAATGGAAACCCCACAAAGTTCACAGCAGGAAACATCTATCACTGGTGCTGTTGACCACCTGCCGAGTGACTCCTGCCTGCCTGAGGGCACTGTGCAACTGTCTCGTGATGCTGAGGACACCCACGATGTGCTAGGTGTAGATGGGGAACACGCTTGTTCACACAAGAAAGAAGAACCTGTCACCGTTCTCCCAGGTAGCCTCTCCATTCTTTGTACACAATGACTCTCAGGTGGAGGGTTGCTTTTGAGCACAGGCCCTGCAGACGCAAGTTGGTTTCAGTCAGGGTCCAGGTTGTGGCACTGAACATAGACATCAGGAGAGTCAAGGAGCTTCCCTCCCCTCAGATGCAGTTTGTCTCACTGCACCCTAGCCTAAGGGAACATACAGAGGCCCTGTGTAGGAAGTGCCTTTCAGACACTCTAACTTAGAAATAATGCCTGCTGTCACCTGCCGTGATATCATTCTGTTCTGCTACTGTATCCCTGGAGTTCTATCCCCATGCAGGCTTTGGGTAACACTTCCCATGTGTGGGCCAAGTTGTGATCCTAGTTTCCCTACTTCCATCCCTAGTCTCTATCTCCTTTAAGACAGCTTATCTTAGCTATGCAATCATCTCAAAACCAGGACACAAAGTCTTTTATACTGTACTTCCTGTACAGTTCAAAAAACATAGCTGAATCCAGCAATTTCCCTACAAAATCAGTGTTCAATGTTTCTCTATAACTGCATAGATTTATTTATATGAGGTGTTATAGAGTTCATTCAGCCTTCTATAGAAACTCCTCTACACTTATTCACCATGATCAGTGTGATAGGATGAGTCAGTACTATAGCAACACTCCTAGATTTTAGATACATAAATCCTAAAGGGCCTGGGGAGAGAGCTCTTGAATTGCTTGTATTGTTCCCATAGACAAGAGGGAGATTATTCATGAGCAACTCTTAGAATAGCCAAGATTCTGTGTGGCATCAAACAGGTTTCAATTCCAGGAAATGCAGACTCCATGCATAGCTCTCTCCCAGTGTTCTACCTCCTCTCCACAGTCAGCAACCTGGGTCCTTTAATGAGAGCAGCCTGATGACTGCAGTTTGCCTCCTAGGAAGTTCTTGGGCTGTGAGCTTAGAATCCCTGAGGACCATTGCAGGCAGTTTCTAAGGGTTCTGGACAGAGGCTATTGAGATGGTGATCCAACTGTGAACAGGGAGATTTGACCCCTTGCCCAGGATGGCTCACCAAGCCCATCTCCTGATGTTGACTTAGTCCTCCTGGAGGATTTCTGTCACAGTCTCCTGTTCTCACAATCTGTCCTCTTGGTAGTAGTGGCCATTGGATACCAATATCTGACCCAAAACCTGCTTAACCTGGTCATTCTCTCTGAATTTGTTTGCAGAAAATCAATATCATGAAGTGGAGGTACAAGAGCAAGTTGTCACATACACTTCCAGGTAACTCGGAGGCAGAGCAGACACTGTAGCATGGACTACTAGGGAATCGAAATGCTGGAGAAACTGGTGACTACAGCCAGTTGAAACATTCAGCCAATGATGAAATGGCTCTGTTCCTAACGTTCCCTTTTGTATTGTTTCCCTCTATATTCCCCCTTTGAAAATCCCTCACATATTTTTACCTGTAGTCTGATGACAAAGTCACTTCTGTACCTGTGATGCGTGTCTTCAGTGTCTCTGCCCTCCCATCTCAGCAGGGAGCTCCCAGAGGAGCAAGAGCAGGAAGACCCAGATGACTCACTGGACGAGTGCTACCTCACTCCCTCGATTTCTCCAGTCGTTTCTGAGCTTGACCATTCCACGTGGAGCAGCTGGTGCTCCCTGGAGCAGCAGGACATGCTCTCTGCTCCAGATGCAAATGGTGAGTCCCCCACTGTGAGGTGATACAAACCCCTCTGCTTGCCAAGGAGCCCGCACTATCCTTGCACTCATCACTCCCACCTGACTGAGAGGGCTCCTGGACATGGGATGGTCTGAGACGTTCTCAGCATCTGTTCTTTTTCAACCAGTCTGTTGCACAGGTGTGGTTGGCCCATCCAGCCTTGCTGTCCTCCCATTCCTTGTGTGGCTTTGTCACTCAGATTCCAGTGCTCAGTCATTGCCAGAAGAATGTCACAGATGCACACCAACCTAAGCAGCACATCTCATGCTTGTCTCTGCCATCCGTTCCTAATGAAGCAGACCCGTCTGCCCCCTGCAGTGTTGATCACATGTGCCATCCCCCATCCCTGTCATGTGACATTGTTTCCTGTCAGAGCCAGCAGCATGCTCGTCTCCATTGCAGTCAAGATACTCCCCCTGTTTCATTGAACCCAACCACGTTGTCTGTCCCTTCAAAGTTGGCATCATTTCACCTACCACACATACAGAATATTCTGTCATTCCTTTAGTAGTGTGTCCCTGTGGGGAGCATCTCGGACTAGACTAAGTTACTGCAATTAAGACTTATTCTATGCATCTGCTTTCCCACAATATGGCGCTGAGAAGGGAAACAGCTTCTACACAGCTGCCTCCAGTTCAACCAATAAACTGTGGGACCTGTTCCTGATTGGAGGAGAGCAGCGTACTCGGCGTGTGGGTAGCAGAGTTGGGATTGGTGGAAGAGGACTATAAAGGAGGAGAGAGACAACATGCACGAGGAACATCTAAGGGGAACATCTGAGCAGCCCCCGAGAGAGCCGGCCGGCGGTGTGCCGCTCCCCCACGGAAGTGGGGAATGTGGCAGGGGGAACCGCCCTTCCACGGAGGTGGAAGGGATGGTAGCCAACCCGGGAAGGACCAGCAGCCAACCCGGGAAGGACAAGCAGCAAACCCGGGGAGGGCCGAGCAGACAGAAGAACAGCGCAGGGTCCTGTGTCGTTCCTCCACGAAGATGGGGAGCGACATGTCCCCAGGCTGCAAGTCTGAGACCTGTGCTTAGAGATTCCATGAGTAGCCAAGTTTTCTCTTGTGCTGCACACATGTACTCTAATACCTAGAACTGAAAATTCACCTGTTCCACCTTTTATCTTATCCTCAATGCACAAAATATGGTAAACCACAAATTACCAAGATAGCTTGTTTGAGAACCATGGGCACTGCACTTCCTCTCATGGAAAGGAATCACACTAGGAACCAAGCGTCTCCAGAGAATATTATTTTAGATTTTATTTTACCTTATGAAAGGCAGAATTAGAGAGAGAAAAAGGGAGAGAGAGAGAGAGAGGCAACTCTTGCATACTCTGGTCTGCTCCCCACATGGCCACAACGGCATTGACTGGAAGAGACCCAGGGAGGAACTAGGAGTTTCGTTCAGGTCTCCTATGTGGGTGCAGGGCCCAAGTACTGGACCATCTTCTACTGCATTCCCAGGTGCATTAGAGGGATCTGGATCAGAAGTAGAACAGCCAGGACTTGAAGCGGCATTCACATGGGATCCTGGGGTTAAAGGCAGCAACTTTACCTGCTATGCTACAGCACCCACACTTGGGAAAATTTGTTTCATTTGTGTAGGGAATCAGGTCAGCGATTATTGGTGTGATGACTGGAGGAATAGGGAGGTTTACCTCATGTGTCAAAGAAAAATGAACAAGCTAGTTCCCTCAGAAATGACCTCCACCCTCTAGACAATTCCTATCTGAGGAGTCGGCAGTGACACTGAGGATACTGGTGTGCTGTGCTGGCGCTGGACAGCGCATTGTACAGGCTTTGAGGGGATCATCCTAGATGACTGTGCCTATTTGAATTCTTTTGCAGAAAAGGAACATGACAATGATGAAGTGCAAGAGGAAGCACAAGCCCTGTCACACACCAGGTGAGTCTTAGGAACCCTGGGCAGTGAGCTTAGTGCTGACACAGGCAGACTCCAGGTCCAGAGAAGAAGAGCAGTGCCACTGTGCATCTCCCATCCATTGAGCCAACCCAGCGGTACCCCATCAGCACTGCTGTCTGCCATCATTAGGGTACTAGTCTGGGTTTCCACTTCTCCCTACCTTTTCCACGTAGTGACCTGCAGCAGGCTGACTCCATGAAGGAGCCTCTCCAGGGATTCCTTGCCATCATTGCCCCTCTCTCACGTGCAGTGAAGGGCAGGGTGCTGCTCACAGGTCTCCTCTTCTCATGAGCTTCTCTGCCCCCCATTAATCACGTGAAACCACCCGACAGAAACTAGTGCCTCAGCACTGAGAATAAGACTGACGGCTAAAGCTGTGATAGTCTCCAGTATCCCACAAGGGGAATTCAATGACTCTGCATGTAATTTACATAAATCTGTTGAAGCCAGTTTTTGTTTTCCAAATACTCATGGGTACTAGTGGGCCAACTGAGTCATTTCTCCAGGCTGAGTCCCTAATGACCTCATCACAGAGGAAATCCTCTGTTTCTCTCTGCTTCTGTCTCCATGCCCTTTCAATATCTCTGCTACTCACCTATCACCTCAAACCTAACACTCTTTCTCCAAGAAGATGAGAGTTCTGTTTGCCTGTTTACTTTTCATTGACTTCAAGCAGTACAAATAAGCATAAAGAAGTCTACAAGCACATAGATCTAATAACATTTAATATTTGGCTGTAGTTGATTCATGTGTAAATATTATATATCTACACATACTTACTATTCTCAGTGAAGGCAGTGGGGTTTTTGTTTTACCTGGCTATTTGTATGCCACATGCTTCATATGAGCACTTCATTTTTCCTCACATGCAAGCTGCCCTGTGTTAACGTTCAGTTTGTCTACTCCAGGTGGTCAGCAAGGACCCTCCTCAAATGGAAGACATTGCATCCTGTCTGCACCGTTAGTAGCCAGTCTTCCCCAGATAGGGACAAAGTTGTGGGTGGCCCCTTGCTCAGCCCAGCCACTTCTGGAAGCCTCCTCTTTGGAACAGCTTGGAAAGGGGCTTTCTGTTCCCTTTATGATTCTCACCCACCTTTCCCTCCCTCCAGTCTCATCAGGGAGATTCCAGAGATTGAAGATCAAGATGTCTCACAAGACTCTCATGGTACGTGTTTGACTCCTGCACTTCTTCCGGAAGCTTCTGACTGGCCCCATTCTAGGAGCACCTGGTCCTCACTGGAGAAACAGCCTGTCTGCTCTGCTCTTGTTGTAGACAGTGAGTGCTCCATTGTGAACGGGAACACTCCACTGGTCTCCCACGTGGCCTCTGTAGTGTTGGGTTGCTGCACCTGTGTTGGGTGAGACAGACCACTGTGCACTCAGGCCCCGGGGACTTATCTCGGTCTGGATGTGGCTCTTGGGTGGATTTGTTCATAGTCATCAAATGGGGGAATGCCTTGGCTGTCACCAGGCCCACTTTCAAGGTGCAGCTTTTGACGTCAAGGCAGGGAAGGAGGGGATGGGAAGGCAGGATGGCAAACACCGAGCCACCACCATCTCTCTTGGAGAGGCTTCTTGAACAAGTCACTGTGATGTTCTTAATTTTTTTTTTTTTTTTTGACAGGCAGAGTGGACAGTGAGAGAGAGAGACAGAGAGAGAAAGGTCTTCCTTTTGCCGTTGGTTCACCCTCCAATGGCCGCCGCTGCAGCCGGCGCACCGCGCTGATCCGATGGCAGGAGCCAGGATCCAGGTGCTTTTCCTGGTCTCCCATGGGGTGCAGGGCCCAAGCACCTGGGCCATCCTCCACTGCACTCCCTGGCCATAGCAGAGAGCTGGCCTGGAAGAGGGGCAACCGGGACAGAATCCGGCGCCCCGACCGGGACTAGAACCCGGTGTGCCGGCGCCGCAAGGTGGAGGATTAGCCTATTGAGCCACGGCACCGGCCCAGTGATGTTCTTAATTTTAACAACAGTTGCAATTGTAAACAGCATCCTCCAAACTTCTCAGGCTTAAAGCTTTGGCAGTCTGTACAATGTTTCCTTAGTTATCTGATACTGGGTATCCTTGGTCGGCAGACTCTGTTTTCTCTGAAGCAGCGTGGTGCTAACCACAGCGGTCCAGTCCCACACCTGTGTCCATGGTGTGGTTTGCATCTTCTGCTTCACAGCACTGATTTGTGCTCATATGAGGTCTGTAGTTTTAATCCAGTGTCTAAACTCGGCATTTTTTTCTCATGCAAAGCCTCCATAATCTTGCACCAAGACAGGAATCTATTCAGTATCTGAGTGAGGCTAGGGGTCCCTCATGTCATCACAAGCAGAGTGCCTCTTGTTGAGTATGGCTTCATGGGGAGGGGCAGAGAAAAAGTCCAATTTCCTTGAATCTGAGCTTCAGTGAACTTTTACACTTTCTCTCAGCATGAATCTTTTGGGTTTGAGGCACCTTCACTCATCAAATCATTCTATAGGAAAATCATGAAATCCTGATGCCCTTCCCTGTTTCTCAATGTTCTGCAGTAGAATTGGCAATGACAGTTGTCCCCCCAGTGCTGTAGATCAGCAGGCACCTTTTCTTGGTGAGTGAGACCATGCACTTTTCCTCTGTACAGAGGTACAGAGATGTGCAGAGTCATCCCAGGACACAGCGATCCACACCCAGCTGTGAAGGCCACTCTCATGGGCATCTGTGCTGTGCTAGACCCTGTGCTGTCCTGATCCATGCAACCCTCACTGGACCTCTCCTGGTGGAGATTCTGTCCCCACCTTGGGGAGTGGATCCTGAGGCTCAACAAGGTCACTCTCCCAGGTCACCCCACCTTGTGTGCATTGCAATCAGAGACCACTCCTTGGCCTGGCCCTTGTCTGTAGGCTCAGTCCACTTGTTTTCAGCAGACATGCCAGCGATGTGGCTGCTATGGGTATTCATACTTAAAACTTTTCTTCTGTAACAAATTGTGTTGAGAGAATTTCAAATATCAGTAGAAAAGTTCTGGTCTGCAAACAAGAACTTCTAAAGGCCCTGCACAACATCTCCCACTAGGAAGGCATCGGTGTGCTTCGTCCCTGAGCAGGGTCAGCACCTCATTGAGGTTCTCAGACAGAACTCCAGCTCAGGAGTGCCCCATGGCCTGAAAGTTCCTGGTCTCTCCCCTCGGGCTTTTTGCACTCAGGGTCCCAGTGAGGCATGCCCATCTGCATTTCTGTCGAAAGTGGTTGCTGTTTCACAGAACAGAGTGCCCTGGATGAACGTTTCTAGGCTCCAGTTGTGCCTGGGATGTCTGACTGCAAGCATACAGGAGCTGCTTATGCTCAGAAAGCCAGAGCAGATTGGTGGGCAGTTTATGTACAGAATGATCCCTTTTGAGAGCAGGTAAACCTTCATCTCTGTCCCTGGTGACTGCTCCGTCCTTGTACTCCTATCCCCACTGAGGATGAGTGAAGTCATTGCTATGTGCCAGACCTACAGACTTGTGGTTGTAGACTCAAAATCCTGAATTGAGCTGTAAGCAGGATTTAGAATTCATATTGTTTATTTGTTATGGAACAGAGCTGTGACCATTTCACAGCAAGCTCAGCAGCATGTGCCCCGGTGGTGTTTGCTCCCTCCTGGTTGGAACCTTGGAGGATCACTGTCGCCACGTGCTTACTTTTTCTTCAATCACAAACCTCAGCTCTGCCCTTTGACATCCATGCTTGTCCAGGCCACAGCATCCATATAGGCATCGCTATCATTCATGTTCTCAATGGCGTTTCCATTAGAAGATGAATAGACTAGGAAAGAGTTCATCCAGAAATACATGCTCTTGAATTGCTTGTATTGTTCCCATAGACAAGAGGGAGATTATTCATGAGCAACTCTTAGAATAGCCAAGATTCTGTGTGGCATCAAACAGGTTTCAATTCCAGGGCATGCAGACTCCATGCATAGCTCTCTCCCAGTGTTCTACCTCTTCTCCACAGTCAGCAACCTGGGTCCTTTAATGAGAGCAGCCAGACAACTGCAGTTTGCCTCCTAGGAAGTTCTTGGGCTGTGAGCTTAGAATCCCTGAGGACCATTGCAGGCAGTTTCTAAGGGTTCTGCACAGAGGTTATTGAGATGGTGATCCAACTGTGAACAGGGAGATTTGACCCCTTGCCCAGGATGGCTCACCAAGCCCATCTCCTGATGTTGACTTAGTCCTCCTGGAGGATTTCTGTCACAGTCTCCTGTTCTCACATGAGAACAATCTGTCCCCTTGGTAGTAGTGGCCATCGGATACTCATATCTGACCCAAAACCTGCTTAACCTGGTCATTCTATCTGAATTTGTTTGCAGAAAATCAATATCATGGAGTGGAGGTACAAGAGCAAGTTGTGAGATACACATCCAGGTAACTCGGAGGCAAGCAGACAGTGTGGCATGGACTACTAGGGAATTAGAAGCCAGTCTTCCCCAGATAGGGACAAGGTTGTGGGTGGCCCCTTGCTCAGCCCAGCCACTTCTGGAAGCTGCCTCTTTGGAACTGCTTGGAAAGGGGCTTTCTGTTCCCTTTATGATTCTCACCCACCTTTCCCTCCCTCCAGTCTCATCAGGGAGATTCCAGAGATTGAAGATCAAGATGTCTCACAAGACTCTCACGGTACATGTTTGACTCCTGCACTTCTTCCGGAAGCTTCTGACTGGTCCCATTCTAGGAGCACCTGGTCCTCACTGGAGAAACAGCCTGTCTGCTCTGCTCTTGTTGTAGACAGTGAGTGCTCCATTGTGAACGGGAACACTCCACTGGTCTCCCACGTGGCCTCTGTAGTGTTGGGTTGCTGCACCTGTGTTGGGTGAGACAGACCACTGTGCACTCAGGCCCTGGGGACTTATCTCAGACTGGATGTGGCTCTTGGGTGGAGTTTGTTCATAGTCATCAAATGGGGGAATGCCTTGGCTGTCACCAGGCCCACTTTCAAGGTGCAGCTTTTGACGTCAAGGCAGGGAAGGAGGGGATGGGAAGGCAGGATGGCAAACACCGAGCCACCACCATCTCTCTTGGAGAGGCTTCTTGAACAAGTCACTGTGATGTTCTTAATTTTAACAACAGTTGCAATTGTAAACAGCATCCTCCAAACTTCTCAGGCTTAAAGCTTTGGCAGTCTGTACAATGTTTCCTTAGTTATCTGATACTGGGTATCCTTGGTCGGCAGACTCTGTTTTCTCTGAAGCAGCGTGGTGCTAACCACAGCAGTCCAGTCCCACACCTGTGTCCATGGTGTGGTTTGCATCTTCTGCTTCACAGCACTGATTTGTGCTCATATGAGGTCTGTAGTTTTAATCCAGTGTCTAAACTCGGCATTTTTTTCTCATGCAAAGCCTCCATAATCTTGCACCAAGACAGGAATCTATTCAGTATCTGAGTGAGGCTAGGGGTCCCTCATGTCATCACAAGCAGAGTGCCTCTTGCTGAGTATGGGTTCATGGGGAGGGGCAGAGAAAAAGTCCAGTTTCCTTCAATCTGAGCTTCAATGAACTTTTACACTTTCTCTCTGCAGGAATCTTTAGGGTTTGAGGAACCTTCACTCATCAAATCATTCTGTAGGAAAATCATGAAATCCTGATGCCCTTCCATGTTTCTCAGTGTTCTGCAGTAGAATTGGCAGTGACAGTTCTCCCCCCAGTGCTATAGATCAGCAGGCACCTTTTCTTGGTGAGACCATGTGCTTTTCCTCTGTACAGAGGTACAGAGATGTGCAGAGTCATCCCAGGTCACAGCGATTCACACCCAGCTATGAAGGCTACTCTCATGGGCATCTGTGCTGTGCTAGACCCTGTGCCATCATGATCCATGCAACCCTCACTGTCCTAGTGGAGATTCTGTCCCTACCTTGGGGACAGAAAAGTTCTGCTCTGCGAACAAGAACTTCTAAAGGCCCTGCACAACATTTCCCACTAGGAAGGCATCGGTGTGCTTCATCCCTGAGCAGGGTCAGCACCTCATTTATGTTCTCTGATAGAACTCCAGCTCAGGAGTGCCCCATGGCCTGAAAATTCCTGGTCTCTCCCCTCAGGCTTTTTGCAGTCAGGGTCCCAGTGAGGCCTTGAACTTGTCTTTGCCACTGACCAGTGGTTGTGTGGCTTTGTCTCAGAAACACCCAGTGCCAGGGCTGGGCAGTCATGGGGAGGAAGGCAAGTGCACAGACACTGTCTCAGGAGGGAGATGTGTGTGCTAGGCCAAAGCAATGCCTTACAGCCCACCTGGGATTTCTTCCTGACTTTTGTGTTTCACCTTAGCTTGTCTCTCCATTCTTCAGGTGCCTGTAACTATATTCCCCCTTCAACTGACCAGAAAAGTGATGGCCACATCATGTATATTATTATCTATATGGCAGGCACTGAAGGCATATATCCTATGAATCGATGTGCTTGGTGTATGTTCAGGAAAGCATGTGCATGTATGAAATGCATGTGTTCTTGTGCTAGTGTTGTCCATTCCAGCTGTAAGTGGTCCCCTGTCATTGTCTCTCATTACAATGCCCTCCAGGTGAGATGATCCTGCTCCTTTCCCCAAACCTTCAACAGATATCCAGTGTGGTTTCTGTGCCTTAAAAGCTTAAGAGCTGTGTGTTTTATTAGTCCCACTTTGTTGAATATTGTGATCATCTGAGCCATGTTTATTACTTTTGCCTAGTGATAAATTATCAGTGAATATGTATGATATCAACCCAAATGCGCAGCGTGCTGGCTGTGGCGGTCATTGGAGGGTGAACCAACGGCAAAGGAAGACCTTTCTCTCTGTCTCTCTCTCTCACTGTCCACTCTGCCTGTCAAAAAAAAAATAATCAACCCGAATGAAAATATTTTAGTGTCTGTGCAGGACATGACTGTCCAGGGCCCCTTTCCTTACTTGTTGTCCCTCTGCTGCAGGCCTGACTGCCAGAGAGAGAGCATGAATACCAATCCTGATGGCTGTGGTTCTATTTCAGAACTGAGTTTTGTTGCTGCCCCTGAGAGGAAGACCCGCTCCCAGCTGGAGGGAGGTCCTCTCGAAAATCCCATCACCAGCAAGTGTGAGAGTCATAGCATCAGCCCCAGCAATGTCCCAAGTACCCCAAAAGAAAATGATATCAAAGGAAAATGGAAGCCCAGGAAATGCAAACTGGCCTGCAGGTTCCCTGGCCTGGAGATGAAGGGCAAACCACAGCCCACAGAGAGGAAGATTGCGTGCCGATTCCCTGGCCAGGAGATGAAGGGAAAACCACAGACCAACATGTGGGCACTGACCTTCAGATTCCTGGGCCTTCACGCCTAGACAGAGGTAATCCTGTGTGTGTGTCTGAGATGTACGCATTCCTTCTTACACTGGGCACAGATTATAGCTCATTTCTGTTTGTTCAGATAGGGTAGAACTGTAACCTCTCTGTTTGGATCAATAATTTGAAATAGAAGATACAGTAAGAAACCCTTGTCATGTAGAAAACTGACCCACAAAATAAGATACCTCCCCTCATAATCAAGTTAAAATGTTTACAGTTGAACTTCTCTCCCTAAAACATGCTGTTCACCATCCACTCACTTGATTGCAAGTCCTCTATTGGGTTGAGAAATATACATTGAACAATCACATTTTATCTGATCTTATTCCTAGGCCAATTTCCAATGCAGATTCTTAGGTCTCATTCTCCAATGTTTGTCCTTCCCTCTGACCAGTATACAAACAGGATATTCTCAAAAAGAAAATTTCTTAGGGGAACTGAAAAAAAATGGGGAAACTCTAGGATGACTGAAGAGTGCCTGTTTTAAAGTTAATGTTCCCTTCAGAGTCGAGTGAGTGAGCTATTAGGCACACAGCAGAATGGTCCTAGGTGTAACTAGATGTGGAATCATCTTCAGAGAAACCTGGTGTCTGTTCTATTGACATGAGTTGTGCTGTGGTTACACTCCCAGTTCTGTTTGCTTACTGCAGAAAACTAATCCATTTCTAATGCACCAGAGAGCAGGAGGAAGTGGGGAGACATCACCCTCTCCTGGTTGGGAGAGGTCAAGGGCCCTGGTTCCCCAGCACTGCAGAGCTGGGCTGGAGTTCAGGGCAGGACTCTGCTCATTTGGCTGCCACTTCCCTCTCAGCAGCCCAGGGCTCCCCTTCAGCCAGTCTCCCCACTGGAATTGAGTTTGCCCGGCCTCTGCCCCACTGTGGCCCAGATGCAGGCTCAGCTCTCACCTGGACCTGACCCAGCTCTCCTTTGATTTTTCTTCTCTCCCTCTTTCAGATCCCAAGTACAGTTGGAAGGACAGAACAGTATTGCTGATTGTAACGTCCCCACCTCTTCCAAACATCTACCACAGGAGCTCCGCTTCAACAGCAACCAAAACACCAAGAACGCAATTTCAACACCATGAACTGCCCTCAGCTGTTTTTATCCACTAGGCTGCTTCCCTGAGAGCTGGCACAGTCTTCAACTCCAATCCGAGTAAACACCTAAGGAGACCCAGGCCTGACTCCACAGCTGCTCTGGAGAGAACACAACCTGGCTCCTCTCCAACTGCCTCCTGTCCAGATCTGAGGTCAGGAGGAGCTGGAAGCACACAGCATAGGACCCTGGGCACACACTGCCTTTGGAAGGGGTGAGCTCAGTGTGGGCAGTGTCAGAGACACAGCGCCCTGTGCACAAGGCTGCATGTGAGCAGAGGAGAGGATCGGACTCTGCAGGACGTGAGCCCTGACCCAGACAGCTGGCCCTCTCCTGCACACAGCCAACGTTCCACATAGAGGACAGCAGGAGGAGGAGACTTTGGGGCTCAAAAGGACAGGAAGGGTCTCTTTCCTCCTTTTGAACCCCAACCATCTCCCCCTTCTGCTGTCTTCCATGATGGGAACGCTGACTGTGTGAAGGCGCAGGCCAGGTGTCTGGCTCGGGGTCTGCATCCTGAGGATCTCTGATGCTTTCCTCAATTTTACACTCAGCCTCACTCTTTGGCCAAGCACCCGATGCAGGGAGTGCTGTGTGCTCCCTCCCACACCCCCGCAGGAGGCAGAGAACATCTTGTGTGCCCATCAGGTCCCCTGACCCTGGCATCGGTCAGTGGGTGAAAGCTGTCTGTTGAGCTGTACATCCTAAAGATGCGCTCCTTCCTCTGTATCCTAACAACTGTGGAGAGGGTGACCCCTCAGAGCCTGAGCAAAAAGGGGGTGAGCAGCGGCCCTGGCGGAGGTCCAGTCATCAACCCAGGAGGTGGCCGTCGATGGGCGTGATAACTGCAAGTTCATGGTGATGAATGCAGCAGTGTGACTGGGAGAGCCCAGGTGGGCGAGGTGGACTGAGCCTGCATCAAGGAACCGGACACCTCTCTGAACACTCCTCTCTCCACGTCCAGAGTCAGGCAGCGCAGATGCGGGCAGGACCTCATCACAAGGACGCTCATCTCTTACAGCTGCTGGTCCTGCCAACTCCACTCAGTTTTGCAGGAGAACTGGGGGCTCCTGATGCAGGACGTGGGCCAAGGCATCCAGAGCCCCAGCAAACAGCAAGGCTGTGTTCCTGCTGGCCTGAGGCAGCTGCAGGACGAGGAGGGGCCATATGCCTGTCCCCCCCGACATGGAAAATCGAGTCATCGCAGATTCTGGACTCCCGCTGCTTAGTAGGTGCTCCTGGTCCAAGAACAATCTGAGCCAATGGCACCGCTGCCCTGTGGTGGACCTGTTTCTCACAGCTACCATTCTTACTTCCACTGTCTGTCATACCTGTGATGACACAATTGTTTTCCTTTCATGAAAATTGGGATCCCAGGGAGGGAATTAAGTTTCCACCTGAGTGTGCCTCCTCTCAGTGTAACAGCTGCCTTAGACACCCTGTCAGCACATCTTGGGCTCCTAAAATCTACAACTTCTCATTAAGATATCGCTGTCCAGGCCCAGAAGTGTCTCCAGTGTCCAGGAGTATAACTGGAATCTCAAAACTTTTGATTCAGGTCCCAATATGTATTCCCTGTTTTAGTTAAGTGTTTATAAAAAAGAAAAATTCCAAAAAAAAATTAAAAATTTGAAAAGAAAAAAAATTTTTAAGTAAAAATAGAAAAACAATTGTACTGCTTTTTTTTAAAAGGAAAGATTAAAAAAGAAAAAGTTAAAAATTGTTAAAAATTTATAAACAAAAAATTAGAAAAAATGTCATTTAAGCGTTTTGAAAGTAAAATACCGAAAAAATTAAAATTAAAAATTTTAAAAACTTTAAAAACAAAAAATAGGAAAATAGTAATAGGAAAATTAAAATGCCACTTCATTTTAGTAACTTTTAAAATAGGAAAAAGTTAGAAATATATATAAATTAAAATTTTTTCAAAAATTTAAACTCAGCAAAAAAAGTAAAATTCCATTTCAGTTCAGTGTTTTTGTAAATACAAAAATGCTAAAAAATTTTAAATTTAAAATGATTATACTTTGCAAATGACAAAAGAGAAAAGCAATTATTCAGAACAAGTGTAAAATGTCATTCCTATTCACTTTCACTTAATGGAGAAAATGCCAAATAATTAAAATTTAACAACTTTGCAAAAATTTAAAACTTAAAACAAAAATAGCAATACTAAGGAAACAACGTACAACGCCATTTCAGTTATATTTCTAAATAAGAAAATGCTAAAAAGAAATGAAAAAAATTTCAAAACAAAACGAAATTACTAAGAAGAAAAAAATAAATGCCGCTTCAGTAAAATGCCACAATGCAACAAAAAAAATGTAAAAACTTTTTTTGCTTTGTTTGACAACTCGAATTGGTTCTCAACAACTGACCAGTGATGATGACAAGTTATTCAGTACCTCCAGAACAAACCGCCTGGTAATTTATGCCAAGAGACAAATCAGCAGTCATCTAGGTTTTTCCTTGGATACCACTTTCACCAGCCCTAACTTAGGTGAAAATCTCTGCAGAAATTTTACAAACTCTTTGCTGATTTTGATACCTGCTTTTACTTTTG
This sequence comes from Oryctolagus cuniculus, assembly GCF_964237555.1. NCBI lineage: Eukaryota > Metazoa > Chordata > Mammalia > Lagomorpha > Leporidae > Oryctolagus > Oryctolagus cuniculus. The sequence goes on from NC_091438.1 coordinate 14,209,292, forward strand.
TTCTGTAAAAATCATACACTTTGGATAATAAAATTTCAGAGTTGAAATAAAACACTTTGGAGAGTGCTGCTTGGAAGATGTATAAATCTCCTGTTTGAAAATGGCCTTCCTTTAACAATTTTACCATGCGTTAACCATTCATGCCTGTGTCAGTTATTATATTCAAGTCTAATACTAGATTTCTAATAGAATTCTTCCTGAAGACTGCATCCTGGCATTCTGTAGTTCAAAAGCATTCTCACCCCAACGTGGAATGTTATTGCAAATATCCTGTTAGCCCATACCATTGGATTTTTTTTTCTCTATCACTTGGATTTTTTTAAATTTCAGTGTTATAATACATTGCATCTCATATTGGGTGTGCCAATTTTTACCCTTGTATCTATCTATCTATCTATCTATCTATCTATTTATATATGATCAGACTGCTTTTCCAAGCTATAGCAGAGAGGTGGATCAGAAGAGAAATAGCCAGGTCTTTTTTTTTTTTTTTTTTGGACAGGCAGAGTGGACAGTGAGAGAGACAGAGAGAAAGGTCTTCCTTTGCCATTGGTTCACCCTCCAATGGCCACAGCATGCTGGTAGCTTCAGCTGGCACATCATGCTGATCCAAAGCCAGGAGCCAGGTGCTTCTCCTGGTCTCCCATGCAGGTGCAGGGCTGTGGCGCCGGCTCAATAGCTGGGTCTTGAACCAGAGTCCAAATTGGGTGCAGGCACTGCCACCAGAGGATTAGCCCACTATACCACAGTGCCAGAACCAGGTTTTCCAATATTTAAAGAGACTGATTTATTTATCTGCAAGGCAAACATAAGAGAGAGGGAGAGCTACATAGAACGAAACACACACACAGATGTTTCATCTGATTCACTTCTTAAATGCCTGGGGCAGCCACGGCTAAACCAGGCTGAAGTAAGGAATCCAACAACTTGAGCCATCTGCTGCCTCCCATTACTACAGGAAATATGGCTTAGAAGCAGCTGGGTCTTGAACCAGGCACTCTGACATGGAAGCCGCTGTCATACTGATGACTTTACCCATGGTCCCACGATGTCAGCACCTGCCTTCTTTAAAAAAAAAAAAAAGTTTATTGAAAAGCAGCATTACAGTGAAGAGGCAGAGGATGAACAGTGGGAGAAAAGGGAGAGGGAGGTGGTGGTGCTGGGGTGGAGAGAGAGAGAAATACCTTCCATCTACTGGTTCACTCCCCAAATGCCTGCAAATTCAGGGAAACCTCCTGGCTGCCTTGAATGTTTCCATTCCTGCACTTGGGACTCCAGGCCAGAATCCAAGTGTCTCTCCTGGAAGGCCAGCCATCTGCCAGCAGGTCTTGGGACTTCCTACCTACATGACCACATGACACAGTGCCTTATCCCATGATGCCCTTGGGATCCAGGGGACCACAAGTGCAGGTTCCATTCGCAGTGATTTTGAACATTGAAAAAGAATGCATCTGTACTGTCCATATACCATCTTTTTCCTCTTGAATTGTTCTACACACTGTATACCATTTACATCACAGTCTCTTTAGTTATTATAAGATATCTAGGGACAACTGAAAGCATATGGGAGAATATTTGGTCCAGTGCAAATGCTCCCGCATTTATGTACAGGACTTTAGGCCCCAGGTCTAACCCAGTCCTGGAGGCCACAGGAAAACAACAGGAAAAGCACACTATGTTGCATTTTCAAAGCACCCGGCCCTAGCAACCTCCATGAAACTCAGGGAAGCTGAGCTTCCCTGTGGGGCACTTGGGGTCACTTCTCCAACTTTGAGAGGGCTCTCCCTACAGCAGCAGCTGAGATGAGCGGGCAGAGGTGGCTCCCAAAGGGTGGGTTTGCACCCTGGACCTCACAGGGACGTCTGCACCCTGCACATCAGGTCCCCAGGAAATGCCCCGAGAACATGTAGCAGACTCTTTTTATTTTAGAGAACTTTGATTCTTTTTAAAATTTTATTTATTTATTATAATTTTTTTGACAGGCAGAGTGGACAGTGAGGGAGTGAGAGAGACAGAGAGAAAGGTTTTCCTTTGCCGTTGGTTCACCCTCCAATGGCCGCCGCGGCTGGCGCATTGCAGCCGGCGCAACGCGCTGATCCGATGACAGGAGCCAGGTGCTTCTCCTGGTCTCCCATGGGGTGCAGGGCCCAAGCACTTGGGCCATAGTCCACTGCACTCCCGGGCCACAGCAGAGAGCTGGCCTGGAAGAGGGGCAACCAGGACAGAATCTGGCGCCCCGACCGGGACTAGAACCCGGTGTCCTGGTGCCACAAGGCAGAGGATTAGGCTAGTGAGCCGTGGCACCAGCTGAAATATAAAATTTTTAAAAAATTAGTGAAAAATCTCTCTTTGTGTACCTCATTGTCACCCCCAATGGAATCAGCATTACTTTTCTGATTTTATTAATACATATCTAAATATACATTTCAAGGGATTCATTTATAAAGAAATCAAGCCACGGCTGGTGCCACGGCTCACTAGGCTAATCCTCCGCCTAGCGGCGCCGGCACACCGGGTTCTAGTCCCGGTCGGGGCGCCGGATTCTGTCCTGGTTGCCCCTCTTCCAGGCCAGCCCTCTGCTGTGGCCAGGGAGTGCAGTGGAGGATGGCCCAGGTGCTTGGGCCCTGCATCCCATGGGAGACCAGGAAAAGCACCTGGCTCCTGGCTCCTGCCATCGGATCGGCGCGGTGCGGCGGCCATTGGAGGGTGAACCAACGGCAAAGGAAGACCTTTCTCTCTGTCTCTCTCCCTCTCACTGTCTACTCTGCGTGTCAAAAAAAAAAAAAAAAAAAAAAAAAAAAAAAAAAAAAAAAGAAATCAAGCCACAATATTTGGCTTAGTTATTTGACAATAAGGAAACAAAGCTATTGCTATTGTCTGTGTGTGTGTGTGTCCAAACTCATGTTGAAAATTAGTCCTCCAGAGCAGACCCCAGGGACAGGAGGGAGTCAGACTGGGAGGAGGCCTCGCGCGGGGCCACTGCGGCCACCTGGTGCAGCCACATGACCATGGAGTTGGTGCCCTCCTGGATGGGGGGCCACTCCATGCTCTCCAGGTCGGTGGCCCGGTCTGAACTTGCTGCCTCCTGGCTGCAGTCCCGGGGCGCCTCTGCCGGCCACTCGTCCTGCCCGCAGCCCAGGCCTTGCGTCATCGAGGGCCAGAGGCCAGGCACCGGCGCCTGGGCATGGCTGAGCCTATGCAGTGGTGCAGGAGTGCCTCCTAAGAGCGCAGGCTGGGGGAGCTGTTGTGTCCACCTCCCCGGTGCTGGGCCTGGGGGACCATGGGCTCCCGGCCTCCCAGGTGGCTGGCCGGCCGCTCATAGGGCTCGGGCTTGCTGAGCGAGCTGGCCGAGAAGCTCAGGGAGTAGCAAGGTGGGGTCTCATCGGAGATCACCTGGGGCTGGACCCAGGGGTGCAGCTGGACCTGAGCGGCCGCCTTGGCTGGGGCCCGTGCCTCCTTCCCGCCCCACTTCAGAGCCTGTGGGATGGCAGATGGTCGCCACAGGGGCGGCCCGGCCGAGGATGGCATCTCATCAGAGTCCTAGAAGCAGTACCCGGCCTCCTCGGTGGGTGTCCTGAGGCACAGGGACTGCCCCCCTTCACCCTAAGCCCAGTCCAAATGGGCACTTGGGAGCCGGACCAGGGGCAGCTCCAGCCCGCCCTGGCTCCTGCCTGTGCCCCAGGTCTGCTCCGGGCTCCAGCTGGTGCCCCCAGCCTTGAGCTGGTGCCAGACTTGGCTGGAGGGGGCCGCGAGGCCGGGGGTCTCCTGCCTGTCCAGCTGGCCTCAGGGCTGCTCCCTGGCGGGCCCTTGCAGGGTCTCATTGTTGAGGGACACAGCGCTGGAGAAGCTGACCAGCGTGCCCTCGGCTGAGTCGGTGCACGAGTCATCCTCCCGGGCACCAGCTTGTAGACAGGGATGGGCAGCGCCCGGCGGCCGGGCACCAGCACCGAGTCCACTTTGTGGAGTCACGCGGGCACTGCGGCCCCTAGGCACTCGCGCAGCAGCTCTAGCTCCTGGTCTGCGGCCATGTGGTTGCGGGAGCCCGCGGGCGCCGGCCCCTCCTGGCATCTGGCAACTTCTCCCCAGCGGCACCCGCCACCACCGCCACCCCTGCCAGTGCCACGGTCGGGGCAGGCGGGCGGCAGCAGCTGCAGCTCCACGTCCTGCTGCTAGGAGTGCTTGTGCAGGGCGAGCGCGCTGAGGCTGGAGGCGCAGAAATTCTCGTCCAGCTTCTCCACGGTGAAGCCCTCTGGGCGGTATGGTGTGCCCGGGGCTGTCGGGCAGCTCGCTGGGGCTCACCATACTGCTGCCCAGCCCACTGCAGGGGTCACTGGTGATGGAGCTGGCGATGGACAGGCTCTGGAAGCTGCCCAGGGAGCTCACGGAGCTGCAGCGGCTCAGGACCAGCGGTATCTCCTGCACACAATTCTCAGAAGAGCTGGATGGCGTGGCACCCTCCATGCCCAGGCCTTGGCCGCGGCCCCGCTGGGGCGCCGGGATGGCCATGGGCAGGGAGGAGGGCCCTCCAGGCCCCGCCCAGCTCTGCCTCTTCGGGGCTGGCCTCCTCCAGGCCTTCGAGGGAGGAGTCGCTGTCCAGGTCTCCAGCCTCGCAGGGGCCCGGGCGTCCGGCGGAGGACAGCGAGGACAGCAAGCTGCAGCGGGACAGTGAGAGGGGCCGCTCCTAAGCTACCAGCCTCTGGGGGCGGCCGGCCAGCGCCCAGCTTCTCGGGCACCTGACTCAGGCCCTCCGCTGGCAGCCAGGCCTGCTTCCAGGCCGTGGGTGGGGGTGTGCCTTGGGGCCGCCGGGGGGGCACCCCGCGCCTGCCCTACCCTTGGCCTCCAGCAGCAGCACGTGCTGATAGGTGGGCGACAGCTTGATGGTGCGCACAGGGGCGTCGGCGCCAGCGGCGTTCCGGGTGGGCCCCTCGGCCTGGCTGCCCCGCAGGTCGAGGTCGAGCCAAGCTGGCTGCGGCTGCCCGCCCAGGAGCTCCTCGCGGTGCTCGGCCAGCGGGCAGGGTCGCATGTGCTCCCGCGGGCAGTAGCTGGTGCTGCCGCTGTTAAAGCTGTTGTTGGACAGGCTGGCGTGGGCTGCCTTGAGCCGGAGCAGGGCGTGCGCCAGGCTCCCTACTTCCGGCCGGCCGCCCTCAGGGCCACGGCAGAAAGAGCAGGACTGTGCCCTGCCCTCCCTAGGCGCCTTCTGCCCAGGGTCCCTGGAGCTGAGGCTTTGAAGCTGTGGGTCGCCGAGATGTGCAAGGCCGAGATGTCCTCCACCAGATGGTCGATCCACGCCAGCGCCAGCGCCAGCTTGGCCTTGGCCTTGGCCGCCACGGCCACCTCGCCGCCGGCCTCCTTCGCGGGCTCCAGGCCTCGGCGGACTGGCTGGGCGCAGGCCAGCGCCTGGCCCTGCAGGAAGGGGCTGCCCAGGAAGAAGGACAGCATGGCTGGGCTGGCGGGCTCGGCGGTGGCGGCGGCCATGGACGGCACGTAGTCGTCGTCGAAGCAGCCTGAGTCAGAGGCATAGTCCCCAGCCAGCCCGTCCAGGTGCCGCAGGGGCGGCAGCGGCTTCTTGGCGGCTGCCTCCGCGGCCTCTGGCAGGGCCTGCATCTCCAGGTGGCTGAGCGCCTGCGCCAGGTGGCAGGCGTCGAGCTCCGCCTCCAGCGCCCCTGCTTGTGCACATAGAAGCTGGGCACGCAGGTGCCGGGGGACACGGCCATGGCAGTGCCTGGTGCTTGGCAGGCTGGTGGGCCAGCAGGTTGTGCAGGGCGGCGGCGCTGCCCACGGCGATCATCTTGTGCCTGGAGTGCACCAGGTTGCGCAGCGTGCCCACGGCGCCCAGGTCCCACAGCAGCTCCTGGTCCTGTGCGCTGCGGGCCCGCAGGTTCCAGAGCATGCTGCACGCGTTGCTCACAATGGTCAGGCTGTGCGAGGTCAGGTGCTGCAGCAGCGTCTGCAGGCAGCTGTGGTCCGGGAGCAGGGTTGGGCGTGGCCGAAACAGACGGCCCCGCCCCGCCCTCTGGGATAGGGAGGCCAGTGCAGAGGGCCCAGCCCCACACTCCTGGGATTGGGCGGCCAGAGCAGAAGGCTATGCCACGCCCTCTGGGGATTGGGCAGCAGTTGTGGGCATTTGGGGGCGTGGACTAGCAGGTGGGAGTGGTGTTGTGTCTGTGTTTCTCAAATAAATTTTAAATAAATAAAAAAAAAAAAGGCCAGCGCCATGGCTCACTAGGCTAATCCTTTGCCTCCAGCACTGGCACCCCGAGTTCTAGTCCCGGTTGTGGCGCCGGATTCTGTCCTGGTTGCTCCTCTTCCAGTCCAGCTCTCTGCTGTGGCCCGGGAGTGCAGTGGAGGATGGCCCCAGTGCTTGGGCCCTGCACCCGCATGGGAGACCAGGAGGAAGCACCTGGCTCCTGGCTTTGGATTGGCGCAGCGCGCTGGCAATAGCGACCATTTGGGGGGTGAACCAACGGAAGGAAGACCTTTCTCTCTCTCTCTCTCTCTCTCTCTCTCTCTCACTGTCTAACTCTGCCTGTCAAAAAAAGAAAAAAAAAATTAGTCCTCAATGTTACATGGTATTTGAGGTGAGGGTCTTTGGGAGGTCGTTAGGATTAGATGAGGTATGGGAGTGGGGTTCCTGGGTTTGCATTAGTGCCTTTATAAGAAAAGCAGGAGAGACCAAAGCTCATACACTTTCTCTGTCTCAACATGAGCTGCCCTGCACAACTTCAGGACTCTGCAGAGAGTTCCTTTCCAACCAGAAAGCTCCCATCAGATGCAGCCCCCAACTTCAGGCTTCCTAGTCTCCAAGAAATGGATTTCTTTTCTTAATAAATTATCCAGTCTGTGGTATTGGGTTACAGTAACAGAAAACAGATGAAGACAGCCACCAGTTTCCTTAAAGCCTCAAAAGAACACCAGGGAGGGCAGTTTTCCCCGTTGTCCAAAGATGACTTAGAACAATAATTCTGACTGAATTCTTCTCCCCTCTGCAGACTCACCTTCCTCGTGATGCTGGACACACTGGTGACCTGGGATGCTAGAGATGGTCACCCCGGAGAGGCTACTCATACTGGGCATGGTGACATGGGTCATACTGGGACACTGGTCTCACTGCTCATGCCGGGGATGGTGACACTGGGGATCCAGAATCATTCCAGGGACACTGGTCATGAGGGGCTACTGCTCACACTGATGATACTGATAACACTTGGGGTTTGCTTTGAGTCAGAAATTTTTTGTAGTTTAGTCATCCAATTCTGTGTTTTTCAGAAATGCATGTATTTTACCCTAATGTGAATACAGACCATTTTACTGGGCCGTCTTTTGATGCTGCATTCAATATCAAGTTCCTTGGCAGAAGACAGAATGTGGTTAATTTACAGGGCTACCTCTGGATGATAGAGACTCCAACTGTCAAGAGCATTTTGATTGTTAGTTTTGAGTCTCTAATGTCTTCAGATGTAGATGTATTTGCTCATTCTGTGCCTCTCTGACTTATGGACCACTTAGCTCTTTGCTCTCTACTAATTGATGACTGCAATGAAGCACTTGATCATGTTCATTACTACAAGTACTCAACAAGCTCATTGGTAGACTCACAAAAAAAGGAGAGTGTTTTTTTTTTTCAAACAAGTGAATATTCAAATCAAACTAGATTTTCCTAATAATTTCTGAAGTGCATTTAAAACACATACCTCACAATTTCAGATTCATATATAAACATTTTCTAAAATATTTGTTTATTTTCATTTTATTTGAGAGAGAGAGATGAATATATAGAGAGAAGCAGAGTGCTGCTGGTTCACTCCCCAAATGCTCATGACAGCCATGGTTGGGTCAGGCTGAAGCCAGGAGTTTAGAACTCAATCCAAGTTCCCCACATGGGTGGCAGGGGCCCGAGTACTATAGCCATCACCTGATGCCTCCCAGCATGCACCTTATCAGGAAGCTGGATTGGAAGCAAAGGATCCAGGACCCGAATGAATCAGGCGTTCCTATATTGGATGCCTGTGTCCCAAGTGGCATCCCAGATGTTGTGCCATTTAACCTCACCTTTCCCCAATAAATGAGTTCTTTGGGGACAGGTAGTTGCATTAGAGCTCATTCTTTCACAGTGTCTACATACTGAATAATTATTTACTGATCAATCCCAAACCTAGTGTGCTCTTACATTCTCTCTAACCATTTTGCTTCACTCTCCTATTACTATCTCAGATAACCAATAGATTTCCATCAATAGTAGCTACTTGAATGAAGGGACAAAGACTCACATCTGCAGGGCTGGCACTGTGGCACAGCAGGTTAATCCTCAATGCTGGCATCCCATACTGGAGCCCTGGTTCAAGTTCTCACTGCTACACTTCTGCTCTACTTCCCTGCCACTGGGCCCAGGTAAGCAGCAGCACATGACCCAAGTATTTGGGCCCCTGCTACCCATGTGGGAGACCTGGATGAGTTCCTGACTCTTAGCTTTGGCTTCAGCCTGGCCCAGCCCTGGCCACTGCAGCCATCTGGGGAGTGAACCATTGGGTGGAAGACCTCTGTATCTCTCTCCCTCTCTCTTTCTAATTCTGCCTTACAAACAAATAAAATAAGTCTTAAAAATCAGCTTTGCTTGGGAAGTGTGGTTTCAGGAGATTTTTCAGGCTAAAGCAATGTGTTGTTAAAATGCATGATGGGTCACAAGAATCTGATGGAATAATCAGGATATTCAAACTAGACACATTGGTTCCACTATGCAAGGGTGAGAATAAAAATGTTCCTGCAAACTTAGGAAAGTCTGATTGTTCTGTAGCTGTGGCAATAAAGATCCGTGTTCATTGTTTAAACCTCTCTAAATGATCAAGGACAATGCAGTTCTATGAATACACATTTGCAAAACTAAATTGTTGGTGTCAGCACTCACTTGTGAAAGTCAGCCCATCAGGGCAGACTCACCACCGAACTGTACCTCTGAGCACCAATAGCCAGCAGCACTCTCACCCGTGGAGCCACACTTCACAGTGATGCAAGCTCACTCCCCCTCTGAACATCCTTTAGTCCCTGAGTGCCACGCTGCCCCAAGCAGTCATGGATGATCAGCATTCTGCTATGCTCTGAAGGACTGTATCTGCAAGCAGAGTATCCTCTTGTAATGCTAAGGCTTAACCACAGCTGTGTCTTTTTATCTCAGATCCTCAACAGTGGTTATTCTGGAGATTCTGAGACCATTCAATGACTCACCATAGACTGCTTGGAACACAGGTGCATTGACTGGGCCCTTAACTCCAGGTGCCCAATGGATCTGCAGTCAGGTAGAGATACTGGTAATTTGACTTTGACTAGTTCCACTGGGCTCTTGATGCTCAGTGTATTTTACTATCTCAGAGTTTGTGACTGTCTTGGTCCTTATTATGTCACCAAGACAGAACACTTGAGACTAGATAATCATAAAGGGAAGAAGTTGGGGCCGGTGCTGTGGCAGAGCAGGTAAGGCAGCCGCCTGCAGTGCCGGCTTCTCATATGGGTGCCAGTTCAAGTCTCGGCTGCTCCACTTCTGATTCAGGTCTCTACTATGGCCTAGGAAAGCAGCAGAAGATGGCCCAAGTCCTTGGGGCCCTGCACCCACATGGAAGACCCGGAAGAAGCTCCTGGCTCCTGGCTTCGGTTCAGCACAGCTCTGGCTATTGTGGCCATCTAGGGAGTGAACCAGCGGATTGAAGACCTCTCTCTCTCTCTCTCTCTTTCTCTCTCTCTCTCTCTCTCTCTCTCTCTGCCTCTGCCTCTCTGTAACTAACTTTCAAGTAAAGAAATAAAGTCTTAAAAATAAAGGAAAGAAGTTTATTAAGCTCATGGTTCTAGGGACTAGAAGTCTAAGATGCAGTTGTTTGTCTATGTATACAAAGTCTTTACGTGATAGGTTTTTGTCTGATGATTGTAAAGGGAGTCATTCTAGAAGGCATAGGTTAGATGGGCATCCAAGCCACGCCAAGCCAAGTCTGAGGGCTAATGAATTGAGGATCACTAGACCAGTGACAAATGTGTGTCAAAGCAATTGGTGGAATTTTGTTTTAGAACCATACAGAACTTTTGTGTGGGAAATCCTGACTGGTCACTTTCTGAAAGCATGCCACTTAGTTCAGCCTGTTTTCCAGCTCAACCGATTGTTGCACTGGTGTTTGTAAAGTCTCTACTTCACCTCTAGTTGGGGACCCTAAGGCACTGTGCACAAACACAAACTGTTGACTAACCAGAGTGACCTGTTGGGTTATCTGTGTGAAAGTCTCTTCTCCTTTAAGAAATAGCTAACTCTTTGCACTTTTCATGACAACTACCACCAGTTTGTTTTACTTACTGAGAAATCTCTGAGAAATGAAAATCAAAGTTAACTTATTTTAGAGAATCTCTCAAAAAATAGGAAGCAAACCCCAAGAGAGCTGGTTAAGCCACTACCTGTGATGCCGGAATCCACATGAGCCCCTGTTTGAGTCCTGTGCCTGGAAAAGTAGCAGAGAGTGGCCCAAGTCCTTTGGCCCTGCCACCTACATGGGAGACCGGATGGCATTCCAGGCTCCAGGCTTCAGCTTGGCTGAGCCCTGGCCATTGCAGCCATTTGGGGAGTGAACCAGCAGATGGAAGATCTCTCCCTCTCTAACTCTGCCTTTCAAATAAATAAATAATTCTTGATATCTCAAAGACTTTGCAAGCTTCCAAATCCTACCCTCCAAGATAGAGACCTGTTCCCCCACGCCGAGGTGGTGTTTTGTGTTTAAAGGTCACCTGTCCTCACTCGCCCAGCCAGCCCTTCAGGTGCCTTATCCCAGTGCCAGAGCCAGACCACTGGGGTTCCTGCTGCAGGAATTGGGGGGCTGGGAACAGCAGAGGGGATAGGAGTTGGGGGGTCATGCCTTAGTTTATGGGAAAGCCCACTTCTGGGCCCACTGAGCTGCACTGGGATTCTTCACTCTGCCTCTCACTTCCTTTAGGGCAAATAACACAGCAGAACCATGGGGGTATTTTAATACTTTTTTTATATATATACCTATTAAAAGAATTCTAACTTGCAAAAAAAATTTTTTTCTCTATCTTGTGTTATTTCTATTCAGCTTTATCTGACTGACTATGTGAACTAATCTTCCTTTGGAGTTTCTCTGGAAAATGCAATCATCTTGCAAAATTGCCAAGCAAAAAATCAGGGGGATGGGGCAGACGTGTCTGCCAGCTCCTCAGTGCTCATGGTGTGTGGGCAGAGACAGTCACTGTAAGGCGAGGCCGTGTAACTGCAGAGACAATGGTCAGACACAGGACCTACCTCCTGGTGATGTGGATAAAGTGTCTGAGGAAGATCTGTGCTGGAAGCGACACTTGAGTAGCGACCAGATGGAAGATGAGCGGGAAGAGCATTCAGGTGGAGACTGGCTTGTGCAAAGGCCCTGAGGCAGCCCACACATAGCTGACCTGCCCCACAACTCAGCCTGTCTTGGCTGCCCCTGAACGAGGGCACAGCTAGTGTAAGGTTGGGATGGGCATTATTTGAGCAGAGCTTTAAGTAAGGAAAGAGAGCTCCCAGCATTCCCTGTGCAGAAGAGGACTTTTTGTGGAGAGTGGGCAGATCCTGGTCCCTGTGTTAACCCAGAGCTCAGACCTCATTTGTTTTTGAAGCTGTCTTGCGTCATTTGTTTGAAAGACAAAGTGACAGAGAGAGAGAGAGAAGTCTTCCATGCACTGGTTCAGTCCCCAAGCAGCCCCATCGGACAGGGCTGAGCCAGGCCAAAGCCAGGAGCTTCTTCCAGGTATCCCATGTGGGTGCAGGGCCCCAGCACTCAGGCCATCTTCCACTGCTTTCCCAGCCATCTGCATGGGAAGTGGAGCAGCCAGGACTCGAACTGGTGCCCATGGTGCAAGTGGCAACCCATGCCAGCTCCGGGACAGGGAAGGCATGTTTTAGTCTTTTCTCCTTCTCCTTCTCCTTCTCCTTCTCCTTCTCCCCCTCTCCCTCCTCCTCTTCCTCTCCTTCCCTCTCCCCCTGATTCAAGATTTTATTTATTTGAGAGGTACACTTACAATGAGAGGGAGAGAGAGAGAGATCTTCCATCTGCTGTATGGCCTCTGCATTCCAAAATAAAGCCCTAGATATCCTCATAAAGAAAAAAAAAAAAAGAATCCATGTATGGTCTCAGGAGATGACCTATATTATCACTTCTAAATTGTAGCCTCAATTATTTTGTGATAAAAAATACAAACAGCAGAGAGTTGGTCAGCAGGGAGGTTAGTAGTACAAGGGGCTATTGTGAAGTCTTGTTCTACATATCTCCAGCTCTCTCCAGAAAAGACAACCTGGGCAAAGCACCCAAATATCCATTGCCTTCACCAAGTCCAGCCTACATATTGCATGGGGCAATTGTACCCAGCATTAAGAGCTTCCAGATAACTCACTTTTTAAAAAGTTTTTTATTTATTTTGAAAGTCGGAGTTACAGAGAAAGAAGGAGAAACAGAGATCTTCCATCCATGTGTTCACTCCTCAGATGGCTGCAACCAGGAAGGCTGGGCCAGGGGAAAGCTGGGGGCTCATCCAGGTCTCCCACCTGAGGGACAGGGCCCAAACACTTGGGCATCTTCTGCTGCTCTTCCCATTATCAGGAGCTGGACTGAAAGAGAGGCAGCCATAAACAAACTGGCACTGAACATGGAATGCCAGCATTGCAGGTGGGAGGTTTACCCACTATGCCACAATGGGGCCCCAGCACTCACTGTTTACATCTCATGATTAACAAGCACCTGATTCCACTGTGTTTGCAGGAAGGCAAGGGTGGGAATGAAGTAGTCACCAGGCTTTCACTGTGGATAGGATTGTTGGAAATGCTGGAAACAGGAGAAAACCACACGTCACACACTCAAGGTCAAGCAGAGGAGGGAGGGTAATAATCCAAAGAATGGATTCTAAAATAGACTGTAAAAAATAATAAAAGGACTAGAAATGGAGAGTATACACATTATAGAGCCATGACAAGGATTCTGGTATAAGTAAATCTGGGAGAGAAATGAGCAAGTATAATCATGGACTTGGAAACATGTTCTATTTGTGTTGGATGGTGTCTGAAGCTGGCTTTCAAGTGTGCTTTGTATCTGAATGTGTGAAAATTATGCAGGAATCTGGTCATGAAGCACCAAGAGGGCCTAACTTAAGGTGTTTCTGTTGTGTTCTGAAAGGCGTGAGGGACATCTGTAGGGTTTTACTTTCTTAAGTGGCATTGTTACATTATAGAATGTGCTTAAACAGAAACTAAATGAACAAAACTAATTTTTTTTTTTTTTTGCGTTTCTTCCTTTATTTAAAAAAAATCATCCGGGAGCACGTGAGCAGCCTCCCGTGGTGGGGGTCACGGGGTGAGTTGAGGGCGGGGGCTCGGCTATGTACAGGTGGACAAAGCCCTGGGTCTGGCCACAGCCTTGGCCCCACCCCCGGCCCCGGGTCGAAGGCGCCGCCCTGGGCACAGGCAGGGCGGCCATGTCCACGACCATGACCATGGCCACGGTGGCCATGGCCAGCCTCCACCAGGGGGCTCTGGGTGACCAAGGGTGCCCCCTGGAGGGGCCCCATACTAGGTGTAGAAGACCTCAGGGCTCAGGGGGCCGAGGCCCACCTGCCCACCCCAGGCGGGGTCCCTGCGGCCAGCACCGCTAGGTGTATAAGATGACCTTGGGGCCCAGGGGACTTGGGGGCCCTGTGCTAGGTGCAGACGACCTCGGGGCCCAGGGGGCTCTGGGGACCGAGGCTGCCTCCCCCTCTTCGTGGGGCCCCGCTAGGTATAGAAGATGACCTCGGGGTTCTGGCCGTCCTCCACAAACTGCAAAACTAAGTTTTATATCTGCAAATACACAGGAGTTTATTTCAGTCTGGAGGCTGGGGTTCAAGGCCAAGGCTCCAGCAGACTCTGAGGAGGGCACAGCCATGTCCTCTCCCCTGTGAGTCCCACCACTTATCACCTCCCAGTCCCACCCCCTGGGGGGTGAGGGCTTCAACCTGACACTCGGTGGTCGCCCGGTGCCTCCCCTGCCAGATGAGCCAAGGGTACTGTTGCCCCCTGGGGTGGGAGGGTCCAGGCAGGTCGGGTGTCTGCACCCAGCACTAAGCTCTGATGGCCTCCCAGGGATGAACAGGGCAGGGCACCAGGGTGGGGAGGACAAGGGCAGAGGCACGGCTGCCCGGCCCCTCGGCACCTGCCCTCACCTCACTGCCTGGGCACTGACCGGAACCTGGCCTCATCCCTGGCTCCTCGCACAGTTAGGCCATCTTTGTGGAGCCCACGAGAACATGGTGGACACAGCAGGATGACAGTGGACACTGGAGGAAAAACTTGGTGAAAACGGTGCCCCAGGAAACTTCGTCAAGGCCTCCTGGAAGCTTCTGAGCAGGGAGGCAGAGGAGAGAGGCAATGGAGCTCACCCCCACTGTGGACTCTCAGTCCCCTCATTCTCATGGTGGGAGGCACTGACCCTGTAGCCCCTGTCCTTGTGGTCAGAGCCCAGCAGGTGCCGGGGGTGCCAGGAGGGCCCACAGGGGACGGGAGTGGGGCCACTTCTGCTGCTTGGGGTGGGACAGGTGCCTACCAAGAGGTGTGGGGTGGGGGCACTGTGGATCACGCCCAAGCGAAGAGCAGGCAGAGACTGGGGCAGGTGGCCCAGGAGGGGGTTTGGGGTCTGGTCTGCCAGCACCTCTCATGCATGCTGCAGCATGGGCAGAGACAGGGCACGGCTGGGCTCCCCCACCTGCCTGGGAGGGGTCTCCGTGCTCCTCAGCAGGAAGCAAGAGCCTCCCTGGACGGTTAGTCCCCCGCTGTCTCCAGCTCCAGGGAAGTACCAAGCGGGGTCCCCTCAAGATTTGCAGGCTCACTGGGCCCCCCACAGCCCGAGACGGGGAGCAGCCCCATGAGTGACTTCCAGGAAAGCACTCAGCAGCAGCCCTGAGACTCAGGCCAGGGCCAAGGTGGGAGGCAGCTTCAGGCCCAAAGAGGGGCTTCCAGGCCCAGCGTGAGGGCGTGGCCTCGTCCTGTGCAGCCAGGGGGATACCTGGGCTGCTGCTTCAGCCTCCCAGCTCTAGGTGTGCGCCAGAGTCCCCAGCCTCAGGACGACCCTCCCAGGAATCTGTCCTTTTACTCCGGGATCAAAAAGACGGAGGCTGGTCATATCACTGGGACCACCCTGGCACTGGACACCTCCCGATCTGGGGCGCTGCGGGCGATACACCGAGGCTGAAAATGATTGGCCCCCGGTGGCTGGGTCAGTGCAGCTGGCAGCCCGAGTCCACCCCTCTCTGGGCTCTGGCCTTCAGCCGCTACAGGCCACGGTGGCCAGGGTCCACCAGGATGGCACTCTTGGCTGCTGTCCAGGCCTCCGCGTGGTGGTGCTGCTCCAGGTAGCTGCCCATGGTGCAGCAACAGGTGGATGGTGGGGGTCTGGCCCGGCTGCCCCCACAGGCTGCTCTGGGCAGGGGCAGGTGCCAGCGTGAGGGCCCAGCTGAAGGCCGCGGAGGCCCCCACCTGGTCCCCCAGGCTCAGCAGCAGGCGGCCCTGGGAGCAGAGGTCCTCCCCCCACCGCGGGAGGTCCCCATCACCTGCACCCTCCTGGAGCAGTTGGTCCAGGTCCTTGAGGGCTCGATCGCATTCCCACAGCTGGGCCAGGCAGGTGGCACGCAGGCGCAGGTGGCAGATGCCCCCACCACCGGCCATCACGGCCAGGGAGCAGAAGCCCGTGCCTGCCGTGGCCGCCCCCTGTCCAGGAGGGCATTGGCGTCCCAGGCAGCGGCCTGCACAGAGGAGGGAGGGAGGGAGAGAACCTGGGTCAGCCCAGCCCGCGCCCAGCGCCGCCCACCTCTGGGGCCCCCTCCCCGCGCTCCCTGCGTCCCAGCTGGCTCTGCAGCCCCTCCCGCTCCTCCGCAGGCTGTCCCCGCCCCCAGGACAGCGGCCCACCGGCCTCCGCGACCCAAAGCCGGGAAGGCAGCGAACCAACCGAGGGACAAGCAGGGGCAGTCCAGGGGCTGACCAGGCCTCGGCGCTTCCGCCAGTCCCTGCCCCACCGCACCCTCCGGACGGCAGGGCCGGCGGGGGGTGCCCAGCTCCGGCCATGCCGCCGGCGCCTTCCTTTCAGGGCCGAGCTGAAGCCCCCTCGGTCACCCTCCTGGGCTCATGGACTCCCGGGAGAGGCTGTACAGAGACCCCGCGCAAGACTGCGGCCCGGCCCGGAGGGCGCGCTCAGGCCCCACACAGCTGGGCTGGGTGGGCATCGGGAGGAGCGCGCAGACCGAGTGTGGGGACCGGCCGCCAGCCACCGGAAGTGGGGAACGGCTACTTCCGGTTCTGCTCTCGTCGCTCAGCAGCCTCTTGGACTCCAGAGGCAAGCCCGCAGCTTCTCAGAGATGCTGCCTCAGCCCCGCCTCCGAGCCCAGAGGCCCCGCCCAGTTCCTCCTAGAGCCAAGGGATCCCTGCCCAGGTGCTTATCAGAATTCTGAGACCCCGCCTCCATGCTCAGAAGCCCCCCAGCATGCCCCCCAAGTCGAGAGGCCCCCCCCAGCTCCCCCGTGAGCTCAGGGGCCCCGCCCAGCCCTGCCTCCAGCGCCAAAGGCCCTGCCTGGCCCCACCTCCGAACCCAGACCTCCGCGAGTGCCCCAGGTTCCGGGCTCTGGTACCCAGCCCACCATCAGGTGCTATAGGCTGAGGCCGCGGGAGCCCCGGGCACGCGCAGGCCCGGGAGAAGCTGTGGCGCCGCCCTGCATGAGGCGGGCTTGGTGCAGGGCGGGCTCCAAGGGGTCTCCCCTCCGCCCCCCGGAGGAGGCTTACGCCCCCTGAGAGCGAGCCCAGAGGCCCGTGGCCCTCGAGGCCGGCGGCCGGAGACCCGGGCCCAGCAGGTGATGCTGCTCACGCCCACCGCACACGGGACGCTCACCCCGCGGGCGCACCTGGGCGAGGCTTTGCCGCTGGGAGGCCTCCAGCAGCCGCAGCAGGAAGCCTAGGTCCGCGGCGTCCTGCTAGGACAGGCCCTGCAGGTCCCGGGCTGGGCCGCGGCCCACAAGTCTCCCTGCTTCAGTAGGAGCAGGCCTCGCGGTGCCGGGGCCACCGTGGACGCCCAAGCGGGGCGCAGGGCCCCCATGCAGACGGGCACTGGCTGCCTCATAGCTGCCTGTAGGGGTGGGGGGCACTGGGTGGGCGTGGGCGAGGGGCTGCGGGCAGAGGAACTAGGATACACCTGCTGACACAGCCCCTGCCTCTCCTCCATGGACACCGCAAGGGGTCGTCCCCCAACCAGCCCCAGCAGAACCGGAAGTGGGGACCCAGCTCTCAGGAAACTGCTGGCACAGCACCAGGGCGATGTGGGGCAAGGCCACCTGGGCGGAGCAGGCCTCTGCGGGGCACAGAAGGGGGTCAGCGGTCATGGCTGGGGATTCAGAAGTCACTGCCGTCCAGGGTCGCTTTCCCTGCGGATCAGGTCAGAAGGTAGGCAGGCCGGGCGTACCCAGCGCCATGAGGGCGTCGGCCAGCAGCAGGTGCCCACTGGGCTGTGTGCCGTCCATCTGGACCAGTGCCTCCCCAGCGGCCAGAAGGCCCTGGGCGTCGTCCTCCCGTGGGGCCGGCTCAGCAGCGCCCAGCAGTGAGCATGCAGGCCCTGCTCGAGGAGGCCCTGGGCGTCGCACCTCAGAGAGCAGAGCTCAGGGACCACAGAGGCCGGGTCCAGCTTCAGGGCAGAGATGATGTCGGCCACGGCTTCCTGGAAGGGAGGTGGGAGGGGGTGGGGCTCCATCTGGAGGGGCTGCCCTGCCTGCCGCACCCTGGCCACGACAATGAAACCCATTACCCCCCACCCCGTTTCTGCTGGGCACCCGAGGGGACCTCTCGCTGGCCTCTGTCCTGAAGTGAGATGCCCAGAGCCCCTGAACAAGGCTGGACACGGCCCCCAGAGCACACCCTCCCATCACCCATGCCCGCCCCTCCCAGTGAGGGCAGCCTGCTGGCCTGGGTCTCGTCCTCGTGCCTGGGCCACTGGGGACTGTGCCGCGAGGGATCAGGATCCTGCCCCGCACAGCCTGGGAGGCAGCAAGGGTGAGGGTCCTGGGCCACAACCCGTGTCTCCGCTGCCCGAGCTGACATGAGGAGTGGTTCTCCTTGTGCAGCCAACCTTGCCTCCCACTCTTGGGGTGACTTCCAGCCCAGCTGGATCTGCTCTGTGGGTGTTTGGCTGAGTGTGCACCTATGTGCACCACAAGGGGTCGTTCATGAGGGCTTCAGCAGTCCGTGAAAACGCGTGTTATGTGAAGTCTAGGTGAGCTTTACTTTTTTTAGTCTTTGCACCTTTTCCCACTGGCTTTTTGAAGGGGGCACCTGCCTGGCTCTGGGGTCAGAGTCTCTCCCTCCTCTGCGGGTCTGTCTAAACATAGGTGCTTCACGGGGAAATCTGCCAGGCACAGAGCCTTTCATGGTCGGGAGTCTGACGCCCCAGACAGGGCCCTGGTCTGTCGCTGGTAAGCTCGGGGGGGCCGACCAGCCGTGTCCCTTCCCCACCAGTTTCGCCATGAAGGACTCACTCAGTCCCCCCTCCCACCCCTGCAGGGGTCTCTGTCAGGCCAGGGGGTACCAGCAAGGCCCACCAGGAACTGCTCGCAGGCAGGCCCCTGGCCCACACCCCCCATCCCCTGTGGGACAGGTCCCACCCCCCAGGGCTGTGCCCCTGTGCCCAGAGCTCAGCCAGGAGGGGAGGCCAGGTGCCCACCACTTGGTCACTGTCCCTAGGTGGACTTGGTTGGGTGTGGGGATCAAGTTGGGAAAGGGGCCTGACTGCCCGCAGGGCTGAGGGGGCTGGGATGGATGCCTGGCTGGTGCCTGGCTGCTGCAGACACGTCTTGGGCATTGCAAGTTCACCTGCGTGGCCAGGGCCTGTGTGTAAGGTGCCCCCACCCAAGATGCTCCCGGGGCGCACACACCTGAGACCAGCCCTGTCCTCGGACCTCACATCCCTGACCTGTAGCTTGGCAAAGACCCCCCCACCATCCCCTCATGCACCTGCCACGGGATGGGCCTCTCGAGCAGGGGGCCGGCCCCTACCTGCAAAGATGGCCAGAGATAGGTGATGGCATCCCTGGTGCGGGCCCTGCTGTCGGCTATGCCTGGCCGTGCCTGCAGGATGGCCAGGGCCCGAGTGTGGCAGTGGCCCCGGAGCAGCTGCAGGTCCTCGGGGCAGAAGGCGTCCAAGGTGGGCTGGAGGCAGGCAGCGTCCCTGGCCTGGACAAGCCTCTTCACCAGCTGCAGGGGGAGCCGGTCACTGGAGCCCCTCAGGCACAGCTGCTTGGTCCTCCCCGTGCTCCCAAGACTCTGGGGGTGCTCCCAACTCGCCCCTGGATTGGAGCACAGGAAGTGCAGGGGGTGGCCCCGCTATGCCCCCACGAGGCTGGGGTGGGTGGGGGTCTCAGGGTCACCAGGCTCCCACACACAGGTTAATGCCTTGCCGGCCAGAGTGTAGGGAGGGGCTTCCAGATCCTCAAGTTCAGAGCCAGGAGCAGAGCAGGAAGGCTCCGGGAGGACAGAACCCCAGCTCATGAGGAGGTCCCCAAGGAGACCCCCTGCAGCCACCTGCTGGCCGCTCATGCATGCTGCAGTGCCTTGGCCAGCAGCTCCTGTTCCAGGAGGCGGTTGCCCCCAGGGCTAGGGGGATGCTGGGGAGGGCAGGGGAAACAGAGGGGTGGACAGGACCCTTGGCCGGTCCTCCCCAGCCTGAAGTACCCCTTTTGCACATGACCTGCTTCCAAGAGCGAGGCCCCTTGAGCGTGCACACAGGTGTGGGTGGGTCTCACTGGGGAGCAGAGGGGTCGCAGGGCCAGGCAGGCAGGGCCCCGAAGGCCAGGATTCTCCCTTGACCACCGGGGGACACCTGCCCAGGTTGTGTCCTGGACAGCCTGCGAGGCAGAGCACAGAAGATGGGGTCGGAAGTCGGAGCCCCCACCCAGGCTCCTCACCTGGTGGGCATCAAAGGAGAAGCTCCTGCGCAGCTGCACAAGCACCAGCCACACCAGCACCATGGCCGTAGGCGGTCCCTGCGTCAGGGCCACCCTCAGGGCCCCGTGAGCATCATCCAGGCGGCCCAGGTGGTCCAGGGCATCGGCGGCCAGCAGGTGCGCAGCCTCGTCCTCCACGTCCAGCTCCATTTGCAGCGAGGCCAGCTGGTACACACTGTGGGCATCCCTGTGGGAAGGTGGCTCAGGCTGGGCCTGCCACGCATCTCTCACCCACGCAGGTTGGGGGGACGCAGGCCTCTTGTGCACCTGGCCTGACGTCTGGTCAGGACGCGAAGACGCAGGGCTCCCAGAGGGACCCTCACGGGCTGCACCGACCCCAGGGCCCTGGCTGCCCTTCCTGGTGGCCGACCCTGGGCCCCAGCCTCTGGCTCCAGCCTTCTGCCACCCTGTGGGTGGGCATTCTTCAGACAGCAGGCCTGGGGGCGGGCAGAGGGTCAGCAGGAGGGCTGACCCTGAGCAGACCCTGCCTCAGTTATCCGTTCTGCAGAAGCAGGCGCGAGCCATTTGGCCCTGTGGGCTCAGGGGCACGGGTCGGGGGCAGACTGGATGAGGGTGACACTTCCCAGAGAGAAGGGAGGGAGTCCCTGGTCCTGAGGGTTTCTCCTCCCCAGAAGATCCAGCAGGGGACTGCAAGACCTGTGTGTGTGCTGATGTCACCGCTGCCCCCTGCCAGCTGAAGCACCTCCCACACACCTCCCCCCAACTGAGGAGAACAAATGGCAGCAGCTGGAGGTTCACCTGTTGGGTCCTTAAGTCTATCAAATGGGGGGAGGGGCTTCCGAAATCAGGGGCCATGCAGGGGAGCTGCTCCCTGACCCAGCACCCCCAGGGCCATCTCCACGGTGAGGGGAGGGGGATGCCACCTAGAGGCCTTGGAACTAAGAGCAAAACATCTGGGGCTTTCAGGTGGGAGCAGGTGCACGCCTGATACACACCTGGCACAGCCAAGCTCAGCGCTGTGACCGGTATGGCAGGTGCACAGAGAAAGGACCAGAGGAAATGGAACCTAGAGTGACCGGTGCTGTTGTCTCTCAGTGTCTGGCGGAGGGGTGTGTCCAACCCAGAGCCCAAGGTGTCCCCTGGGCCGGGGAGCTCGCCCAGAACAGGAAGAAACACAGCCGCCCCCTTGCAGGACCAGACAGGAACAGCAGCCCCCGCGCGCGCGCGCGCGCGCGGGGGGGTACTCACCCCTCCGGGCCGCGCCGCTGTCCGGCCCAGCAGCCTGGCTTTGGCAGCCCAGCAGGGGCGGTCCTTCTCCCGCAGCAGGATCAGCAGCAGCCTGCGCTGGTTCCAGGGCACGAAGGCCTTGGCGGCCAACAGCGCTTCCTCTGGCCTAAGCCCGCACGCGGTGACATAGTCCAATGTGCCCAGGAAGGCGCTGCTGGCCAGCACCTGCAGCAGCCCGCGGCCACACAGCGCGCACGCAGCCGCCAAGGTGCGCCCCCTGCTCCACCACCTCCTGGAAGTCCTCCAGGGCGCCCCGCGCGTCCCCGCCATGCCACGCGCAAAAGCCTCGCAGCGCCAGCAGCAGTGCGCGCTCCCTGGCGCGGACCTTGGTGGCATCCCCAGGGACAGCGGGCTGCAGCAGGCGCTAGCACAGAGCCCGGGCGCCCGCCACGTCCCTGGCCAGCAGCAGGCATTCGGCCAGGCGGGTGCCCAGAGCAGTCTGGGCCCCGGCTAGTGCAACGCGGAGCAGGATTCTGAGCGCGCAGGTCACCTGTGCCAGCAGCTCGCGATCCGCGTCTTCGCGGAGCTCGGGGCGGCTCCGCACGGCCTCCTGGAAGCGGGCGAAGCCCAGGTCCGCGGCCTCCTGGGCCTGGGCCCGGACGCGCTCCTGGTCCCGGACGGACAGCACGGCCTGGAACTGCCGGCGCGCGGCGGAGGGGCTCTCGCGGAAGGCGTCGTGCAGATCCCGCAGCATGTCCTCCGCGAGGCTGTCCAGGAAGAAGGCAGCGGCAGCATGCGTGACCAGCAGGGTGGCCAGGCGCTCACCTAGGGGATAGACTGGCGTTGGGGACCCCCTGGGAGGTGGCGCCCGAGGCCTCTTGCCCTGCCCGGGAGCTTTGGACCCCTTGTGGTACTTTCACTCTGGCACCCAGCAGTCCAGGACTTGGGGCCGCGAGGACACGGGGGTCTTGAAGCCCCTCAGGGACAGAGCAGGGTGGGAAGCGGACCTCATAACCAGAACCCAAGTGGAGCTGGAGCTGGAGCTTCCTCGCCCCCTGGCGGTCACTGAGGGAATTGGAGCACTGGGGTCTCTGCTGCGGGATTGGCCCTGGCTCTGCCTGCGCTGGGAGGGGCCTTGGGTTTCCTGCCTGCTGGGGGATACCTGGAGACTCCAGGCTTCCGTGCCTCCTTGGAAAGGATCTCCCTGTCAGGCCAGGGGGGAGGAGGAGGCAGCGGTGCCGCTGCCGGGCCCTGGGCCCTTTCCTGGGTCCCTTCGCCTGTGGCCTCTTCGGCCGAGGCCCAGAAATGCCAGTGGTCGGTACACATGGGCCTGTGAGGACCCAGTGGGTCAGGCCGGGCTTGGTGCACCGCGAACATCCCCGCCACACGTGCGTGCACGGGACTGTGTGAGGGGGAAGGCAGCGCAGCAGGCCCAGGGCCAGGAGGAGCCCAAGGTTCTGTCTCCCCCAGCCGTACTCCATGGTGGGGGGGGGCCCTCAGCACCCAGGAGAGCTCCCGGCCCAGGCTGCTTGTCCGACCCTGTGCCCGGTGTTCCTCCCAGGTCCTGCAGGGTCTCAGCGCTTCCTTCAAACCCAGCAGCAGTGGCAGCAGCGGCAATCCTCAACACCCAGACCCCTTGGCGGGCTGGAGGCCCGGCATGTGCACACAATGTGCACCTGGCTGCTGCTGTCCCCGCGTCACAGTGGCCAGAGTCCAGTGTGAGATCAACTCTGACACCACCACAGCCGCCAAGAGGCCCCGGCCTCGTGCCAGCAGCCGGGAGTCCCTCCTGTTGGTCGCTGCTGCACAGAGCAAGGCCGGCCCTGAGCTGTACATGTGTTCGTGGATCCCGGGGAGTGGCATCCAAGGAGACACCGGGGGTCTGGGGTGTGGGGAGTTCCTTACCCCTGTCCTTCTGAGAGTCTGGTCACACAGGGCTTCCTGCTGTGGCCCAAGGGTCACAGGTCACACACCTGGGGCATCCTGCTGAGGCCCAGGCATCACAGGTCAGCTTTCCATCGTGCCATGCCCATAGATCAACAGGTCCCTGGGGCAGAGCACTGCTGGGACACCAGCTTCACCTCCCACGGCCCCGGCTGCCAAGGGCAAACTTTGTTCCTGCCTGCATGAGCCCACCGTCCAGTGCCCAAGCTCACCGTCCAGCGCCCGTACTCACCATCCAGCGCCCATGCTCCCTGTCCAGCACCTGTGCCCACCCTCCAGTGCCTATGCCCACTGTCTAGTGTTTGCGGTCACTGCCGTCCAGGGCGCTGCCATCGCTCTGTCCAGGCCCTACCATGAGTCATCTGTGGGACGCGTGGCTGGGCCGAGTGGTTCCCCCATCATGGACGTCAGTCCTTCTCTTGTTAGATTAAAAACGGTGATAATCCGAGGGTCTGTAAATGCTGCCCCATTGTTTTAATTTTTATTTTTCTGATTATCAGTAGGTCTCATTTATTAAAATTATTTCTTTTCCAATCTGGCGAGGAGAGAGAAAGTGGATTCTCATTATTTTAATGTGCGTGATCCTTGTGGCTCGGAGCTGGCTGCTTTCCCGGGTGCTGCTCACCATCTGTGCGCTCTCTTGGGAAGTGCTCTCGCCAGCGCTCACCCTGGATGTCTCCTTACTGGGGCGCAGGGTTCTGCAGACGCCCGCCAGGCTCCTCTTTGCCTGGCGTGTATTTGGCAAATATTGTTCTGTGTTTTTAGATCGATTGCCCTTTGTTTTTACACTTAAAGAAAAAAAGAAGTTTAAGACTTTTAATTCATAAAATATCCAGTTTGCCTTTGTTCTTTGCACTTTTGTAAAGCTCTTCTGGACCCAGAGGTCTCGATGGGGTTCTGGAATTTTCTTTCAGGAACTGCGAGGTAGGGTGGGTGTTTGGCACAGAGGTGAAGCTGGTGCTGGGGCTGCCCAGCGCGCACTGAGGGCCTGGCTTGAATCCTACCCACTCCACTTCCCTCCCAGCTTCCTGCACAGGGGCCCTGGGGGGCAGCAGGTGATGGCTGGGTTCCTGGTGCCCACGTGGGAGACCCCGAGGGAGTTCCTGGCTCCTGGCTCCAGCCTGGCCCAGCCCGGGCATCGTGTGTTGGGAGGGAACCAGCAGGTGGAAGATCTCTCCCTGTCGGTCTCTGCCTCTCTGCCTTTCCAGTAAAATGTGGCAAAAGTGAGATGCGGTGCCATGGAGCTGTTCTAGAATCCACCGGGAATGTCGTCGGTGGGGAGTGCGGCTGGGGGTCGGCAGGCCCACGTCAGTGTGGTACTGTGGGCCCGTTTCTGCATCTCCGGCCTGTGTTTTTGCTTTTCTGTCCAAGCCCGAGGTCATAGCCCCATGTCCCTTAGCGACTGGCAGAGGGCTCCCCCCCCCCACTTCCGTCCTCACTGCCCCTTGCCCTGTATTCTAACACAGATCTGTCTAATGAGGGCGTTGAGCATTTGTCCTTTAGGCAATCTTAAGTGTCTTTTTTTTTCTAAAAAAAAATAAAATTATGTTATTTATTTGAAAGGCAGAATTAGAGAGAGAAAAAGAGCTAAAGCCAGAGCAAGATGTCCTCCATGCACTGGTTCATTCCTCAGATGGCTACAAGAGCTGGGGCTGGGCCAGGCTGAAGCCAGGAGCTTCATCCAGGTCTCCCATGTGGGTGCAGGGGCCCAAGGACTTGGGCCATCCTCCACTGCTTTCCCAGGCCATAGCAGAGAGCTGGATCGGAAGTGGAGCAGCCGGATTGGAACCGGCGCTCATGTGGGAAGCAGGTTGGTGGCTTCACCCTCTGTGGCACGGTGCTGGCCCCTCTC
Source organism: Oryctolagus cuniculus (assembly GCF_964237555.1). Classification (NCBI taxonomy): domain Eukaryota; kingdom Metazoa; phylum Chordata; class Mammalia; order Lagomorpha; family Leporidae; genus Oryctolagus; species Oryctolagus cuniculus. The sequence continues at coordinate 14,234,292 of NC_091438.1, forward strand.
CATTGCCCCTTAATAAAAGCCTGTGCTTCTCTTCATAAAGTCTTGTGACCCTGTGGCCTAGGGCAGGTGGACAATATGAGCACTGGTTCGAGTCCCAGCAGCTCCACTTCTGATCTTGTTCCCTGTTGATGGCCTGGGTAAAGCAGTGGACAATGGCCCAAGCGCTTGGTCTGCAGCTCCCCTGTGCTTTCTTGGTCCCTGTCCAGCCACTCCCAGTGCCAGGGTGGGGGGCGGTCACCACAGCCTGCCTTGTGGTCCTGCCTGGCATCTCCTGCTCTCTCTTTACCCTACTCTGCTGTCTGGTGAATGAGCCGGAGCAGGCAGTGCCTCATTCTTGAGTGGACCTGGCCAGCTTTGCAACTACCATTGTCCAGGATGCCAGCCGGAGCGTTTTTGTAATCCCCTCTTTCCTGGCTGATTAGGTCCTTCTGTGAAGCATTGCAAACCCCTTTTCTGAATTTCTTACAGCCATGAGTCTTCTTCACTGTTAACAATGTAGCGAGTTGCATTCTTTTATTTTTTAAAGATTTATTTATTTATTTATTTTTTGACAGGTAGAGTGGACAGTGAGAGATAGACAGAAAGGTCTTCCTTTGCAGTTGGTTCACCCTCCAATGGCCGCCGCGGCCGGCGCACAGCGCTGATCCCAAGCCAGGAGCCAGGTGCTTCTCCTGGTCTCCCATGTGGGTGCAGGGCCCAAGCACTTGGGCCATTCTGCACTGCACTCCCAGGCCACAGCAGAGAGCTGGCCTGGAAGAGGGGCAACCGGGACAGAATCCGGCGCCCCGACCCCGATAGAACCCGGTGTGCCGGCACCGCTAGGCGGAGGATTAGCCTAGTGAGCCGCGGCGCCGGCCTCCAGCCCCTTTGTACTCCCAGAGTCACACGCGGCCTGGCTACAAGGTCAGGGAGGCGGGCCTCATCGCGGGGCGTTTCCGGCGGGAGGCCCCGCCCCCTCGGCCCTCCGACTGCTCCGCGCTTCCTTCTTCGCGCTGGGCCCCGCCCCCGTCCCGTCCTCGCGCGTAGGCCCCGCCCCCGCCGGCCAGGCACCACCTCTTACTTGCAGAGCGGAGCCCCGCCCCCTTCTCGGCTTCAGGGTCAGGCCCCGCCCCCACCCGCGGGGCGTTGGAGGCCACAGGCCCCGCCTTCACCGCGGGCGTTCCCGTCGGTATGCCACGCCCCCTCGGCCCTCCCACTGCGTCGTGCTTCCTTCTTTAAGCTGGGCCCAGACCCCGTCCCATCCCTGCGCGCAGGCCCCTCCCCCTCGCCTCTCGGAGCCCCGCCCCCTGGTCAGCCTCAGGGCCAGGCCCCGCCCACTTCTCACTCCTCGCTGGGAAGCCTCGTCCGCACCTAGGGCCGTACCCTTCTACTCTGCGGCTTTGCTCCCCCAGCCCTCTCCCAATCCGGGCTCCGTTTACCCAGGGCCCCAGCTCCGGCGCAGCGGGCTGTCTGGCGACTCGGCATGGCCCGGCCAGCGGGGACGCGCGGCTCGGAGGCCGGCCCAGACCCAAGCGCGCACGCGAGCAGCCCCGCGGACGATCGCGGCCCGGACGAGCGGCGCAGGGGCTGGGGTCGCAGGCAGTGCAGGACGCGCGGCGCCCGGGACTGCTGGGGGCGCCGGGCCGGGTCGTCAGGCGGGGCCGGGGGTGGGGCGGCGGAATTCCCAGGCGCCGCTGGTCCGCTCGCCCATTGGCCCGCTCGCCGCGGTGACATCAAGGCAGGGGAACTGGAAAACCCCCGCGCGTCACGTGACCCGGGGCGAGGCCGATTGGGAAGAGGAGGCGGTGTGCTGCAGAGGGGCCAAGGCGGCTTCGCCCGCCGCCCATTGCCCTGTAGAGACCACTGAGGCCGCGAGCCGGGTCTCTGTGTGAGACGGGAGCCTGGCGCTTCTCCGGCCCGGGGCTTCACAGCCGCTGTCCGTGGTGGTACAAGCGTAGGCTGGGCATGGGCTCTGGGACTTGCGCCCGCCCCTGGTGGTCTCCAGTGCCTGGACCACAGCTGTGCATGGCCGTGGAGCGCCCCCGTGAGTACAGGGACATCAGTGACATCTGGGAACCGTGCACCCAGCCTCTGAGCACAGGGGCTCCCGGGGGCCCGCACATAGGGCAAGCGCCCGCATCCCGCGTGGCCCGTGGGCGGCATTTGGGTGTTCCAGCTCTTCACTGCATTGTCCAGGCAGACAGAGTGGCCCAGCCTAGGCTAACTGAGCCCCGTATGAGCCGTTGCCTCCTCTGGACCCTGGGCACAGCACTCCTCAGGCCGGCCCTGGCAGTGGACTGAGCGTGGCTCCCAGCCCTTCAGGCCCTGGAGAGAGGTACAGAGCGGCCACCGTCTGCAAAGGGCCGGACGGTGACCACGCCAGGCTCAGGCCCTGCCCGGCCGGATGCTCTCACTCTGCTGCCCAGGAACAGCCAAAGCCGGGGCACAATGACCAGCATGGCTGTGCTCCAGTAAGACCTTTTCTTTTGTTGTTTTTATGGGGACACTGGGACACTCCCATTGCACATTGGAGGGCCTGGGGTCCAGCCCTGGCTCTGCTTTAGATTCCAGGCTCCTGCTAAGGTGCGCCCTGGGAGGAGCAGCAATGGCTCAAGTACGGGGGAGACCAGCACTGGGTTTTAGGCTCCTGGCTGGGCCCCCACCCTGGCTGTTGCAGGCATCTGGGGAGTGAACCAGCAGGTAGCTTGCTGGTTCTGTTGTCTGCCTTTTAAATGGATATACATTGTGAAATGTCTTTTTTTACACATGAGACAGTATATGCTTTTTTATTTTTTAAATATTTATTTATTTGAAAGGCAGAGTTACAGAGAGGCAGAGGCAAAGAGAGAGAGAGAGAGGTCTTCCATCCGCTGGTTCACTCCCCAGATGGCTGCAATGGCCAGAGCTGTGCTGATCCGAAGCCAGGAGCCAGAAGCTTCTTCCGGTCTCCCACGTGGGTGCAGGGGCCAAGGACTTGGACCATTTTCAACTGCTTTCCCAGGCCATAGCAGAGAGCCGGATGGGAAGTAGAGCAGCTGGGACTCAAATTGGCACCCACATGGGATGCCGGAGCCACAGATGGAGGATTAGCCAGCTACACCACAGCGCCAGCACCAGACAGTGTTGGCTTTGGGTTGTTTTTAACCCCACACAGAGTAACATCAAGTGCGCTGGAGAAAGCGAACCGTTACTGTGCTTAGTCTACAGCCTGGCTCGTGGTAAGGAGCCACCAAGGGGGCTCCCATGATGACAGACCCAGGCGCCCCCACGGGTCCCCTCTGACCCATGCACATGTCTGGTCCCCTGAGAGGACAGGTCAACATCCTTGGCACTCAGGGTTTCTGCTGGGCTGTGCACATGGACCCACAGCCCAGGAGCACTGAGCACACCTGGTGTTTGCAACGCAGGGACTGCGCTTCCGCAGGTCTGGGGAGACGCCGTCCACTCGCCTGCCGGAGCCCCTGCTCTGTGCTCGGCCGTGCACCTGGCCCCGAGGCAGCTCGGCCACATCCTCATGGGTCTGTCCTGTGCAGGCTGACCCCCACACAGCGCTGATCCTCAGTGGGGGCGCTCACAGGTGCACCTGACTCAGCTTGAAGGTCAGGGAAGGCTTCCTGGAAGAGGTGGCACTGGAACTGCGACCTGGAGGGCCCCGGCACCCATGTGGGAGACCTAAATGGAGTTCCAGGATCCTGGTTTTGGTGTAGCCCAGCCCCAGCCACTGTGGCCACTTGGTGAGTGAACCAAAGAATGGAAGATTCTTTCTCTCTCACTCTGACTTTCAAAGAAATGAAACAGATCTGTAAACAATTAGAAACAACTTGTGTTTACTGTGTAGCTTAGATGTGAATGGTAGGCACACACTCCAAAGCATTCAAATGCTGAGTGCTATTCCAATAAAAATTGCATTCCTGTATGGAGAACTATTCTTCCACAGCAGAAAGTCAGTGAGAACGTTTGAAACTGAAAAACTAAGAAATCGCAGCTCCGACTTGTGGAGGAGAGTGTGGACAGGACGCAGTGGGAGAAATAGCTAAATGAAGCTGAGAACAGCCGCCAAGGGGAGCGTGAAGGGGTGGGGCGGATGGGAGACAGGGCTCTGCTGTCTGACACAGCAGCTTCACGTGAAACCACATACGCACGAGAGACCATAAGAATACATAATGGAGCCTGTGCTGTGGCACAGAGGGTCAAGCCACCACCCATGATACTGGTATCCCATGTGGGCGCTTGTTCAAGTCCCTGCGGAGCTGCTCGGCCTCTCACCACGGGGCCTGGTGTCCCCTCACGTCCCCACCTTCCACTTCCACCCTGACCCCGGCCTAAAGCTTGGAAGCAGATGAGGCCCCGGCACCCAGGAGCAGCTCTCACGGCCAGGGTGACAGCCCTGGGCCCTGGGGCAGGACCTGGGGCCTGGGGGCTTGGCTTGAGGCTTCGAGAGAGGCCGTGTGCACCCCTGCTTCAGCCCCCAGAGCCCGAGCAGGAACCCCTCCCATCCCAGGAGGCCTGCTGGACAGAGAGGAGGGCACAGCACAGGTGCAACACTTACTGATCCTGCACCCAGTCCCCTGCTGGGCAGGGCTGGGGATACAGAAGTGACCAAGACAGTCCCAGCCTTACCCTCACAGGACTCAGCCCCACGGGGAGAAAGACCTGACCCACACAGTAAGGACCGAGAGGGGGCAGGGCTGGGATGGGGAAGCCCAGCAGGGTCTGAGAACCCAAAGAGGGCTTCCTGGAGGAGGCAGCATTTGTACCTGGGGCTGCCAGAGGCCAGAGTCAGAGCCTGAGCTGTGTTACCTGAGGCAGTCGCTCTACCTCTCTGCACCTCACCTTCTTCATCTGTCAGATGGCGTTGCCGGGAGGTTTCCATGAGTCCTCCTAGCCAGCGTCGTGCACTTAGTAGGTGCTCAATGCACATTAGCTAAAATTATTTTGAAACTGGGCTGCCGGACAAACTGGTGACACTCAGATAAACCTGAGGACAATCACTAATCCCTCGCTGGTTTAAAGCCCAGGACTGCACACCTCCAGGCAGCTGGAAGAATCCCGGGGCAGGTCTCACCCCCACGGCCCTCCTTCTGATGGGGAGGGCTAAGCACAGAGACCCCGGGACACAGCGCAGCAGGCGGGCTGTGGGCAGGGCTGCAAGAGCACTGGGAGCAGGTCCTGTGGTATGCGCCCAGCCCTGGGCTGCCCTACCTGTGGGACGTCCAGCTCTGCAAAGTGCTCGTAGCAGCTGTCTGAATTCTCGCCGCTTGTTCAGTTGCTGTACACGAGGTCATGCTGCTCCTAGAAGAGAGCCAAGGTGGCGCTGAAGTCTGTAAAGTGCTCGTGCTCTGAGATGTACACGTGCAGGTTCTGGGGGTGGGAGCGGGGGGCAGAACTCAGGGCCATTCATCAGAGCCTCAGCACATGCACGGATAAAGAGTGGAGGAAGAGCTGAGCGGTGTCAGCCCCTCGTGAACCAGCATGTGTGGGGACGGGGAGTCGTGGAGAAGAGAGTAACTTCTCCTCCCCACCCCTGTGTCTGCCCTGGCCGAGCCTGGCAGCCAGTGGTGTGCAGCAGCTGAAGACCCAGCAGCCTGCCCTCCGAGCTGAGTGTGGACAGCAACTGGAGCCCCAGAATGTTGGCCCTCTTCTGGGCTGCACGCCGCAGGGCAAAGCAGGCACCAGCTGACCATTCAGGACACGGGGAGTGGGAGCCCAGCCCCTCCTGCCCCCACGGCCCACGGAGCAGTGGTCACCCTGCTGACAGAACCCAGAGCTGCACAGCTGGCAGAAGCCCACCCTGGGGCCGGCGCTGGCCAGGGAAGCTCCGGCTCTGCCCGTGCCCACCACGTCTCCCCAGCTCCCTTCCCACAGCCCTGAGAGCAAGTGCTAAAGGACTGCGCTGTCAACTTCCCAAAAGCATCAGCTCCACCCCATGGACGCTGCCTGATGACCCCACGCCCCAACTGTTCAGAGTCCATGGTGACCAGGAACCCCTCCATCCCGCCCACCTGCCCCACACTCCACCCACCTGTCACCTTCCGCCCCTGCATCCAGCGGTTACCATTAAAGTGTCTTTGGGGAACAGGTTGTGGCTGGTGATGCACGGGGCTCCTCCAGGGCCTGCCTGGTCCTGAGGGGCTGACCCTCGGCAGAACCAGCTGCTGATGGCCCAGATGATGAAGATCCTAGGAGGGAAGCAGTGGGGCAGTGAGTCCAGGCCTTCTCCTTCCTCCCGCGCCACCACTGCGGAGGGAAGCGTACAGGTGCGGAGCTGACAAGAGGCTGCGAATCCCACAGGGAGAGACTGGTGTGGGGCGCCTGGCACCACCCTGGTCTCCATGCAGAGCCCCCAGTCAAGTCCTGCTGGTGACAACCAGGCCATAATGGCTTCGGCCACCAAACCCTCTGACATGGGCAACTGAAGGTGTCAGTGCCCTGGGGTCCCCGGTGAGAGGCTCCCGAGAATCTGGAATCCTAGCAGTCAGCGGCACAGAATCTCGGGAGACACCACCAGCGAGCTTCCGATGGCCTGGAAACCGGACAAGCAGAGAGTACTAATGGGCTAGCCTCAGGGTCAACGGCCTGGGTTATTCAGACCAACTCTCCCTTTGGAAGGAACTGGAAAAGTCTGATAAAACTTCTTAACATATTAAGAATACGGTGGGGCTGCCATTGTAGCACAGTGGGTTAAGCTGCCACCTGCGACATGAGCATCCCCATATGACCACCAGTTTAAGTTCCGACTGCTCTGTTTTCCATACAGTTCCCTGCTAATGCACCTGGGAAGGCGGCAGAAGATAGCCCAAGTGCTTGGACACCTGCTACCCATAAGGGAGACCCGGATGCAATTCCTGGCTCCTGGCTTCAGCCTGTCCATTTGGGGAGTGAACCAGTAGATGGAAGATCTCTGTCTTTCCTTCTCTCTCTGTAACATTCCCTTTCAAAAGAGAGGAAGGGAGGGAGGGAGGGAGAAAAGAACGCTGGGGCAGTGTCTGGCCAAGGGTTAAGTTGCCACTTGGATTCCCACAGCACAGCGCCTGCCCCAAGTCCTGCTGCTCTACTCCCCATCCAGCCCTCTGCTCTGTGCACTGCGGGAGGCAGCAGACGACAGCTCAGGTACTTGGGCCCCTGACATCCACATGGGAGATCCAGACTGAGTTCTAGGCTCTTGGCTTTGGCCTAGGCCAGCCCTGGCTGTTGTGGGCATCTGGGGAGTGAGCCAGCAGATGGGAGGGCTCTTTCCATCTGTCTTTCTGTGCGCTTCAAAAAAAATGAAAATAAGTCAGGGGCCAGCACCGTGGCACAGTAGGTTAATCCTCCGCCTGCAGGCGCTGGCATCCCATATGGGCACCAGTTCTAGTCCTGGCTGCTCCTCTTCCAATCCAGCTCTGCTGTGGCCTGAAAAAGCAGTGGGACAGAGCCACCTGCCCACCTATACCCACCTGGGACAGAACCCCCTGCACCGTCAAGACCACCTGGGACAGAGCCCCTGCCCCCTGAAGCCCACCTGGGACTGAGCCCCCTGCCCCACCAAGCCCACTTGGGACAGAGTCTCCTGCCCCACTAAGCTCATTGGGACAGAGCCCCCAGCACCCTGAAGCCCACCTGGGATAGAGCCCCAAGCCCACAGAAGGCCACCTGTGACAGAGCCTCCTGGCCCATAAAGCCCACTTGGGACAGAGCCCCCTGCCCCACTGAGTCACCTGGGACAGAGGCTCCTGCCACCATAAGCCCACCTGGGACAGAGCCCCCTGCCCAGCGAAGCCCACCTGGGAGAACCCTTGCCCCTCTAAGCCCACCTGGGACAGAGCCCCCTGCCACCCAAGACCAACCTGGGACAGAGCCCCCTGCCTGCTATACCCACCTGGAACAGAACCTCCTGGCCCACTAAGCCCTCCTGAGACAGAGCCCCCTGCCCCGTCAAGACCACCTGGGACACAGGCCCCCGTCTAGCAAGTCACCTGGGACAGAGCCTCCTGTCCCCCGAAGCCCACCTGGGACAGAGGCCCTGCCCCCAAAGATCACCTGGGACAGAGAAGCCTGCCCCAAAAAACCCACCTGGGAAAGAGCATCCTGCACCCCGAAGCCCACCAGGAACACAGCCCCCTGCCCCACTAAGCCCATTTGGGACAGAGACACCTGCCCAACTAAGCACACCTGGGCAGAGCCCCCTGCCCCAGAAGCCCACCTGGGAAAGAGCCCGGGGCACTGCCAAGCCCAACTGGGATAGAGCTCCTTGCCCCACTAAGCCCACCAGAGACTGAGCCACCTGCCACCTGAGGCCCACCTAGGACAGAACCCCCTGTTCCACTAAGACCACGTAAGACAGAACCCGCAGCACCTCTAAGCCCACCTGGTACAGAGTCCCCTGATCCCCGAAGCCTACCTGGGACAGAGCACCCTGCCCTGCTAAGTCCACGTGGGAAAGAACCCCTGACCCTCTATGCCCACTGGGTACAGAGCCTCCTGCCCCCCTAAGCCCACCAGTTAGAGAGCCCCATGTTCTCCGAAACCCACTTGGGACAGAGCCCCCTACCTGCCTATACCCACCTGGAACAGAGCCCTCATCTCCAATGAGCCCGCATGGGACAGAGCCTCCTGCCCCCCAAAGCGGACCTAAGACAGAGTCCCCTGCCTCACTAAGCCCACCTGGGACAGATCCCCTTGACACCTGAAGCCCACCTGGGACAGAATCCTCTGCCCCACCAAGCCCACTTGGGACAGAGTCTCCTGCCCCACTAAGGCCACATGGGACAGCCCCCAGCAACCTGAAGCCTACCTGGGACAGAGCCCCAAGCCCACAGAAGGCCACCTGTGACAGAGCCTCCTGGCCCATAAAGCCCACCTGGGACAGAGCCCCCTGCTCCCCTAAGCCCACTGAATACAGAGCCCCCTGGTCCCCGAACCCTCTTGGGACAGAGCTCCATACCCGCCTATAACCACCTGGGACAGAACCCTCATCTCCAATGAGCCCGCCTGGGATAGAGCCCCCTGCCCCACTAAGCCCACCTAGGACACAGCCCCTTGCCCCTGAAGCCCACCTGGGACAGAGGCCCTTCCCGCCAAGCCCACTTGGACAGTCTCCTGCCCCACTAAGCCCATTGGGACAGAGCGCCCTGTACCCCGAAGTGAACCTGGGACAGAGCCCCAAGCCCACAGAAGGCCACCTGTGACAGAGCCTCCTATCCCATAAAGCCCACCTGACACAGCCCCCTGACCCGCCAAGCCCACCTGGGACAGAGACACCTACCCCCTGAAGCCCACTTCGGACAGAGCCTCCTGCCCTAATAAGCACAGCAGGGACAGAACCCCCTGCCCTGCCAAGCACCCCTGGGACAGAGCCCCTGCCCTCCGAAGCTCACCTAGAACAGAGCTCCCTGCCCCATTAAGCCCACTTGGGGCAGAGCCCTCTGCTCCCCTATGTCCACCTGGGAGAGAGCCACCTGCCCAGATAAGGCCACCTGGGCCAGAGTCCCTGCCCCGCCAAGCATCCCCAGGACAGAGCCCCCTGACCCGCGAGGCCCATCTAGGACAGAGTACCTGCCCTGCCAAGCACCCCTGGGACAGAGCCCCTGCCCTCCGAAGCCCACCTAGGACAGAGCCCCCTGGCCCCGAAGCCAACATGGGATACAGCACCGTGGCCCTCTATGCCCACTTGGGACAGAGCACACTGCCCCACTAAGCACACCTGGGAGAGAACACGCTGGCCCCCTATGCAAACTTGGAACAGAGCCTCCTGTCCCCCTAAGTCCACCTGGGACAGAACCCCTGGCCTGCCTATACCCACCTGGCACAGAGCCTCCTGGTCCACTAAGCCCTCCTGGGTCAAGACCATCTGGGACACAGGCCCCTGCCCGGCAAGTCACCTGGGACAGAGCCCCCTGCCCTGTTAAGCCCACAGTGTACAGAGCCCCCTACTCTCTGAAGCCCACCTGGGACAGAGCCCCCTGCTAAACTAAGCCCGCCTGGGACAGAGCCCTTGCCCAGAAGCCGATCTGGGACAGAGTCACCTGCCCCTCTAAGCCCACCTGGGACAGAGCCCCCAGCTCCACTGAGCCCATTTAAGACAGAGCCTCCTGAAACACTAAGCCAACCTGGGACAGAGACCCCTACCCCACTAAGCCTACCTGGGAATGAGCCCTCTGCCCTGCCAAGCCCACATGGGACAGAGCCCCCTGCCCCCGAAGCTCACCTGGGACAGAGAAGCCTGCCCCAAAAAACCCACCTGGGAAAGAGCATCCTGCACCCCGAAGCCCACCAGGAACACAGCCCCCTGCCCCACTAAGCCCATTTGGGACAGAGACACCTGCCCAACTAAGCACACCTGGGCAGAGCCCCCTGCCCCAGAAGCCCACCTGGGAAAGAGCCCGGGGCACTGCCAAGCCCAACTGGGATAGAGCTCCTTGCCCCACTAAGCCCACCAGAGACTGAGCCACCTGCCACCTGAGGCCCACCTAGGACAGAACCCCCTGTTCCACTAAGACCACGTAAGACAGAACCCGCAGCACCTCTAAGCCCACCTGGTACAGAGTCCCCTGATCCCCGAAGCCTACCTGGGACAGAGCACCCTGCCCCATCAAGCCCACCTGGGACTGAGCCCCTGCCCCGCCAAGTCACCTGGGACAGAACCTCCTACCACCATAAGCCCATCTGTGACAGAGCCCCCAGCCCAGCCAAGCCCACCTGGCACAGACCCATTGCTCCTCTAAGCCCACCTGGGACAGAGCCCCCGGCCCCTGAAACCCACCTGGGATAAGGCCCCCTGCTCGCAGATACCCACCTGGAACAGAGCCTCCTGAACCACTAAGCCCTCCTGGGACAGAGACCCCTGCCCCATCAAGACCACCTGGAACACAGGCTCCTGCCCGGCAAGTAACCTGGGACAGAGCCCCCTGTCACCCGAAGACCACCTGGGACAGAGACCCTGTCCCCCGAAGCCCAATTGGGACCAACCTCCTGACCCCTGAAGCCTACAAAGGACTGAGCCCCCTGCCGTGCTATGCCCATTTGGGAGAGAGACACCTGCTGCCATAAGCCCACCTGGGACACAGCCCCTTGCTGCCCGAAACCCACCTGGGACAGAACACCCTACCGCCTGAATCAACCTGGGACAGAGTCCCTTGCCCCCTGAAGCCAACTTGGGACAGAAACACTTACCCCACTAAGACCACCAGGGACAGAGCCCACTGCCCCTTTAGCCCAACTGGAACAGAGCCCCTGTGCCCTCAAGCCCACCGCAGAAAGATCCCCTGCACCCCAAAAACCACCTGGGAAAGAGCCCTTGGTCCCCCTAAGCCCATCTAGGACAGAGTTCCCTGCCATGCTAAGCCGACCTGGGAAAGAGACCCCTGCCCCCTGAAGCCCAACTAGGACAGAACCTCCTGCCCCCCGAAGCCCACTTGGAACAGAGCCCTCTGCCCCAAGAAGTTAACCTAGGACAGAGCCCCTGTCCCCTTAGCCCACTTGTGACAGAGCCCCCTGCCTCCCTAAGTCAACCTTGGACAGATCCCCCTACCCCGAATACCACCGGGTAAAGTCCTTGCTACACGAACCCACCTGGGACAGAGTCCCCCTACCCACCTATAGCCACCTGGGACAGAGCCATCTGCTCCAGTGACCCTGCCTGGGACAGAGCACCCTGCCCACGAAGCCCACCTGGGACAGAGACCCTTGCCCCACTAAGACCACTAGGATGGAGCCCCGTGCCCCCTGAAGCCCACCTGGGACAGAGACCCCTGCCCTGCCAAGCCCACTTGGGACAGAGCCTCCTGCCCCCCTAAGCCCACCTGGGACAGAGACCCTTGCCCCACTAAGACCACCTAGGATGGAGCTCCGGGCCCCCTGAAGCCCACCGGGACACAGCCCCTTGCCACCTGAAACCCACCTGGGACAGAACACCCTGCCACCTGAATCAACCTGAGACAGAGTCCCCTGCCCCTTGAAGCCAACTTGGGACAGAAACACTTACCCCACTAAGACCACCAGGGACAGAGCCCACTGCCCCCTTTAGCCCAACTGGAACAGAGCCCCTGTGCCCTCAAGCCCGCCGCAGAAAGATCCCCTGCACCCCAAAAACCACCTGGGAAAGAGCCCTTGGTCCCCCTAAGCCCATCTAGGACAGAGTTCCCTGCCATGCTAAGCTGACCTGGGAAAGAGCCCCCTGCCCCGGAAGCACACCGGGTACAGAGCCCCCTGTCCCCTGAAGCCGTCCTGGGAAAGAGCCCCCTGCCCCAAGAAGCCCACTGGGTACAGAGCCCCCTGTCCCCCGAAGCCGACCTTGGACAGAGCCCCTGCCCAAGAAGCCCACTTAGGACAGAGCCCCCTGGCCCTCGAGGCTCACCAGGGATAGAGCCCCTGCCCCCCATGCCCACTTGGGACAGAGCACCCTGTCCCACTAACTCCACCTGGGATAGAACACGCTGCCCCCCTATGCCCACTTGGGACAGAGCCTCCTGCCACCCTAAGCCCAACTGGGACACAGCTCCCTGCCCAGCCAAGCCCACCAGGAACAGAGTCCCCTGCTGCCACAAGCCCACCTGGGACACAGCCCCTTGCTGCCCGAAACCCACCTGGGACAGAACACCCTACCGCCTGAATCAACCTGGGACAGAGTCCCTTGCCCCCTGAAGCCAACTTGGGACAAAAACACTTACCCCACTAAGACCACCAGGGACGGAGCCCACTGTCCCCTTTAGCCCAACTGGAACAGAGCCCCTGCGCCCTCAAGCCCACTGCAGAAAGATCCCCTGCACCCCAAAAACCACCTGGGAAAGAGCCCTTGGTCCCCCTAAGCCCATCTAGGACAGAGTCCCCTGCCATGCTAAGCCGACCTGGGAAAGAGCCCCATGCCCCCGAAGCCAACCTGGGACAGAGCCCCTGCCCCAGAAGCCCACCTAGGACAGAGCCCCCTGTCTCCACAGCCCACTTGGGACAGAGCCCCTGCCCCCCAATGCCAACCTGGGACAGAACAGTCTGCCCCCCAAAGCCCACCTGGGACATAGCCTCATGCCCCACTAAGCCCACCTGGGACAGAGACCCTGCCCCTCTAAGCCCACTGGGTACAGAGCCCCCAACTCCCCAAAGCCCACTTGGGACAGAGTCCACTACCCCCCTAAGAACATCTGGAAGAGAGTACCCTGCCTCCCTAATCTAACCTGTGATCGAGCCCCCTGCCACACTAAGAGCACCTGGAGAGAGCCACCTGAACCCCAAGGCCCACATGCGAAATAGCCACCTGCCCCCCAGAGCCCACCAGGGACACAGCCCCCTGCCCCTGAATCCCACCGGGTACACTCCTTGCTCCCCAAAACCCACCTGGGACAGAGCCCCCTACCCGCCTATACCCACCTGGGACAGAGCCCTCTGCTTCAATGAGCAAGCCTGAGACAGAGTCCCATGCCCCCCTAAGCTGACCTGGGAAACAGCGCCCTGCCCCACTAAGCCCACTGCCCCCTGAAGCCCACCGGGGACAGAGCCCCCCTGCCCTGCCAAGCTCACTTGGGACAGAGTGTCCTGCCCCACTAAGTCCACCTGGGACAGAGTCCCCTGCACCCCAAAGCCCACCTAGGACAGAGCCTCCTTGCCCATAAAGCCCACCTGGGACAGAGCCCCCTGCCCTGTCAAACCCACCTGGGAATGAGCCCCCTGCCCCGCCAGGTCACCTGGGACTGAGCCTCCTACCACCATAAGCCCATCTGTGACAGAGCCCCCGGCTCAGCCAAGCCCATCTGGGACAGACACATTGCTCCTCTAAGCCCAGCTGGGACAGAGTCCCTGACCCCCAAAACCCACCTGGGACAGAGCCCCCTGCCCGCCTATACCCACGTGGGACAGAGCCTCCTGGTGCAATAAGCCCTCCTGGGACAGAGCCCCCTGCCCCATCAAAACCACCAGGAGCACAGGCCACTGCCCAGCAAGTCACCTGGGACAGAGTACCTGGCCTCCAAAGCCCAACTGCGACAGAGCCCCCTGCCCCATGAAACTCACCTGGGACAGAGCTCCATGACCCCCCAAACCCACCTCGGACAGAGCCTACTGGCCCACAAAGCCCTCCTTGGACAGAGCCCCCTACCCTGTCAAGACCTCCTGGGACATAGGCCCCTGCCGGGCAAGTCACCTGGGACAGAGCCCCCTGCCCCTGAAGCCCACCTTGGACAGAGACCCTGTCCCCTGAAGCCCACTTGGGACAGACCTCCTGCCCCCTGAAGCCCACAAATGACTGAGCCCCCTGTACCACTATGCCCATTTGGGAGAGAGACACCTGCCCCCTAAAGCCCACCTGGGACTGAGCTCCCTGTCCCGCCCAGCTCAGCTGGGACAGAGCTTCCTGCACCGCCAAGCCAAACTAGGACAGACACCTGCCCCCTGAAGCCCACCTGGGACTGAGCCCCCTGCCCCACAAAGCCCACCTGGGACACAGGCCCCTGCCAGGCAAGTCACCTGGAACAGAGCCCTCTGCCACCGGAAGACCACCTGGGACAGAGACCCTGTCCCCTGAAGCCCACTTGGGACAGACCTCCTGCCCCCTGAAGCCCACAAAGGAAGGAGGCCCCTGCCCCACTAAGCCCACTTGGGACAGAGCCCTCTGCTCTCCTTGTCCACCTGGGAGAGGCCCCTGCCCTGCTAAGGCCACCTGGGACAGAGCCCCTGCCACACCAAACACCCCCAGGACAGAGCCCCTTGCCCCATGAAGCCCATCTGGGACAGAGCCCCTGCCTCGCCAAGTACCCCTGGGACAGAGGCCCCTGCCCTCTGAAGTCCACATAGGACAGAGGCCCCTGGCCCCTGAAGCCCACCTGGGATAGAGCCCCCTGCCGCCCTATGCCCACTTGGGACAGAGCACCCTGCACCCCGAAGCCCACCAGGACAGAGACCCCTGCCCCCTGAAGCCCTCTTTGTTCTGAGCCCCCTGCCCCCCAAAGCCCAACTGGGAATGAGCCCCTGTCCCCTAAAGCCCACTTGGGACAGAGCAGCCCGCCCCCAAAACCCACATGGGACAGAGCAACCTGCCCCCCAAAGCCCAACTCGTACAGACCTCCTGCCCCCTGAAGCCCACAAAGGTCTGAGCCCCCTGTCCCACTATGGCCATTTGGGAGAGAGACACCTGCCCCCAGAAGCCAACCTGGGACAGAGCCCCTTTCCCCCAGAAGCCCACCTGGGACATAGCCCCCTGCCCAGCCAAGCCCACCTGGGACAGACCCCTTGCCCCTCTAACCCCACCTGGGACCAAGCTCCCTGTCCCCCGAAACCCATCGGGTACAGAGGTCCCTACCCCCTGAAACCCACCTGGGACAGAGACCCCTGCCCCACGAAGCCCACCTGGGACTGAGCCCCCTGCCCTGCTAAGCCCACCTGAGAAAGAGCACCCTGACCCCAAATCCCTCCAGGGACACAGCACCTATCCCCTGAAGCCCACTTGGGACAGACCTCCTGCCCCCTGAAGCCCACAAAGGACTGAGCCCCCTGCCCTGCTATGCCCATTTGAGAGACACCTGCCCCCTGAAGCCCACCTGGGACTGAGACCCCTGTCCCGCCAAGCTCAGCTGGGACAGAGCTCCCTGCCCACCAAGCCAAACAGGGACAGAGACACCTGTCCCCCAAAGCCCACTGGGAACAGAGCTCCCTCCATCACTAAACCCACTTGGGACAGAGTCCTCTGCTCTCCTATGTCCACCTGGGAGAGAGCCCCCTGCCCTGCTAAGGCCACTTGGGACAGAGCCCCTGCCACACCAAACACCCCAGCACAGGGCCCCCTGCCCTGTGAAGCCCATCTGGGACAGAGCCCCTGCCCCGCCAAGCACCCTTAGGACAGCGCCCCTTCCCCTCCAAAGCCCAACTAGGACTGAGCCCCTTACCCTGCTATGCCCACTTGGGACAAAGCACCCTGCCCAACTAAGACCACCTGGGACAGAGACCCTGCCCCCCTATGCCCACCGGGGACAGAGACCCCTGCCCCCTGAAGCCCTCCTGGTACTGAGCCCCCTGCCCCCCAAAGCCCACCTGGGAATGAGCCCCTGTCCCCTAAAGCCCACACGTGACAGAGCAGCCCGCCCCCAAAACCCACACGGGACAGAGCAGCCTGCCCCCCCAAAGCCCAAATGGTACAGACCTCCTGCTCCCTGAAGTCCACAAAGGTCTGAGCCCCATGTTCTGATGTGCCCATTTGGGAGAGAGACACCTACCCCCCGAAGCCCACCTGGGACTGCCCAATCTGTCCCGCCAAGCCGATCTGGGACAGAGCCCCTTCCCTGCAAAGCCCACTTGGGACAGAGTGTCCTGCCCCACTAAACCCATTGGGACTGAGCCCCCTGCCCCACCATGTCACCTGGGACAGAGCCTCCTTCCACCATAAGCCCACCTGGGACATAGCCCCCTGCCCAGCCAAGCCCACCTGGGCCAGACCCCTTGCCCCTCTATGCCCACCTGGGACGGAGCCCCCTGCCCAGCAAAGCCCACCTGGGACACAGGACCCTGCCTGGCAAGTCACCTGGTACAGAGCCCCATGCTCCCCGAAGCCCACCTGGGATAGATCTAATGCCCTCTGAAGCCCACAAAGGACTAAGCCCCCTGCCCCGCTATGTCCTTTTGGGAGAGAGACACCTGCCCCCTGAAGCCCACCAGGGACTGAGCCCACTGTCCCACCAAGCTCAGCTGGGTCAGAGCTCCCTGCCCCACCAAGGCAAACTGGGACAGAGACACCTGACCCCCAAAGCCCACCTTGAACAGGTCCCCTTTCCTCCCTACCCCACTTGGGACAGAGCCTCCTGCCCTACTAAGCACACCAGGGACAGAGCCCCCTACTGCCCTAGGCTTCTTGGTACAGAACCCCCGCTCCCCGAAGCCCACCTGGGACAGAACCCTCTGCCCTACTATGCTCACCTGGGACAGAACCCCATGTCCCCAGAAGCCCACCTGGGACAGAGTAACCTGCCCGCCAAAGCACACCTGGCTTAGAGCCCCCTGCCCCCCAAAGCCCACCTAGGAAAGAGCCCCCGGCCCTGCCAAGCCCTCCTGGGACAGAGCCACCTGCACCTCTAAGCCAACCTGGGACTGAGACCCCTGCCCCACGAAGGCCACCTGGGAATGAGCCCACTGCCCCACCAAGCCCACCTGGGAAAAAGAGCCCCTGCCACACTGATCCCACCTGTAACTTAGCCCCCTGTTCCCCAAATCCCAACAGGGACAAAGGCCCCTGCCCAACTAAGCCCATTTGGGACAGAGACACCTGTGCCCTGAAGCCAACCTGGGATTGAGCCCCCTGCGCCCCGAAGCCCACATGGGACTGAGCACCCTACCCGACAAGCCCACCTTGGGCAGAGCCCCCTGCCCCCGATGTGCACCTTGACAGAGCCCTCTGTTCCCCGAAGCCCACCTAGGACAGAGACTCCTGCCCCTCAAGCCCACCTGGTTCTGAGCCCCCTCCCCCCGAAGCCCAACAGGGACAGAGCCCTCTGTCCCACGAAGCCCACATGGGACAGAGACCACTGCCCTGCAAGCCAACCTGAGAGAGACGCCTGCCCCCAAAAGCCCACCTGGGACAGAGCCCCCTGCCCCTCTAACCCCACTTGGGACAGAGCCTCCTGCCCTACTATGAACACCTGGGCAGAGCCCCCTGCCTCCGAAGCCTACCTGGGAAATAGCCCCAGGCACTGCCAAGCCCACCTGGCATAGAGCCCCTTGCCCCGCTAAGCCCACCTGAGACTGAGCCACCTGCCACCCGAAGCCCAACTAGAACAGAGCCCTCTGTCCCCCGAAGCCCACCTGTCACAGAACCCCCTGCACCTCTAAGCCCACCTGGGACAGAGAGCCCTGCCCCCGAAGCCCACCTGCGACTGAGCCCCCTGCCCTGCTAAGCCCACCTGGGAAGGAGCCCCTTGCCCCCCAAAGCCCACCTGGGATAAAGCCCCTGTCCCCCGAAGTCCACTTGGGACAGAGAAGCCTTCCCACCAAAACCCACCTGGGACAGAGCAGCCTGACCCCCAAATCCCAACTGGTACAGACCTCCTGCCCCCTGAAGCCAACAAAGGACAGAGCCCCTGCCCCACTATGCCCATTTGGGAGAGAGACACAGCCCCCTGTCAAGCCTACCTGGGACTGAGCTCCCTGCCCCAACAAGCCAAAATGGGACAGAGACACCTGCCCCCCGAAGCCCACCTTGGACAGATCCCTCTGCCCCCCTAACCCACTTGGGACAGAGCCTCCTACCCTACTAAGCACACCAGGGACAGAGCCCCCTGCCCTGCCAAGCCTACCTGGGACTAAGCCACTTGCCCCTCGAAGCCCACAGGGAACAGAACTCCCTGTGCCCCGAAGGACACTGGGAACAGAGCTCCCTGCCCCGCCAAGTCACCTGGGACAGAGCCCACTGCCTCGCTAAGTCCGCTTTGGACAGTCTCCTGCTTCATTAAGTCCACCTGGGACAGAGCCCCCTGCACCCCAAAGTGCACATTGTACAGAGCCCCCTGCCCCACCAAGCCCACTAGGACACAGCACCCTCCCCCCTGAAGCCCACCTAGGACAGAGCCCCCTTCCCCGTCAAGCCCACCTGGGACACAGCCCTCTGCCCCGCCATGTCATCTCGGACAGAGCCTCCTGCCCCCATAAGCCCACCTGGGACAGAGCCCCTTGCCACCAGAGGCCCACCTGGGACAGAACCCCCTGCCCAGCCAAGCCCACCTGGGACAGACGCCCTGCTCCCCTAATCCCACCAGGGCCAGAGCCCCCTGCTCCCCAAAACCCACCTGGGACAGTGCCCCTGCCCGCCTATTCTAACCTGGGAAAGAGCCCCCTGCTCCAATTAGCCCGCCTGGGACAGAGCCCCATGCCCCCCGAAGCAAAACTTGGACAGAGCCACCTACCCCGCCAATCACAGTGGACAGAGCCCCTGCCCCCCGAAGCCAACCTGGGACAGAGCCCGCTGCCCTGCTAAGCCCACCAGGGACAGAGCCCCTGCCTCTGAAGCCCAGCTGGGACAGAGGCCCTTGCCCCCTGAAGCCCAACTAGTACAGAGCCCCCTGCAACTGGAACCCACCTGGGACAGAACCCCCTGCCCCACTAAGCTGACCTGGGACAGAGCCCCCTACACCCTGAAGCACACCTGGGACTGAGTCCCCAGCCCCCTAATCATCCTGGGACAGAGCCTTGTGCCCCATTAAGCCCACCGGGTACAGAGCCATCTGCTCACCGAAGCCCACCTGGGACAGAGCCCCTGCTAAACTAAGTGCACCTGGGAAAAAGCCCCCTGCCCCCGAAGCCGACCTGGGACAGAGTCACCTGCCCCTCCAAGCCAACCTGGGACAGAGCCCCTGCCCCACTAAGCCCATCTGGGACACAGCCCCCTGCCCCTGAAGCCCACCTGAGGCAGAGAGACCTGCCCCCACAAAGCACACCTGGGAAAGAGCCTCCTGCCCCCCAAACCCAGTTGGGACAGAGCCTCATGCCTCACTAAGCCCTCCTGGGACAGAGCCCTCTTCCTCCCGAAATCCACCTGGGACAGAGCTCCCTGCCCCCCGAATCCCACTTGGGACAGAGCCTCCTGCCCCACTAAGCCCACCTGGGACAGAGTCCCCTGCCCCGCCAAGCCCACCTGGGACAGAGCCACTTACCCTACAAAGTACACCTAGGACAGAGCCCGCTGTCCCCCAAAGTCCACTTGGGAAAAGCTTCCTGTCCCACTAAGCCCACCTGGACAGAGACTCCTGTCCCACTAAGCCAGCTTAATACAGAGCCTCCTGCCCCACTAAGCCCACCTGGGATTGAGCCCCCTGCCACACTAAGCCCACCTGGTACAGAGCCTCTTGCACCCCGAAGCCCACTTGGGACAGAGCCCCCTGGCCCCACCAAGCCTACCTTGGACAGAGACTCTGCCCCACTAGGCCACCTGGGACAGAGCCCCTGCCCCCCGAATCACACCTGGGACGGAGTCCCCTGTCCCCCAAACACAACTTGGGACACAGCCTCCTGCCCCACTAAGTTCACGTGGGACAGAGCCCCTGCCCCCCTAAGCCCACCTGGGACAGAGCCCCCCTGCCCCTGTGCCCACCTGGGCTGCTGCTCTGTCAGCTGCACTTTGAAATCCCTGAATGCACCCCTGCTCTTGTTTGCCTGTGGCGTTTCCTGGGGAGCCAGTGCCCTTGTCCACACCTGGGCCCCTCCCTGGACTCACTTTCCCAGACTCCCTGTAGCTAGGAGTCACCATGAGACAAGTTCCCACCAGTGGGACAAGGCCAAGCCTGCCGGGGGTTCTGAGGAACACGTTACTGTCTCCACAGAAGAAGCTAGGGCAGGGTTTTGTCGCAGAGGGCGGAGCCTCTGCTCGGGAAGTCCTCACAGGTTCAAGTCCCTGCTGCTCCACTTCTGATCCTGCTCCTTGCCAAGGGCCTGGGAAGGAGTGGATGATGGCCCCAGTGCCCAGGCCCCTGTACTCACAAGGGAGACCAGATGGGGCCCCTGCCACCCACACGGGAGACCCAGATGGAACCCCCTGCACCCCCACGGGAGACCTGGATGGAGACCTGGATGGGGTCCCCGCACCCACATAGGAGACCTGTATGGGGCCCCTGTCACCCACACTGGAGACCCGCCTGGCCCAGCCCTGGCTCTTGCAGCCATTTGCAGAGTGAACCCACAGACAGATCTCTCTCTCTTTCTCCCTCCCTCTCCCTCATTCTGCTTCTTAAAGAACTAGGTAAGTATTTCTAGGAACCGGCCACTGCCTGTGTGTCCAGCCCTGCGCATGGGCCCCAGGACAGCAACCGCCACTCACTCTTGTTGTAGACGGGCTCGGAGAGCGAGAGCACGGGGTCCATGTGGTGTATCTGCCCCTGCTGGTCCTGGTATGAGGCCTGGAAGCAGATCCTCACCATGTTCATGTCCACCTCCTGCTGATTCTTCAGGGACCCAGCTGTGCAGAGACACAGGGAAGGGGTGGGGGTGGAAAATTCTCCCCTCTGTCTCTCTCTCTGCCTTTCAAATAAACAAAATAGCACATGAAAATTTAGCCATCAATTACAATCTGCCAAGAGAACTGGGACATATATCTTCCAAAGGATTCCCTCTCGACCTGCAGAAACAGACGGGAGGCGTGCAGGCTTGGAAGGGCCAGGTGATCGGCCCTCGGCGCACCAGAGCCACCGGTCCCTCTGTCCACGGCCGCAAATGCACATGGGAGGAAGCCCGTTCCCCAGCGCGTCTGGGGCGCCACCTGCCTTAGGCCGCAGTGCCTGGAGCAATCGAGCAGCAGTGAGGACGCAAACTGGGCAGGCACAGGAGCGGGAACCGGACGCGGTGGGCGCTGCGGTGTGCACCTGCTCCACAGACGGGCCCATCGGAGTGACGGGCGACAGAGCCAGGGCTCCGATCCCTGCCCTCACCCCAAACTCACACTACTACCCACTGTGTCGGCGCTCCCGGGCTGGGAGCACAGCGTGGACCCACTGAGCCCCAAATAAACGTGAGCGCAGAGCTGCGGGCCAGCGGCCACGGCGGAGCCCTGGGCGCCAAGTCCGGCGCGGGCTCCGGGCCGGCTTCCAGGCTACTGCGGGCTCGGGGTCGGGGCCTCGACCGAGTTCCCAGCTCCCAGCACTGGGGCAGGGAGCTTGCAGAAACAAAAGGGGAGGGGGCTGCTCAGCGGGCGAGCGGGCAGGGGGCTGGAGCCCGGCGAGGGGCCCCAGTGAGGGGCAGGGTCTCCAGGCAGGGGCGACAGCGCTGGAGGCGGCCAGGGAGGAGGGGCTGCGAGGGAAGGGGTCTCCCCGAGGGCAGTGGCGAGGCAGGAGAGGGGACACGCGTGGGCTCTAAGCGGACGCGTGGCGGCCCCAGGAGCCAGCGGGGCCCAGGCCTCCAGCGCGGACGGCACACACGGCGCAGGCGCAGCAACACCCGGAAGCACCCGCCACGTGGGAGACCCGGATGCAGGAAGAGCCGGGGGGGGGGGGCCACCGCGGGGTGTCCCCAGGGGCGAGTTCCCTTTCCCCAGAGATTCCCCTTCTACAAGTTGCTCAGGGAAGGTGCGGCCGCTCAACCACGTGGTGCACAGCGCTGCTCGCGAGAGCGCGGTACTCGGAACCACGCAGCGCTGGAGCAGCGGCTGGGCCCAGGGCATCCTGCGTGGATGGAACCGGCGGCCGGGAGGGGCGCTCCGTCTCTAACTCTGCCTTTCAAAGAAATAAATGGCTCTCTAATGTGACAAGGATAACGGGTCTCATTGGGTACCGTGACCCGCGGGCTCGGTTCCAGAGGCCTCGATTCGGCCGCCCTTCTCCCACCACCCCGAGGCCTTTGTCTTCAGTCCCGGCGCTGCCGGGGCAGGGGCAGGGGCGCCGACGCCCGGCGCGTCTCACCTCGATGGCGGGCAGTGTCTTGCTGGCCTCGTGCTGCTCTTGCCCAGGATGCTGCCGGCAGAGCGGCCCTCGCGCTCGTGGCGGAAGCGCATGCCGCGCTGCTTGGGCTGCTCCGCGATGACCAGGTGCGGCCGCGGGCCGGGGCCCGGGGCGGGCGCCATCCGCCGGCCCAGAGGGCAGCCCCAGGGTGACGGTGCCCAGCGAGGCCGCCCGCGGGACACCAGGCGCGGCAGCCCCTCGCCCGCGCCCGGTGCCGCCCCCTCCAGGCCGAAGCTGTTCTCCTTGGTGTGCTCCTCCATGATCTCTGCGGCAAGAGCAGAGGGGGCGTGGTGACACCGGGGGCGCCGGCGCAGGCCCCCAGACCCTCCGCAGCCCACCCCGCCGGCGAGCGCGGGGCAGTCAGCATCGCCTGGTGGCCGCGGCGGGCTGGATTCCCTTCTCCTCCGCCCTCCGCGGCCTCTGTCCACCGGGATCCAGGGCAGGGCCAAGTGGCAGGTGCCCGCCTCCCCCTTGTCCCGTGTCATCGCCACACCGCTCTGACCACCGTCCCCAGCTCAGACAGCAGCGCCCGCAGCCCTGGTGCTGAACCTGCAGGGGTTCTGTGACGGACATGTCCAGCGCCACCTGCACTGAGCTGTTTCTCCCACGCCTCTCCCCAGCCCCACCGTGGCCCCCCGGGCTGCAGTCTGTTCCCACCCCCATCTGGCCCTCTTCAGCTCAGAAGCCTCCATGGCTCCCATCTTCCGTGGAGTCCAAGTCGACACCCTCCCCACAGAAATCCTCCCCAGACTCCGCTGGTCTCAGAAAGACAAAGGGAGGGGCCGGCGCTGTGCTGCAGCGGGTGAAGCCGCTGCCTGTGATGCTGTGTCCCATGTGGGCGCTGGTTCAAGCCCCGGCCGCTCCGCTTCCAATCCAGCTCCCTGCTAATGCGCCTGGGAAAGCCTCAGAAGATGGCCCAAGTGCCTGGGCCCCTGCACCCTGCACCCTGCACCCTGCCTTCGGATCAGCGCGTTGCCCCGGCCGCAGCGCGTCAGCTGCAGCGGCCATTGAAGGGTGAACCAACGGCAAAGGAAGACCTTTCGCTCTGTCTCTCTCTCTCTCACTATCCACTCTGCCTGTCAAAAAGAAAAAAAAAAATACTGTGGATTCCATGAGTGCAGTTATTTTGTGGAGAGCGATTATTGAGTAGAATTGTTCTTAATTGTGGAATTCTAAATACCCATGGGGATGGTGATTACTTGGATCCTGGAATAGATTCTGATGGATCCTGATGGCAGAAGCCAGGTGCTTCTCCTGGTTTCCCATGGGGTGCAGGGCCCAAGCACTTGGGCCATCCTCCACTGCACTCCCTGGCCACAGCAGAGAGCTGGCCTGGAAGGGGGGCAACCGGGACAGAATCCGGCGCCCCGACCAGGACTAGAACCCGGTGTGCTGGCGCCACTAGGTGGAGGATTAGCCTATTGAGCCGCGGCACTGGCCTATAAATAGGCTTTCAATAGAGATTTAAAGGTACCCAAGGTTTCTTCACTAAGAAATCTATGGGAAAATTCCAGCAAATCCTTCCAATCTATGGCATTACATATGAGTTTGTGTGTATTCTAAATTTAGGGGGAGATGGTTAATGGCTATTCTTTGTGTTTACAATGAATAGCATGTCCTTAAGAAGAGTAGCCACTGGAAAAAAAGCTAACACCAACAGATAAAATTTGAGGGAAATTTACTCCAGTTTGTAGGTAACGAGATCCCTCTTAGATTCTAAGATCAAAGCCTGATGGGTCATCTTGGAAACATCAGAAGCCCCATCCCAAGAACTGTTTGATATAATGCTGGATGAACACATCTAAGGGCTGGACAGGAGACTAAAAGGACTCTCCTTTCAGAGACTTTATCAGTGAGGTGGACCTCAGCCTTCGTTCCTTGCCCCTTTTTTTCTCTCTTCCATTATCATTCCTTTATTATAATTAAAGACTACCCAAGTCCCAGATCTTGGAATTTTGAAACCATTAGGTTATATAGTTCATCCATAACAACAAATACTCCATGACAAAGTCAATCATATGAACTTCTTCCGGATAATTTTCTGGTGACACTCAAATGTCTAGATAACTCTTTAGCAGAGAATGGAAGTTCATTTATAAAACGACATCATCCTATCTTTACAGCAATGTATCTTACTTAACATCCCGAATTTTTCATTAAAACCCAATTTAAATGTTATCTTCTGTGTGAGGCCTTTTCTAACCTCTCTAGAAAGATTTAGATGCTCTGTGTTATGAAATCCTGTGATATTTTACTAAAATTTATGCCACAACACTCACAATGTAGCATTTCTCTCAGACTATAATAGAACACAGAAAAGGCTGAACTTATACTTTATTCAACATTATATTCCTGTCATAATTGCCAGTTACCTACCAAACATCTTTTTTTCTCATACTCTTGCTGGTATCTCTTGTAGTTAGCAATGATAATGCAACCAGTTAGAAGCTAAAGAAGGTCAAATGATTGTCTTCTGGATAAAGAATATAGATACACATGTACTATGCTTCCACCCTTGGCCATACAACCTTGGTCTCTGCATGATTTTTTCGCTCTCTAAGATGAGCTTAGTTACATGTTGGGACTATGACAGAAGGAATCTTGATTTCTGAATGACTGTGCTATGCACTGTTGGCCACATGTTTTTGGTGTTAAGCTTCTAAGATGTCAGACTGTTTGTTGTATGGCAGTGCAGCCTAGCTTTCTGTATCTGATATTCCAAGGTTGACTGTAGAGAGCTGAAGAATCCTGATCCCTTGATAACAATCTGGAGCTCTCTGGAACACTTGCTCAAAAACAAACTCTCATTTGTAACATTTTTTTCTGTTATTTATAGCTGAATAATATACCTTAGTCTTACTATCTGGGATATTCATGGAATAGTAAGGACCCAAAAAATTACAGAATAAACAAGTTCCTAAGAAGTTAAATATCAATATAATTTAGGAGTTTTAAAATGTATAGATGTAATTGGGAAAGGGTAACATTTTAAATTCATTACAAAGATACTCTAACAAAGAAATTGGTACTCACGCTCTGAATATAGTATGAAAAGACCAATTTCATATCAATTGTAAATATGATTGTATATTAATATTATATCATATAAATTTTATGTATTTAATTGGTAAAAAGGAGAGTAAATATTATATAGGATAAGAAATCGGAATGTGGGTTTGGTATAATATAGATTAGGGAAAAATAATCAAAGGAAAACTAAAAAGGAATCAGGGTAGAAATTAAACATGCTAGGGGCCAGCACTGTGGCGAGGCTGTTAAAGCTGCCACCTGCAGTGTCAGCATCCCATACGGGTGCTGGTTCAAATCCCAGCTGCTCCACTTCCAATTCAGCTCTCTGCTATGGCCTGGGAAAGCCGTGGAAGATGGCCCAAGTCCTTGGGTCCCTGAACCCTTGTGGGAAGACCCCAAGGAAGCTCCTGGCTCCTGGCTTCGGATTGGCGCAGCTCCAGGTGTTGCTGTCAACTGAGGATTGAATCAGCAGATGGATGACCTCCCTCTCTCTCTCTCTCTCTCTGCCTCTCCTTTTCTCTCTGTGTAACTCTGACTTTCAAATAAATAAAATAAATCTTTTTTTAAAAAAAGAAGTTAACCATGCTGAATTCCCAAAGTTGGCCTCAAAAATTCAAAGCAAAAATTCTTATGAGAATAGAGAGACACTGTTTAAAGAAATAGATCTTTTTTGAATATTTCAAACTTCCCACTTCTTTCACTCATCATCTGAGGATTTTTTTTACGTGATAACATAGCTTAGAGAGGAGGGAAGGAGCAGAATACAATTTCTGACACAGAGGCATCTTTGCTGATATAAACCCATCAGAACAGATAGCAACATAAATAAAAGCTGTACCTCATGAATTAACAAAAACTCAATCAGTATGACAACTAATGCTGACTTCTCCCTCCTTCTCTCTTTAGCTGCGCAAATATTCACAATAAAGCTGCTCAGTTCCAATGCACCACCACTGCCAGAGACTATTAAAAGATCTGATGTCCATAATGGGTACATAAAGGCTTTCAGCTTTCTTATACACAAGGTTCTTTTCTTGAGAACTTCCAAAAACCTCGGTAAAGGTCCTTGTAAGTCTCTGTATGAAAACAGCCACAGGCCTTTGAATAAAATGTGATTCTTGAGATAGAGACACCAAATCATGGAATATAAACTGCAAGGATTTTTCGCTGAATGGAAAGCAAGGATTTAAATTGACTACAACTTGGAAATATTCATAAGTTTAGTTAAGAGACTAAAGGCAGGGGTCAGCACTGTGGCCCAGTAGGTTAAAGCCCTGGTTTGCAGTGCTGGCCTACCATATGGGTGCTGCTTTGAGTCCTGCCTGTTCCTTTTCCAATCCAGCTCTCTTCTAAAGCAGTGGAAGATGGACCAAGTGCTTGGGACCCTGTATCCACGTGGGAGACCCAGAAGTTCCTGGCTCCTGGCTTCAGACTGGCTCAGCTCCAGCTGTTGTGTCCATCTGGGGATTGAACCAGCATATGGAACATTCTCTCTCTCTCTCTCTCTGCTTCTGCCTCTGTATAACCCTGCCTTTCAAATAAATAAATAAATCATTTAAAATTATGGAACACAGCCAGAGAAGTGCAACGAGAGAAGTTTCTATCAATCAGTGCCTATATCAATCAGTGCCTATATCAAGAAATTGGAAAGACATCAAATAAATGCTCTAAAAATACTTCACAAGGACCTAGAAAAACAAGAATAATCCAAGACATAAATTAGCAGTAGAGAGAAATAATTAAAATTAGAGAAGGAATATACAAAATTGAAAAAATGATACAGATCAGTGAAATGAAAAGCTGATTTTTTGAAAAAAAATTGATTCATTGTTTTCCCAATTAACTAATAAAGAGGGAAGAGACCCAAATCAATAATTCAGAGATAACAAGGAGAAGTTACAATAGATACTATAGAAATAAAAAGAAACATCAGGACTTACTACAAACAATGATAGGCCAACAAATTGCAAAATCTGGAAGAAATGTGTAGATTTCTGCACAGATGCAATCTATCAAAATTGAGGCATGAAGACGTAGAAAACCTAAATAGACAAATAACCAAGATGGAAATAGAATCAGTAATAAAGACCCTTCCAACAAAAAAAGCCCTGGACTGGATGACTTGACTGAAGAATTTTACCAGACATTTGAAGAACTAAATCCAATTCTTCTCAAGCTACTCAAAACAAGTGAAAGAGAGAGAATCCTCCCAAACTCTTTCTATGAAGCCAGCATCACTCTAATTCCTAAACCAGAAGAAGATATCACAAAGAAAGAGGACTCCAGACCAATATCACTGAGGAACATAGATGCCAAAATCCTCAACAAAATACTTGCCAATTGATTCCAACAACACATCAGAAAGATCATTCACCCAGACCAAGTGGGATTTACCCCTGGTATGCAGGGATGGTTCAACATATACAAATCAATAAATGTGATACTTCATATAAATTGAAGAATAAAAACCATATGATTATCTCAATGAACATAGGGAATACATTTGATAAATACAACTTTCATGATGAAAACCTTAAGCTAATAGGTTATAGCAGGAACATTCCTTACCAGAACTAGGTAATATATGACAAACACACAGTCAACATCATCCTGAATGGGGAAAAGTTGGAAGCATTTGCATTAAGATCTGGAACCAGACAAGGATGTCCACCTTCAACACTGCTATTCAATATAGTTCTGGAAGCTTTAGCCAGAGTCATTAGGCAAGAAAAAGTAATCAATGGGATACAAATTGGAAAGGAGGAAGTCAAATTATCCCTGTTTGCAGATGACATGATCCTATATATAAGGGGAACCCAAAAGACTCCATAGAGAACTATTGGAACTCATAAAATAGTTTAGTAAAGCTGCAGGATATCAAATAAACACAAAAAATCAATAGACCTTGTAGACACAGACAAAGCCATGGTTGATAAAGAACTTATAAGATCAGTCCCATTCATAGTAGCTACAAAAAAATCTAAATACCTTAGAATAAATTTAATCAAGGAAGTGAAACATCTCTACAATGAAAATTTCAAAACATTAAACAAATCAGACACTAAACAAATCAGATACTAAAAATGGAAGAATACTCCATGTTCATGAATTGGAATAATTAATATAATCAAAATGTGGATACTACTCAAAGCAATTCACAGATTCAATGCAGTCCCAATCAAAATATCAAGAACTTTCTTCTAACAGCTAGAAGAAATGATTCTAAAATTTATATGAAATCATAAAAACAGGATATCTAAAGCAATATTAACAAAAATAAAGCTGCAGGTATCATAATACCAGATTTTAGGACATACTACAGGGCAGTTGCTATCAAAACAGCCTGGTAGAGGGCACAAAAATATGCCAAAAAAATTGTAAAATCCAGAATAAATGGATAGATTTCTTGACAGATACAATCTATCAAAATTGAGGCAATGAAGACATGGAAAATCTAAATGAACCAATATCCACGATGGGAATTAAATCAGTAATGAAAACCCTCCCAGCGAAGAAAATACATGTAGATGAATGGAACAGAACAGAATCCTCAGAAATCAATCCATATATCTATAACAAACTAATCTTTGAAAAAAAAAGCTAAAATCAATCTCAAAGAAAGGACAGTCTCTTCAACAAGAGAAAATTGGATCTATGCCTGCAGAAATATGAAAAAGCACCCCTACCTTACATCTTAAACAAAAAGCAACTCAATATAGATTGAGTTACTAGAGGAGAACATTGAGGATATTCCTCAAGACACTGTCATAAGCAAAGACATTGAAAAAAACCCCGGAAGCACAGGCAATCAAAGCAAAAATAGACAGATGAGATTACATAAACCTAAGAATCTTTTGCCCGGCAAAGGAAACACTCAACAAGGTGAATAGACAACTGGCAGAATAGGAGAAAATATTTGCAAAGTACTATACGGGTTTGGAATTAATATCCAGAATTATAAAGAGCTCAAGAAACTTGACAACAGCATCACAAACAACCCAGGTAAAAAATGGGCAAATGACTTGAACAGGCGTTTTTCTAAGAATGAAATTCAAATGGCTTACAGACACATGGAAAAGGGTTCAGGATCACTAGCCATCTGGGAAATGCAAATCAAAACCACAATGAGATTTCACCTTGCTGTAGTTAGAATGGCTTTCATACAGAAATCAAGAAACAGTAAGTGCTGGTGAGGATGTATGGGAAAAGGTACTCTAATCCACTGTTGGTGGGACTGAAAGCTCGTACATCCATTGTGGATGACAGTATAGAGATTCCTCAGAAAGCTGAAAATAGATCTGAAAATATGACCAAGCCTTCTCACTCCTGGGAATTTACCAAAATGAAATGAAATCAGCATATGAAAAAATTACCTATATCCTCATGTTTATTGGAGTTCAAGTCACAATAGCCACGCTAATGAACCCAGATGTCCATCAAGTGATTATCTGATAAAGAAAATATGGTCTACATACACTGGTGGATTACTACTAAGCCATAAAAATGAATAAAATCCTGTTTTAATAAAATGGATGCAACTGGAAACCATTTTACTTAGTGAAATAAGCCACTTCCCTTAAGACAAATATCATATTTTCCCCATATGGTTACTAACAGAGTAAACAATATACTGTATATGAGCAAAATTGATATTTTGAGATTTTATTATTGTCTGTCACCCTTGTCCGTACTATTGAGCGACAGTGATTTTTGTTTTTTGTTTTTTTCTTCTTACTATTTGTTTAATTCTTTACTTAGTATAGAGTTAATTTTATGATTATAAAATAAACTGAAAGTATGTAATTGTAAAAATTTCAAGAATAAGAAAGAAAGAAGGAGAGAAAGTGGGAGTGTTGATGGGAGGGAGGGAATGGTGGTGCCACTATGCTCCTAAATTTGTATATATGAAATACATGAAATTTGTTCAACTTATATAAATAAAAAATTTAAAAAGAGGCAATTATCTGAATATTTGTTAACTAGAGTCCATCATTTTATAACCTATTTGCAATGGTATTTCTAATGTATGTTAACCAAGTTTCATATTAATGATAAGGGGTACATCTTGGTTTCCTATTTTGTTCCATTGATCTCTTTGTGCAATAATACTGAAATTGTCCTGTTACTGGTTTCTGGTATCTTTAAATTTGCTAATAAAATTTTCCAGTCTTCTTTTTCAGAAGATTTTTGTCTTGACCATATTTTTTTTGTTCAATAATTAATTATTTAGTATGCATGTGTGAGACACAGGTGATATAGAAATGGACAAAGTAAAATTCCTACTTCTACGTGTTTTACATTCTAGTTGAGATTAAAGACCAAAAACAAAATTCAAGAAGGACAATTTGACAAGGGATGATAAGAACTATGAAAGCAAATGTGCATTTTAAGAGATATAACATGAAAACTAAGAATTAATAGACATTCAATTCTCCATATAGTCTTTTAATGTTTCCAGTTGCATAAAAATTCTGTTGTAATTTAAAAAAGGATACATAAAATTATACATATTTATGGAGTTCCATATGATGATTTGCTGCATGTATTCAATGTATAATGTTAAAATCAGGATAAACCTATCTCTTCAAACATTTGCCTTTTGTTGGGACTGGAATTGTGGCATAGTGGGTCAATCTGCCACCTGCAAGGCCTACACCCCATTTGTATGCCAGTTCCTGTTCAGCTGCTTTGCTTCTAATCCAGCTCTCTGTTGATGGCCTGGGAAAAGCAGCAGAAGATAGCCCTGGTGTTTGGGTCACCCATGCCACCCACATGGAGTCCTGTATGGAGTTCCTGACTCCTGGGGTGGTCAGCCTGGCACAGCCCTGGCTGTTTCAGCCAACTGGAAAGTGAACCAATGTATTGAAGATCTCCATCTCTCAGTCTCTCCTTCTCTCTCCATAACTCTGACTTTCAAATACAGGAATCAATCTTTTAAAAAACCAAAAATCCTAAACCCCCCAAAAAAGCATTTATCATTTCTTTAGGCTGAACTCACTAGAATTTGTTTCTTTTTTTTTTCAAAAGTTATACAGTACATTATAATTATTTATAGTCACTTTGTTGTGCAATAAAACACCAGAAATTCTTGCTTCTACCTAATCATAACTTAGTATCTGTTATTAAACTCTTCTCATTCCTTCTTAACACCGATTATCCTCAGCCTATGGTGACTACCATTCTATTCTCAACTTCTTTTTTAAATTTGTATTAGAGACAAAGTTACAGTCAAGGAGAGGGAGAGACAGAGAGAGAGGTCTTCCATCTGCTGGTTCACCCCTCAAATGGCCACAACAGCCAGAGCTGGGCCAATCCAAAGCCAGAATCCAGGAGCTTCTTCTGGGTTTCCCACAATGATGCAAAGGCCCAAGAACTTGGGCCATCCTCCACTGCTTTCCCAGGCTATAGCAGGGAGTTGGATTGGGAGAGGAGCAGCCAGGACATGTACCAGCACCCATATTGGATGCTTGCAATGCAGCTGGAGGCTTGGCCCACTATGCCACAACACTAGCCCCAGTGCACTCAAGTTTTGTGAGTTTAACATTTGTGATACTTATTTCACTTAACATAGTGATCTCCAGTTCCATTCATATCAGCACAAATGACTAAATTTCATCATGTTTATGGCTGCATCATATTTGATTGTATGAATATATCACATGTGCTGGTAGATACTTAGGCTGTTTTCATTCCTTAGCAATTATGAAGAAAGCTGCAATAAACATGGGGTGCAGATGTCTCTTCACCACACTAATTTTCATTCCTTTCAGATATATACCAGGTACTCTGATTGCTGGATCAGATGGTAGTTCTATTTTTAATTTGTTCTGTCACCTCCATACTATTTTTCACAGAGACCACACTAATTTATATCCTTATAAGTGTTCTTTTTTCTCTACATCATCCCCAGCATTTGTTATCCCTTGTCATTTTGGAGACAGCCATCAGAACTGGAGTGAAGTGATATCTCATTGTGGTCTTTATTAGCATTTCTCTAAAGATTAGTGATGCTGAGCATTTTCTTATGTACATTGGCTGTTTGTATGTTTTGCTTGAAAATGGCTATTTAGATCTATTCCTTATTTTAAATTTGGATTTTTTTGCTATTGAATTGTGTTCTTTATTGAAATATGATTGACTTATGAATTGATTTTGGGAGATTTGATATGTGATTATTAATATCTTCTCTGTTACAAACATTGTAGGATCAATTTTACTTCTGAAAAAGATGGAGCAGTAGAGACTTCATATAAATTTATACCTAAAACAATTTTAAAGATGAAAAATTGTGAAAGAATGTTTTCAAGACATTGGTCATCAAGCAGCAAAGGAAAATGGTCCCCGAGAGACAGTAAATAAAGTAGCTTAAGAATACACCCACAATTGTGACTTTGTGACAGTTCTCAGGCTTCCAGATGACAGAGCTAAACTGAGGTGACAGGAGGGAGACTTTTCTGGAAGACAATGGCAACTCATGTCTACAGGGCAGAGCATTGGAGAATTGAGCCACACAAAGGAAAAACTCCAGAGATTGGCAGAAGCACTTGGGTACTAACAGTACTGATCAATACCCATGACCCTGAAAAATCTTTGAATATAGAATTATATTGAAGAGTACCGCACTTACAATGGGCTACTAGTAGTGTCAGCTTCCACTAGAAAGAAGGAAAGAGCTTTAAGTCCACAGATCACAGGGCCAGTCCCAGAAAGGTCTTGCCTCCGTGATATTGTGTAGTTACACCCAGACAAAAATCACATCATCTTCCTGTCTGAAAGGCTCTACATACGAGCTCTAAAAGTGTTAAACTTTTTTATATAACTTAACTGTGCCCTGGAAGAAAGTTCCTGTTTTAGATTTTATAGGAATAAAAAAAATCAGTATCCAACAAGGTAAATTTCATCACATATAGAATTCACTAAAAAAAATTCTTAGCATGCAAAGAAGAAAACTATGAGATTTAATGAGGAGAAAATCAGTCAACACTGCCACAGATGTTATAACTAGCCGAGAGGATATTAAAGCAGTTATTATAACTCTGTTCTGTATGTTCTCTACTTGGAAGAAACATTGAATATGTTAAATAGAGATGTGGAAGGTATCAGAGACAGCATTCGTCTGTCTCCCACATTGAATTCTTAGAGGTAAAACTGCACTGCCTGTAATGAAAAATACACTGGCTTGAATTAAAAGAATAACAACAGAATAGATATCACAGAAAGTAAGATTAAAAACTTGAAGATTTAGCAGAAGAGTCCTAAATGAAACATAAAATGGCAATAAACACAATTATCAGTGACTTACAAGGTGATCTCGTGCATCCTAATGTATCTAATTGAGTTTCTGATGAAAGGTGGGGAACAGATTGAAGCCACTGCTTAAATATATAAATTTGATTAAAATTACAAACACAGAGAGCCAAGAATCACTGTGGTTCTTTTCTTCTTACGCTTTTTCTTGTTCTTTATTTTTATATATTCTATCTGGTAAACAGACTTTATGCATTTCATATACACAAATTTAGAAACAGTGATTCTTCCCCCTTATCCTCCCTCCCACCCATAGTCCAACCCTTCTTCCTCCTCCATCTCCTATTCCCACTCACAATTTTTACAAAGGTCTATTTTCAGCTTACTTTATACTCATAAGAGTAACCCTACAGTAAGTAAAAATTAGGCAAATAGTGTGAGCGAAAAAAAAACACACTGTGACTCAACAGCAGAGACAAGGGCTATGCTTAGTTAATTTTATGATTATAAAATAAATGGAAAGTGTGTCATTGTAAAAATTAAAAAGAAAGAATAAGAAAGGAAGGAGGAGAGAGAGCAGGAGCATGAGTGGGAGGGAATGTAAGGTGGGTAGTATCACTATGCTCCTAAAACTGTATGTGAAATACATGAAATTTGTCCACCTTAAAAACTTAAAAAATTTTTTTAAAAAGATTCAAGACTTTCCCCCTAAGATAAAAAAAAATAAGGCAAAAATGTCTACCCATAGCATTTATTTTTAACCTTGTTCAAGAGGTTCTGTCTTTTGCAATTAGGGAAAATAAGTGAAAGCTTATCTATATTTGAGATGGAGAAATAAAATAGTCTTTACTAGCAGACCCTATAATTGTCTTGAAAATAGGATGTAGTCTTTACAAAGCAACTGGAACAAATAAGCAAATTTAGAAAGTTTGCAGGACACAAGATCACTATACAAAAACAATTTAAAAAATCAGAAATTGAACTAAAAATAAGCACAACCATTTGCAGTACATTAGAAAAAAGAATTTAGGTATAAATCTTATTAAAGAAATACCAAAACTGTACTCTGATAACTAGAAGACATTTCTGAGAAAAAATAATAAAAACTTAAATCAGTGGAGAGATATACTGAATTCATGGGTGGAAATTTTCAATGTTATTGAAATGTCAATTCCCCCTACATTGATCTATGGATTCAAAGCATTCCTAAAAAATTCCAGAAAGCTTTATAAAAATGAAAGTTAATGGGATGGATTCTAAAATTTGTATGCAAATGCAGAGGATCTGAAACAGATAAAACTCTGAAAGAACAAAGTTACAAGACTAACAGTATCTGAATTCAAAAGTTTTATAAGACCACAGCAAAATGACAGACAACTAGATCAGTGAAACTAATAGGGAATCTAGAAACAGACCTCATGCACACAAATGATTTTCATCAAAGATGTAAAAGTAACTCAATGGAAAATGCTTGAACAATTTAATATTCATGATCAATAATAACAAGATTTTAAAATCAATATCCCACATCTATAAAAGTCAACTAGTGACTTGGAGTTAGGTAAAGATTTCTTAGACACAACCAAAAGCATGATCCATAAATTAAAAATTTGATAAACTGAATTTTATTAAAATTAAAATAATGATCATAAATGACAAACTGGATTTTATTAAAAATAGTTATTATTTAAAATGTTTTATTAAAATTATTATTATTTAAATGATACTGTCAAGAAAATTAGAAATAAGTAAACAAAAACAAGCCATAGACTGGGAAAAATATTTGAAAAACATAACTGATGAAACCCTTATATCCAGAATATAAAAAGAACTGACTTCACAGGAAAACAAGTCAGTTAAAAAGATGAGCAAATTATTCGAACAAACAGTTCACCAAAAAACATGCAGATGACAAATAAGCCTGTGAAGATTCTCAATATCATTTGTCATTAGGTAAATGGAAATTAAAACACTGTAAGACACTATTATTCATCTAAAATTAAAAGCCTGACCACTCCAGTAACAGTGAGTATGTACAGCAACTCAACTAACATTCTCATACATAGTCAGTGGGAAAATAAAATGGTAAAACTACTACAGAAACCTGCTTGGCAGCTTCATAAAAGTTAAATATTTACCTATTATATAATCCAGCTATGACCTCCTAGAACTCGATAAATAAAAAGATGTCCACACAAAAATTTTACATGCATTTCCATAAGGGTTATATCATGTACAAAACTGGAAAAAAAACCCAAAATATCCATCAAAAGAAGAATGGATAAGCAAATTATCATATTCATGCAGTGGATACTGCTTGGAAATTAAGTGGCATTGAATATATTGTTCTGTGACCTGGCGAAGTTTGCTTAGTAGTTCTGGTAGCTTTTTCTAAACTACATCCGATTTTCTCACAGACAATTATGGAGCCTGAAAGTAAGGAGAGTTTTAATTCTGCACTTGTAATCTGGATGGTTTTATTACTTTTTTTCTGCCTGATATACAAAATAATTACGATAATTTCACTAGACAAATATAGCCATATGCTGTAGACTTTGTTTTTTATAAAATTCTAGAAAGTGCAAATGCATCCAAAGTAAAAGAACATAAATCAGTCATTTTCTGGAGAATAAGGGATGGCAGAATCAGGAGGCATTGGGAAGGATTAAAAATGAATATGAGACTGCTGGCTACAGAGATTCAATTTATATAAGGACATACATAGGCTGAGTGAAAGGATTAGAAAAAAGATATCTCATGCAAATGGGAACCAAAAGGGAACAGAGGTGACCATATTTATATTTGAAAAAAAATACAATTTAATTTAAAAATGGTCACAAGAGACAAAGAAATAAACAATGTAAGCAAAAAAGGGCCATTTCATTAGGGATTGTAAGTACATATTCAGAGATAAGAGCAAAGGACACAAATAAAAGGAATAAAAGGAAAACATTTGCAGAACTGAAGAGAGAAATAAAGTAACGGAGTAACAGTATAACTTAGTCCTTTATTTTCAAAAATGAATTGATCAACTGGAGAGAAGGTCAATAAAAAATAGAATGAAAGATATCAAGTATTGATGAGGATTGAGACAAAAGTCCTTGTAGACTGTTGGTGAAAATGTAAATTATCACAGCTATTATGAAAAACTGGATGAAGCTTTCTCAAAATACTAAAATTAGAGTTACACTGTGATCCACAATCTAACTTCCAGATATTAACCCAAAAGATATGAAACCATTATGTCAAAGAGTATCTGTGTTCCCATGTTCATCACAGTATTATTTGCTACAGCCAAGTTATGGAATCAACCTAAGTGGTTGTGTAACACACGAGTGGCTAAAGAAAATGTGGCTTCTAAAATAATAGAATACTATCCTCTCTCTCTCTCTCTCTCTCTCTCTCTCTCTCTCTCACACACACACACACACACACACAGCCATGACAAAATGCAATCATTTGCAGAAAATGACTGAAATTGGAGATTATAATATTAAGTGAAGTATGCCAGGCACAGGGAGACAAATACTGCATGTCTTCGTAACATGCAGAATCTAAAAAATCGAACTCAAACAAGCAAACAGCAGAATAGTAGAGAATTACAGGATTCTGGGTGGAAATTCGTGGAACAGGAAGACGATGGTCAGGGGTTACAAAGCTTCAGTTAGACATCAGAACTGTTGTCAAACAGATATAGAATTGTAATTGTGCAAGATGAGAAAGTCCTAGAGACCTATTGCACAAGGCGCATGTAGCTACTTCTGTATTACACATTTAAATCATTAATTTGATAAATTTTATAGCATGTCTTTTACCACAATAGAAAAAAAAGGGACACAAGGAAAATTTTAGGGTTATGTGCATGATTTTTTTCGTAGATGTCATCATATATCAAATCCTATGTTTTTTTAAATATGTGCATTGATTTGTATCTAACTAAAGGTATTTAAAAATAAGCTGTGCTGGTGCCGCGGCTCACTAGGCTAATCCTCCACCTTGCGGCGCCAGCACACCAGGTTCTAGTCCTGGTCAGGGTGCCAGATTCTGTCCCGGTTGCCCCTCTTCCAGGCTAGCTCTCTGCTGTGGCCCAGGAGTGCAGTGGAGGATGGCCCAAGTGCTTGGGCCCTGCACCCCATGGAAGACCAGGAGAAGCACCTGGCTCCTGCCACTGGATCAGCGCGGTGCGCCGGCTGCAGCGCACTGGCCGCGGCGGCCATTGGAGGGTGAACCAACGGCAAAAGGAAGACCTTTCTCTCTGTTTCTCTCTCTCTCTGTCCACTCTGCCTGTCAAAAAATAAATAAATAAATAAATAAAAATAATCTGTAACAAAATAAAAATAAACAGT
Organism: Oryctolagus cuniculus; assembly: GCF_964237555.1. Lineage (NCBI taxonomy): Eukaryota > Metazoa > Chordata > Mammalia > Lagomorpha > Leporidae > Oryctolagus > Oryctolagus cuniculus. Next base: position 14,272,264 of record NC_091438.1, read on the forward strand.
ATACTCTCATTTTTGTTCAGGTTTGATCTGCTATTTCCCATAGAACTACTTGATTTATGTTCTTGGTCACCTTAAGGGGTTCTTAGCATTTCAGGTTGTTAGTATTTCTAACATGGAGTTGAATATATCTATAACGTGCCTATTGAATTCTACAAATTCTTGCAGTTTTAGCAAAAGTATACTTTCTAAAAAAATCAGAATAAGGTGAATGGGTTCAGTTTTAGGAGATCTGATAGCATGTTAACACACACACACATACTAACACACACACACACAAACACACACGATCTCACAATCTTCATTCCCTCATCCACATTCCTTCGTAATTTCTAAGAACAGATTCACAAAGTGGTGTCTGGCAGTTGCTGCTTATGCAATGGGGCTGTGGTGCTAAGACAGAGGTTTCTGGAGGCACCTTAGATCTAACCAAGAGCTAAACAAATGATAACTGCAGAAGTCCTGCACTGCTATTCAATGTTGCAATTTTTACAATGAAAACTTAGGATAATTTCCCTGTGCTAGTCAAGGTCATTCAGAACATAACTTAGGACTTCACATATCAGGCTGGGCATGTTCTGTTAAGGGAAACTTCCCAGGGAGAAAACATAGTGCCCAAGCCTATTAAATAAAGACCCAAATTGTCACTGAAGTCTTGGGGACAGGGATTTGGTATAACTGTGATCTCTGCTTCCCACGTGGCAGAGAAGGTATTCTTTCTATCAACTCACCGTCATTTCAGTCTATCAGGGTTACTTTCTATCGTGAACACACAATCTCTGTTAGACTTTTTGACCAGTATTCCTAGAAATTGTCAGGACAATCAAGAATATTTAAAAATATACTGATGTTAATCAACACTAACGTGAGCTATGCTTTCATCTTGAGGTGTCCACTGCCTACAGCATTACATATGGACCTTGGAGATAGTTCAGTGTGTCTGTGTTCACCAGCCTGGGGGGATGAGACACACTGGAGGTATTTGCATAAAGATAAACATTGAGTAAATTGGAATAATCTTTGCAACCTTCGGATGTTTCTAATAGCTGTATATTTGCCTTTGTTTTTAGACTCAAACATCTGGCTGATTACATTTCTCTGTGGCTTTGGTAGATACAACCATAGGCATGACCAATGTAAAATAATGACTAATATAATCATATTTTAACTTTGTAACATATACAAAGTTTAGAGTGCATATGATTTACTTTTATATATTTAAATAAAATTATAACATAAAAATGAGATAGAATTATAGGTGATTTGTATGAGTATTTAATTTATTTAGTTAAGAATTCTAAAAAAAAAAGTTGAAAAACACATCCTCGCTTAAATAAAATAAGTGGAACAGAAACAATTGAAAATGCAATAGTAGCAAGGAATAAGAGAAAAATGAGAATACAGAAAAAATGGCAAAAAGCTTCAATGTACGTTATTTTTCAGGAAATCATTGCAATTGCATGTAATATGAACACTAGTGTTTCTTTGAGGCTGAACATGTACGAAATTTGACATTTAGTTAGTATGTAGTTTGTTGCAAGCATTCTGGTGTATCATATGCAAAGACTATTCCCCAAGGAGGCATCTGCAGCTTGTAGCTTTGGAAGGGTTAAAGTTTAACTAGCTTTCTGATAGTTTAATGCACAGGATAAACAAGGAGAAGGGCTCAGAAGTAGGGTCTACTTTTAAGTATGATGAAACTTCATTTAGAAGTCATTTCAAAATTACAAAAACGTTCAAAATAATACCAGAGTTCTCAAATGCCCATTATTTGATTTCCTATTTTTAACACCTCGTATAACTACAGTACAATGATCAAAATAAAAAAAAATAAAATGTCTATCTAGTCTATAGACCGTATTCATGCTTTGTAAAACAATGTTTTTTCCCTAGGTCAGGAAGCATATAATAGCACTATATCTTCTTTCATATCTTCTTTAACCTGGAGCAAACATCCAACTTTCCTTGTTCTTTATGATAGCAGCAGTTTTGAAGAGTGTTGGCCAGTAATTTGCACATAATGGTTCTCAATTTGGACCTGTCAGGCACTTCTCTATTTAAGGCCAAATTGCTTTCCATTAAAGTAATACCTATGGATACTTTTTTTTTTTTACCAACAATATTTGAAAATGCTCATTTTGTTATATTTTCAACAGCCATTATTAACATTTGTGAAAAATCTTGTGGGATCAAAAAAAGAGCATGTACTTCTGTTTTAGTACATTGTACTACTGTTTTTATATCATTTAGTTTATTAAATGTACATGTTCATATTTCTTTGTGAAACATTTTTTCCCTAGGTACTATGGCAACCTATGGCAGAGCATTAGTTCTATTTTTTTTCTGGACACTTGACCTCTTATTCATAGAATGCATCCTCCACTCTCCCTTGCAGTTGGTATGGCCATGAGGCCATATTCAATATTCTCTTGTATACAAGCTGATGCTGTCCTCTGGTTCCCCAGTACTTGAGAACCTGGAGAAGTGGTGACCTGGCTTACCTGTGGTTATGGACAATGCTCCCAGGAAACTGAATGATGGACAGAAGAAGCTTCGGTGATCAATGGCTCAGAGCTCACTGGTCAGTCTCTTTGTTCCCATATGAAAATGAAGCAAAATTTTATCTTATTGAAACCATTTTATGTTGTCATTTTCATGACAACAGCTTAATCGCTATCCCCATTTTTATTATATGGCCTCATATTTTTCTCTGTGATCTTTATCATCTGTTTTTTAAACTATTAGCTCTATTTTATGTTACAGATATTTCGTACAATTTGTCACTTACCCTTTAACGTGGTTTCAGAGATTTGAATATATAAAACATACAATTGTTGAGTGTAAAAATTAATATTTCCTTTATTCTTTACTTTATATTGTATTTATCCAGAGATAATTCTATTCTGGCTTTTGAGCAAATATTTTTTTTCTAATAATGTGACCAGAAAGTCACACTCAGCTATCCAAACACACACAAGTTTATATATTAAAATAATTATGAGACAACACATCTGCTAATATTCGATAGCGTAAAAGAGCAGTTCACAGTGCACAGAAAATGGTATTAAAATATATTTACTTTGATCCGAGAGGGGGGCGGAGCCAAGATGGCGGAATAGTGAGGGTGCGCACCGATAGTCCGGGAAAATTTAGTTTAATAAAAGGGGAGTTTTGGTAGCCCCAGAAAAAGGACCAGGAAAATATTGCAGAGGAAACTCTTCTGGATGTAGTGGCTGTGAATCGGAGGACCTACTGGGATAACAAGGTCGCCCACAGCGCGGAAGCCGAGCTGCGGGAGCCGCAGGGTCTGCACGCCAGTGCAGGAAGAGGAGTGCATGTCACACAGACACCAGCCAGCGGGGAGAGTTGGGATGCCCAGGGCTCCGAGTCCACACATCGGCGCTGGAAGGGGAGGTGAGCTCAATAACCCGAGACATTGGCGGGGAAACGGGGGTCAGAATCTAGAGGGGAGCTGGAAAGTGCAGCAGACTCACTACCGGAAAGAAGGAAAAAAAAGGATGGGGGTTTCTCTCTCCGCCAACCTTGCAAAGGTTGCAAGGCTGCAAGGCTTGAAGAGTTTGCAAGAGACGAAGAGCAGGCCCCCTCTCTGGATTTCCATAACAGGGGAGAGCGAAGGAACTGAGTCACTACAATTCAGTAGCCTAGGCAACCCAGTGAGAGTCCAGAGGAGAAACAGAGCCTACACAGACTCTTTGGGTAGAAGCCAGAGATTGGAAGCTAAATACCATCAATTCTGCACAGCCGTGCCGTGTGGTATTGCTTACCCCCTGAATAAATAAAATAAATAAATAAATAAATAAATAAATAAAGAGATTTACCACACATAACCTGAGGGTGTCACCTTTGCACACCTGTAACCAGGAAGAACCAAGCAGAGCTCTCAGGCCACACCCATCTCAAGCCTCCAAGGCTCCTCCAACAGCAGGCAGTCCACTTCACACAGACATAGTATAAAATAAAAAATAAATAAAAAAAAAACGCACAGTGACGAAAGTAGAATTAACTATGCCAAGCAACAAACACAGAAATCGAGGGAACAAGATTAACGATGACACTATGATGCCTCCAAATAAACAAAACACCCCAAGCCAAGATTATGAAGATGATGAGATAGAAGAAATGCAAGATACGGATTTCAAAAAATTAATGATAAGATCATTTAGAAGTTTTCAAAAGCAAATCCTTGAACTACAGAAATCCTTATTGGACAAGATAGAAAATCTCTCTCGTGAAAATGTAATTTTAAGGAAGAATCAAAATGAAACGCAGAAACTAGTAGAACAGGAAAGTGTGATAGTGAAATCAAAATGAAATCAAGAGCTCAATAGATCAAATGACAAACACATTAGAAAGCCTTAAAAACAGAATGGGTGAAGCAGAAGAGAGAATATCGGACTTAGAAGATAGAGCACAGGAAAACATACAGTCAAACCAAAGAAAAGAAGAGGAAATTAGAAATCTAAAAAATATTGTTGGGAGTCTACAGGATACTATTAAAAAAAACCAACATTCAAGTTCTAGGAGTTCCTGAAGGCATGGAGAGAGAGAAAGCATTAGAAGGCCTTTTTAGTGAGATACTAGCAGAGAACTTTCCAGGTTTGGAGAAGGACAGAGACATCCTAGTACAGGAAGCTCATAGAACCCCCAATAAACACGACCAAAAGAGATCCTCACCATGACACGTTGTAATTAAACTCACCACAGTGAAACATAAAGAAAAGATCCTAAAATGTGCAAGAGAGAAACATCAAATTACTCTCAGAGGATCTCCAATCCGACTCACAGCAGACTTCTCATCAGAAACACTACAGGCTAGGAGGGAATGGCGAGACATAGCACAGGTGCTAAGAGAGAAAAATTCTTTCTATGAAGCCAGCATCACCTTAATCCCTAAGCCAGAGAAAGATGCAGCACTGAAAGAAAATTATAGACCAACATCCCTGATGAGCACAGATGCAAAAATCCTCAATAAAATTCTCACTAATAGAATACAACAACACATCAGGAAAATCATCCACCTAGACCAAGTGTGATTCATCCCTGGTATGCAGGGATGGTTCAACATTTGCAAATCAATCAATGTGATTCACCACATTAACAGACTGCAAAAGAAAAACCATATGATTATCTCAATTGATGCAGAGAAAGCATTCGATAACATTCAACAGCCTTTCATGATGAAAACTCTAAGCAAATTGGGTATAGAAGGAACATTCCTCAACATAATCAAAGCAATTTATGAAAAACCCACGGCCAGCATCCTATGGGGAAAAGTTGGAAGCATTTCCACTGAGATCTGGCACCAGGCAGGGATGCCCACTCTCACCACTGCTATTTAACATAGTTCTGGAAGTTTTAGCCAGAGCCATCAGACAAGAAAAAGAAATTAAAGGAATACAAATTGAGAAGGAAGAAGTCAAACTATCCCTCTTTGCAGACGATATGATTCTTTATTAGAGGATCCAAAGAACTCTACTAAGAGACTATTGGAACACATAGAGGAGTTTGGCAAAGTGGCAGGATATAAAATCAATGCACAAAAATCAACAGCCTTTGTATATACAAGCAATGCCACGGCTGAGAAAGAACGGCTAAGATCAATCCCATTCACAATAGCTACAAAAACAATCAAATACCTTGGAATAAACTTAACCAAGGACGTTAAAGATCTCTACGACGAGAACTACAAAATCTTAAAGAAAGAAATAGAAGAGGATACCAAGAAATGGAAAAATCTTCCATGCTCATGGATTGGAAGAATCAACATCATCAAAATGTCCATTCTCCCAAAAGCAATTTATACATTCAATGCCATTCCAATCAGGATACCAAAGACATTCTTCTCAGATCTAGAAAAAATGATGCTGAAATTCATATGGAGGCAAAAGAGACCTTGAATAGCTAAAGCAATCTTGTACAACAAAAACAAAGCCAGAGGCATCACAATACCAGATTTCAGGACATACTACAGGGCACTTGTAATCAAAACAGCATGGTACTGGTACAGAAACAGATGGATAGACCAATGGAACAGAATTGAAACACCAGAAATCAACCCAAACATCTACAGCCAACTTATATTTGATCAAGGATCTAAAACCAATTCCTGGAGCAAGGACAGTCTATTCAATGAATGGTGCTGGGAAAACTGGATTTCCACGTGCAGAATCATGGAGCAAGACCCTTACCTTACACCTTACACAAAAATCCACTCAACATGGATTAAAGACCTAAATCTACGACCTGACACCATCAAGTTATTAGAGAACATTGGAGAAAGCCTTCAAGATATTGGCACAGGCAAACAGTTTCTGGAAAAGACCCGGGAAGCACAGGCAGTCAAAGCCAAAATCAACTATTGGGATTGCATCAAATTGAGAAGTTTCTGTACTGCAAAAGAAACAGTCAGGAGAGTGAAGAGACAAGCGACAGAATGGGAAAAAATATTTGCAAACTATGCAACAGATAAAGGGTTAATAACCAGAATCTACAAAGAGATCAAGAAACTCCACAAAAACAAAACCAACAACCCACTTAAGAGATGGACCAAGGACCTCAATAGACATTTTTCAAAAGAGGACATCCAAATGGCCAACAGGCACATGAAAAAATGTTCAAGGTCACTAGCAATCAGGGAAATGCAAATCAAAACCACAATGAGGTTTCACCTCACCCCGGTTAGAATGGCTCAACAGATGCTGGCGAGGATGTGGGGAAAAAGGGACACTAACCCACTGCTGGTGGGAATGTAAACTGGTCAAGCCACTATGGAAGTCAGTCTGGAGATTCCTCAGAAACCTGAATATAACCCTACCGTTCGACCCAGCCATCCCACTCCTTGGGATTTACCCAAAGGAATTTAAATTGGCAAACAAAAAAGCGGTCTGCACCCTAATGTTTATTGCAACACAATTCACAGTAGCCAAGACTTTGAACCAACCTAAATGCCCATCAACGGTAGACTGGATAAAGAAATTATGGGATATGTACTCTTTAGAATACTATACTGCAGTAAGAAACAACGAAATCCAGTCATTTGCAACAAAATGAAGGAATCTGGAACACATCATGCTGAGTGAATTAAGCCAGTCTCAAAGGGACAAATACCATATGTTCTCCCTGATCGGTGACAACTGACTGAACACCAAAAAGGAAACCTGTTGAAGTGAAATCGACACTATGAGAAATGGTGACTTGATCAGCATAGCCCTGACGGTTAATGAGCAACTTAATACATTATCCCTTAGTTTTTTTGTCTGTTCTACTTAATACTACTGGTTTAATTCTGTAATTAATACACAGTTATTCTTAAGTGTTGAAATTTAACTGAAATGTGATCCCTGTTAAACATAAGAGTGGGAATAAGAGAGGGAAGAGATGTACAATTTGGAACATGCTCAAGCTGACTTGCCCCAAATGGTAGAGTTAGAAACATACCAGGGGACTCCAATTCAATCCTATCAAGGTGGCATGTACCAATGCCATCTCACTAGTCCAAGTGATCAATTTCAGTTCACAATTGATCATAATGAAAGGACTAAGAGTCAAAGGGAGCACATAAACAAGTCTAGTACCTGCTAATACCAACCGATAGAATAAATAAAGGGGAGAGTGATTCAACATGGGAAGCGAGATACTCAGCACACTCATAGAATGGCGGATATCCTAAACAGCACTCTGGCCTCAGAATCAGCCCTAAAGGCATTCCGATCTGGCTGAAAAGCCCATGAGAGTATTTCAGGCATGGAAAGCCAAGACACTCTGGCAAAAAACAAAACAAAACCCTAAATGAAAGATCTCTGTGAGTGAGATCCCAATGGAAAGAACAGGTCTTCAAAGAAAGAGGTACCTTTCTCTGAAGGGAGGAGAGAACCTCCACTTTGACTATGACCTTGTCTAAACAAGATAAGAGTCGGAGAACTCAGAGGGCTTCCATAGCCTTGGAAACTCATGACTGGAGCATAGGGAGATTACTGATGCCATAGACAGGAGTGTCAATTTGTAAAGTCAACAACAGGAGTCACGGTGCACTTACTCCTCATGTAGGATCTCTGTCCTTAATGTGCTGTACATTGAGGCTTAATGCTATAACGAGTACTCAAACAGTATATTTCACTTTGTGTTTCTATGGGGGTGCAAACTGTTAATCTTTACTTAATGTATACTAAACTGATCTTCTGTAAAAAAAAAGAAATTATCAATTCCCAACTTTTTTTAACTTTTATTTAATGAATATAAATTTCCAAAGTATAGTTTATGGATTACAATGGCTTCCCCCCCATAACATCCCTCCCACCCACAACCCTCCCCTCTCCCACTCCCTCTGCACTTCCATTCACATCAAGATTCATTTTCGATTCTCTTTATATACAGAAGATCAGTTTAGCATACATTAAGTAAAGATTTCAACAGTTTACTCCCACACAGAAACATAAAGTGAAAAATAATAGATTTTTTTATGTCCCTCCCACCCGCAACCCTCCCCTTTCCCATCCCCTCTCCCCTTCCATTCACATGAGGATTCATTTTCAATTCTCTTTATATACAGAAGATCAGTTTAGCATACATTAAGTAAAGATTTCAACAGTTTGCTCCCACAAAGAAACATAAAGTAAAAAATAATAGATGATTTTTTAAATGATGATGAAATAGATTTCAGACCTATTGTCATGTTTAATCCCAGCAAGAGTCAGGTTGGGAATTGCTAATTTCTTCTTTTTTTTTTAACAGACGATCAGTTTAGTATACATTAAGTAAAGATTTCAACAGTTTGCACCCCCAAAGAAACACAAAGTGAAATATACTGTTTGAGTACTCGTTATAGCATTAAGCCTCAATGTACAGCACATTAAGGACAGAGATCCTACATGAGGAGTAAGTGCACCGTGACTCCTGTTGTTGACTTTACAAATTGACACTCCTGTTTATGGCATCAGTAATCTCCCTATGCTCCAGTCATGAGTTTCCAAGGCTATGGAAGCCCTCTGAGTTCTCCGACTCTTATCTTGTTTAGACAAGGTCATAGTCAAAGTGGAGGTTCTCTCCTCCCTTCAGAGAAAGGTACCTCTTTCTTTGAAGACCTGTTCTTTCCACTGGGATCTCACTCACAGAGATCTTTCATTTAGGGTTTTGTTTTGTTTTTTGCCAGAGTGTCTTGGCTTTCCATGCCTGAAATACTCTCATGGGCTTTTCAGCCAGATCGGAATGCCTTTAGGGCTGATTCTGAGGCCAGAGTGCTGTTTAGGACATCCGCCATTCTATGAGTCTGCTGAGTATCTCGCTTCCCATGTTGGATCACTCTCCCCTTTATTTATTCTATCGGTTAGTATTAGCAGGTACTAGACTTGTTTATGTGCTCCTTTGACTCTTAGTCCTTTCATTATGATCAATTGTGAACTGAAATTGATCACTTGGACTAGTGAGATGGCATTGGTACATGCCACCTTGATGGGACTGAGTTGGAATCTCCTGGTATGTTTCTAACTCTACCATTTGGGGCAAGTCAGCTTGAGCATGTCCCAAATTGTACATCTCTTCCCTCTCTTATCCACACTCTTATGTTTAACAGGGATCACATTTCAGTTAAATTTCAACACTTAAGAATAACTGTGTATTAATTACAGAATTAAACCAGTAGTATTAAGTAGAACAGACAAAAAAACTACTAAGAGGGATAATGTATTAAGTTGCTCATTAACCGTCAGGGCTATGCTGATCAAGTCACCATTTCTCATAGTGTCGATTTCACTTCAACAGGTTTCCTTTTTGGTGTTCAGTCAGTTGTCACCGATCAGGGAGAACATATGGTATTTGTCCCTTTGGGACTGGCTTAATTCACTCAGCATGATGTGTTCCAGATTCCTTCATTTTGTTGCAAATGACTGGATTTCGTTGTTTCTTACTGCAGTATAGTATTCTAAAGAGTACATATCCCATAATTTCTTTATCCAGTCTACCGTTGATGGATATTTAGGTTGGTTCCAGATCTTGGCTATTGTGAATTGTGTTGCAATAAACATTAGGGTGCAGACCGCTTTTTTGTTTGCCAATTTAAATTCCTTTGGGTAAATCCCAAGGAGTGGGATGGCTGGGTCGAACGGTAGGGTTATATTCAGGTTTCTGAGGAATCTCCAGACTGACTTCCATAGTAGCTTCACCAGTTTGCATTCCCACCAACAGTGGGTTAGCGTCCCTTTTTCCCCGCATCCTCGCCAGCATCTGTTGTTGGTAGATTTCTGTATGTGAGCCATTCTAACCGGGGTGAGGTGAAACCTCATTGTGGTTTTGATTTGCATTTCCCTGATTGCTAGTGACCTTGAACATTTTTTCATGTGCCTGTTGGCCATTTGGATGTCCTCTTTTGAAAAATGTCTATTGAGGTCCTTGGTCCATCTCTTAAGTGGGTTGTTGGTTTTGTTTTTGTGGAGTTTCTTGATCTCTTTGTAGATTCTGGTTATTAACCCTTTATCTGTTGCATAGTTTGCAAATATTTTTTCCCATTCTGTCGCTTGTCTCTTCACTCTCCTGACTGTTTCTTTTGCAGTACAGAAACTTCTCAATTTGATGCAATCCCAATAGTTGATTTTGGCTTTGACTGCCTGTGCCTCCCGGGTCTTTTCCAGAAACTGTTTGCCTGTGCCAATATCTTGAAGGGTTTCTCCAATGTTCTCTAATAACTTGATGGTGTCAGGTCGTAGATTTAGGTCTTTAATCCATGTTGAGTGGATTTTTGTGTAAGGTGTAAGGTAGGGGTCTTGCTTCATGCTTCTGCAGGTGGAAATCCAGTATTCCCAGCACCATTTGTTGAATAGACTGTCCTTGCTCCAGGAATTGGTTTTAGATCCTTGATCAAATATAAGTTGGCTGTAGATGTTTGGGTTGATTTCTGGTGTTTCAATTCTGTTCCATTGGTCTATCCATCTGTTTCTGTACCAGTACCATGCTGTTTTGATTACAAGTGCCCTGTAGTATGTCCTGAAATCTGGTATTGTGATGCCTCTGGCTTTGTTTTTGTTGTACAAGATTGCTTTAGCTATTCAAGGTCTCTTTTGCCTCCATATGAATTTCAGCATCATTTTTTCTAGATCTGAGAAGAATGTCTTTGGTATCCTGATTGGAATGGCATTGAATCTATAAATTGCTTTTGGGAGAATGGACATTTTGATGATATTGATTCTTCCAATCCATGAGCATGGAAGATTTTTCCATTTCTTGGTATCCTCTTCTATTTCTTTCTTTAAGGTTTTGTAATTTTCATTGTAGAGATCTTTAACGTCCTTGGTTAAGTTTATTCCAAGGTATTCGATTGTTTTTGTAGCTATTGTGAATGGGATTGATCTTAGAAGTTCTTCCTCAGCCATGGCATTGTCTGTGTATACAAAGTCTGTTGATTTTTGTGCACTGATTTTGTAACCTGCTACTTTGCCAAACTCCTCTATGAGTTCCAATAGTCTCTTAGTAGAGTTATTTGGGTCCCCTAAATAAAGAATCCTATCATCTGCAAAGAGGGATAGTTTGACTTCTTCCTTCCCAATTTGTATTCCTTTAATTTCTTTTTCTTGCCTAATAGATCTAGCTAGAACTTCCAGAACTATATTGAATAGCATTGGTGAGAGTGGGCATCCCTGCCTGGTACCAGATCTCAGTGGAAATGCTTCCAAGTTTTCCCCATTTAATAGGATGTTGGCTGTGGGTTTTTCATAGATTGCTTTGATTATGTTGAGGAATGTTCCTTCCAAACCCAGTTTGCTTAGAGTTTTCATCATGAACGGGTGTTGTATTTTATCAAATGCTTTCTCGGCGTCTATTGAGATAATCATATGGTTTTTCTTCTGCAGTCTGTTAATGTGGTGTATCACATTGATTGTTTTGCGCACATTAAACCATCCCTTCATACCAGGGATAAATCCCACTTGGTCTGGGTGGATGATCTTTCTGATGTGTTGTTGCATTCTATTGGCGAGAATTTCATTGAGGATTTTTGCATCTATGTTCATCAGGAATATTGGTCTGTAATTCTCTTTCAATGCTGCATCTTTTTCTGGCTTAGGAATTAACGTGATGCTGACCTCATAAAAAGAATTTGGGAGGACTCCCTCTTTTTAGATTGTTCTGAATAGTTTGAGAAGAATTGGAGTCAGTTCTTCTTTAAATGTCTGGTAGAATTCAGCAGTGAATCCATCTGGTCCTGGTCTTTTCTTTGTTGGGAGGGCCTTTATTACTGTTTCAATTTCTGTCTCAGTTATGGGTCTGTTTATGTTTTCGATGTTTTCCTGGTTCAATTTAGGTAGGTTGCATGTGTCCAGGTATCTATCCATTTCTGATAGGTTTCCCTGTTTGCTGGCATACAAGTCCTTGTAGTAATTTCTGATGATTCTTTTTATTTCTGTGGTGTCTGTTGTTACATTTCCTTTCTCATCTCTGATTTTATTGATTTGGGTCTTTTCTTTTTTTAGTTAGTTGTGCCAATGGGGTGTTAATTTTGTTTATTTTTTCAAAAAACCAGCTCCTTGTTTGGCTGAATTTTTTTAATGTTTTTTTTGGATTCAATCCTGTTGATTTCTTCTCTGATTTTAATTATTTCTCTTCTCCTATTAGATTTGGGTCTGGTTTGCTGTAGGTTTTCTAGATCCTTGAGGTGAATTGAAAGCTCATCTATTTGGTGCCTTTCCAATTTCTTGATGTAGGCACCTATTGATATAAACTTTCCTCTTAACACTGCTTTTGCTGCGTCCCATAAGTTTTGGTATGTTGTGCTGTTATCCTCATTTACTTCCAGAAAATTTTTGATTTCTCTTTTAATTTCTTCTATGACCCATTGTTCATTCAGGAGCATGTTGTTCAATCTCCATGTGTTTGCGTATGCTCTACGGATTCCTGAGTTGCTAATTTCCAACTTCATTCCTTTATGGTCTGAGAAGCTGCATGGTATGATTCTAATTCTTTTGAATTTGCTGAGACTTGCTTTATGGCCTAGTATGTGGTCAATCCTAGAGAAGGTTCCATGTACTGCTGAGAAGAATGTAAAATCTTTAGCTGTAGGATTGAAAGTTCTGTATATATCTGTTAGATCCATTTGGGCTATAGTGTCGTTTAAATCTACTGTATCCTTGTTGATCTTCTGTCCTGTTGATCTGTCCATTTCTGAGAGTGGAGTATTGAAGTCCCCCAGTACTATTGTATTGGGGTCTAAGTCTCCCTTTAAGTCTGTTAAATCTTTTAGATAAACCGGTGCCCTGTAGTTAGGTGCATATACATTGATAATTGTTGTATCTTCTTGTTGTATTGATCCCTTAATCATTATATAGTGTCCCTCTTAACAGTTTTTGTGGTAAAGTTTATGTTTTCCGATATTAAGATGGCTACGCCCGCTCTTTTTTCATTTCTGTTGGCATGGTATATCTTTTTCCAGCCTTTCACTTTCAGTCTGTATGGATCTTTGTTGGAAAGATGCGTTTCTTGTAAGCAGCAAATAGATGGGTTTTGTTCCTTAACCCAATCAGCCAATCGGTGTCTTTTAACTGGACAGTTCAGACCATTCACGTTCAATGTGACTAATGATAAGTGGTAACTTTGCCCTGCCATTTGCCAAAGATAAATTCTAATATATGCTTTGAATTCCCTGTGATCTTTTGCTGTGAGGTTTCCTTCCTTTACCTTCTTTCATATTGATGACCGTGTTTCTGGGTTTCTGTGTGTAACACATCTTTAAGCATCTTTTGCAGGGCTGGATGAGTGGCAACAAATTCTTTCAATTTCTGTTTGCTATGAAAAGTCTTTATTTCACCTTCATTCACAAATGATAGCTTTGCAGGATATAATATTCTGGGCTGGCAGTTGTTCTCTCTTAGTACCTGGGCTATATCTCGCCATTCCCTCCTAGCTTGTAGGGTTTCTGATGAGAAGTCTGCTGTGAGTCTGATTGGAGATCCTCTGAGAGTAATTTGATGTTTCTCTCTTGCACATTTTAGGATCTTTTCTTTATGTTTCACTGTGGAGAATTTAATTACAACATGTCGTGGTGAGGATCTCTTTTGGTCGTGTTTATTAGGGGTTCTGTGAGCTTCCTGTACTGGGATTTCTCTGTCCTTCTCCAAACCTGGGAAATTTTCTGCTAATATCTCACTAAAAAGGCCTTCTAATCCTTTCTCCCTCTCCATGCCTTCAGGAACTCCTAGAACCCGAATGTTGGGTTTTTTAATAGTATCCTGAAGATTCCTGACAATATGTTTTAGATTTCTAATTTCCTCTTCTTTTCTTTGGTCTGACTGTATCCTTTCCTGTTCTCTGTCTTCTAAGTCCGATATTCTCTCTTCTGCTTCACCCATTCTGTTTGTAAGGCTCTCTATTGTGTTTTTCATTTGATCTATTGAATTGTTCACTTCATTATGATTTCTCGTCACTATCACAGTTTCCTGTTGTACTAGTTGTTTTGTTTCATTTTGATTCCTCCATAATATTTCATTTTCACGAGAGAGATTTTCTATCTTGTCCATTAAGGATTTCTTAGTTCAAGAATTTGTTTTTGAGAACTTCTTAATGTTCTTATCAAATTTTTGAGATCTGCTTCTTGCATTTCTTCTATCTCATCATCTTCATAATCTTGAATTGGGGTGTCTTTTTCATTTGCGGGCATCATGGTGACTTTCTTGTTTCTATTATCTCGGTTTTTGCGTTTGTTATTTGGCATATTGGAGATATTTGGTTTCTCCACTGTGGTGCTTTTTCTTGTTATACTAAGACTCTAGATTAAGTGGACTGTCTGTTTTTGATGGAGCCTTAGAGGCTTGAGATAGGTGTGGCCTGAGAGGTCTGTGTGGTGTGCCAAAGGTGACACTCCCAGGTTAGGCATGGTAAATCTCTCTCCCTTTCTTTTTTTTTTTTTTTGATTCAAAAGGGAAGTAATTCTGCACAGCTGAACGAAGTTGGAGGTAGTTAGCAGGCAAATGATATACCCACAGGAGCCAGAGATCGGAAGCTCTTTCCCAAGGACCACACAGGGAATCGGTTCTGCCCTCAGAGTGGGCTCAAATTCTCCTTCAGTCTTCCACTGGGTTGCCAAAGTTACAGAATTGTAGCGTCTCTGGAGAGTACTCACGTGAATTCTGTGAGTTCTCTCCCCCACCGTCTTTTTTTTCACAGTCTCAGTTTAGTAGCACCACAATTTTACTATGTCCTAATCTCCTGTTAATTCGCCCCACCCAGAGTCAGGTTTTTCTGCTAGGCTCAGGGCCGGTGCAGACCTGAGGTTGCTCTGCTTATGACGTATGTCCAAGATGGTGCCTGCTCTTTGTCTTGCTCGCCCTTGAGAGGTCAGCGGAGAGAGAGAAACCCGTGTCCGTACCAGTTACCTTTTTTTTTCTCTCTCTCTCTCTTCCAGTTAGCCTGGTGAACTTCCCCCCCCCCCGGGGGTTGTTCCCTCTAGTATCCTCTCTCTGCTTGCCTGCCGGTGTCTCGGGCTTTTGAGGTTCGGCTCACCTCGTGTTTCAGCACTGGTGTGTTGGGTCTGCCGCTGGTGTCCCAAACTGTGGGCTCCCACGCTCTCCACGCAGGTCCACTGTGAATCATGCGTTCCGGAAGAGTTTCTTCTGCTGTTTCCTCCCCTAATTTTCCTTGAACCTGCAGTATCTCCACTGTTATTAAACTGTCTCTCCCCAGACTATCAGTGTGCTCCCTTCCTATTCCGCCATCTTGCCTCCTCCAATAGATGA